>NW_006399807.1:17179358-17200937 GCF_000299155.1 Elephantulus edwardii | reverse complement strand
TGCAAGCTGTGTTTAGAAGAGGCTGAGGTACTAGGAATATCATTGCTGATGACAAGTGGTCTTGGCTGGAAGCAGAATGTACTAGAAGGCTGTGTATAGACTATGCAAAGGCATTTGACTGTGTGGATCCCAACAAATTGTGGCTAACATTGAGAAGAATGCTAATTCCAGAATACTACTGTGCTCATGTGAAACCTATACTTAGACCAAGAAGCTGTTGTCCAAACAGAGCAAGGGAACACTGCATGGTTCAAAATCAGGAAAGGTGCATGTCAGGGATGTATCCTGTCTCCATACCTTTTCAGTCTATATCCTGAAAAGATCATTCAAGAGGCTGTAATTTAAGAAGATAATGTGGCATAAGGATTGGAGGAAGACTCATCAACAACCTGCATTATTTAGATGACACAACCTTGCTTGCTGAAACTGAGGAGGATTTTAAGTATTTGCTGCAGAATGTAAAGGACTGAGGTTTTCAATATGGATTGCATCTCAACATCAAGAAAACAAAGATCTTCACCAGCAGGCCAATAGACAGCATCATGTTAGATGAAGATTGAAGTTGTTAACGATTTCATCTTACGTGGATCCACAGTCAATACCCTTGGAACCAGCAGTCAAGAAATCAAAAGAGGAGTTTTATGGGGAAAATCTACTGTCAAGGACCACTCCAGACTGCTAAAAAAGCAATGATGTCAGTCTAAAAATTAAAGTGGGCTTGATCTAGGCCATGGTCTTCTCAGTTGATTGCTATGAATCTGAGAGCTGGACAATGATTAAGGAAGAAAATAGAATCAATGTCTCTGGGTTGTGGTACTGGAGAAGAGTATTGAACATAATAAAGACTGCCAAAAGAACAAAACAGGTCTGTTCCAGAGAGGATTAAACCAGGTTTCTCCTTGGAGGCAAGGATTTTGAAGCCCTGTCTCACATACTTTGGGCATGTTGCCAGGATGGACAAATTGTTGGAGAAGGACATCATGCTTGAAAGTGTAGAAGGTCAGTGCAAGAGAAGACAACCCTGGATGAGATGGATTTTGACAGTGACTGAGGCAATGGGGTCTGGTGTGTCAGAGACAGTGAGATTGGCTCAGGATAAGACAAAGTTCAGAGCCATTGTTTATAGAGTCACTATAAGTCATAGCTGGCTTGATAGCACGTGGCAATACCAACAACAACAACAACAACTGTAGGTCTGAGTAGAACTGCTTCACAGAGTTCATTGTGCTGTAAACTTCACAGAGTTTACACCAAGTGTTTTCTGACTCAGAGTCATTGGTATCTTCAAACTACTAAACTTTCAGTTAGCAGCCAGGATTGGAATGGAATGGAATGGAATGGAATGGAATGGAATGGAAACCAGATATAATGACACTATTGTCATTACAGAACACAGAAAACCAAGAACCAGAGAAGTTATGTAATGTTGCAGACTGAGGGTCCCAAAGAATAGAATAATTTTATAATAAAGAGACAAACAGTCAGGAATGATATAGAACAGAGAATGTGAAAAACAGGGGGCCAACAGTTCCCATGATTGAAGGCACTGAGCCATGCTTCTCTGAGTATTTATACAGAAAAACAAGGAAGTACAAAACAAAGGCTAATGGTGAAATCTTTTACAGATAAGGCCAAGTTCCCCTTTATGTTAATCTCAAGAAGGAGGGATTCATTTGATAAAAACTAACAATGTTGACTCCTAGGGAACGCCCTAGTGTCACAAGGTGACCTTCAGCTTGTATTAAGCCTCCCTCATTTCCCGATACAGCATTTGGTCTACTATTATTAAATTTGATATTCGGCTTCCCTCAATGTAACATGACCAAAGTTACACAATTATTAAGTAATATGGTTCTGGCCTTATCCCTGTAATTGCATCAGCTCAGTTAAAAGAGTATCACCTTATGCTTATTAGAAACTCTAATTGGTAGCTACATATGACTTTGATGAATAAAAGAATTACTTCAGGGTTAGGGTTAGGGTTAGGGTTAGGGTTAGGGTTACTTCAGCAAGTGAAACTTAGGCCCTCTGGTGGCACAGTTTTTAGCATGGGAACTTATAATAGGTCAGTGGTTCAAATCCACCAGATATTCTTTATGAGAAATACGTAGCAGTCAATTTCCATAAAGATTAAATCCTTAGAAACCTGATAGGACAGGTCTCCTCTATCTTTTGGATTACTATGAGTTGGAAATGACTCGACAGCAATGTATTTGTGCTCTTCAGGGTATGTGGAACTTATTTGGCATCAATGTTCGAAACTAACAGAACATTGTTGTTGTTATGTGCCGTCGAGTCATTTGCGACTCATAGCGACCCTATGTACAACAGCCCTAAACCGTGCTCTATCCTGTGCCAATCTTATTGCCTCTGACACACCCATCCCAATTACCCCAGTCACTGAATCAATCCACCTCATAGAGGGTCTTCCCCTCCTGCGCTGTCCCTCTACTCTACCCAGCATGATGTCCCTCTCTAAAGACCTGTCTCTCCTTACAACATGTCCAAAGTATGTCAGACGAAGCCCCAGAATCCTTGCCTCCAAGGAGCAGCCTGGTTTAACCCTCTCTAGGATGAATCTGTTTGTTTTCTTGGCAGTCCATGGTATATTCAATACTCTTCTCCAGCACCACAGCTCAAAGGCGTCAATTCTCCTTCTATCCTCCCTAGTCATTGTCCAACTCTCTGATGCATAACAAGTGATTGCAAAAACCATGGCTTGTATCAGGCGCACCTTAGTCTCCAGAGAGACACCGTTGCTCTTGAGTACTTTAGAGAGGTATTTAAGAAAGTCTTGCCAATCTACATTGCGTTGGTCTCTTCAACAGGTCATTGTCACAAAAACCCCAATTTGTGTCTAGATGAAAAGAGACACAAAAGTGTCGTACTTTATTTGATTCATCCATAAACAATCCACACACATAGAACATACTGGGCTCAACGTGAGAAATGTGAATACAAGCCGAGTACAGATAACAATAGGGAATTCTCTTTTGTTCAGTCAGATTATGGTTTGAAGGAGAATCTGAGGCATTTAAAGATAAAATGTGACATCTTTATTTTAAAATGGGTCAGCAAAACAAATATGCAGATGAAGGAAATGTGAGGAAAATACTGACAGTTGTAGACTCTAGGTGGAAGACATATGGGCGTTCATGGTGCATTTGAATATTTGTATAATGAAATGTAAATGTTAAAAGGGGACCCTGTGGAGGCCCTGATCTGAAAGGCAAAATCTAGAGTTGCTGGTACCTGATCTTATTCCTTTCAACATTGTGTCAAAGACTGGAAGAAAGAAAGAAGACCGGGTTGTTAAACCTGGAAAAACTAGCCCATGAGGGTGAAATCCAAATTCAGAAAGATAATCACCAAATGGAACCTAGCCAGAGGAATCCTTTCAAGAAGAAATAGAAAACTCATTGCCATCAAGTAAATTCCAACTCCTGGTCACCCTGTTGGACAGAGAAAGAGATTTCTACAGGGTTTCCAAAGCTATAAAACTTTTCTGAAGGAGACAATGACATCTTTCTGCCATGGATTCAAACCTGTTACCTTTTAGTTAGCAGCCCAGCACTTAGGCCCTACATCACCAAGGTTCCTTAGGAGGAACAAAGGGCCACTAAAAAGAGTGGAGTTTTTTTTTAATTAATTTTAATGAAAGTTTACAGAGACTTGGGTTTCCATTCATTCACTTTGCACTTTTCTCCCTGCCCAACCCCTACCCCCTCAATTCACTCTTCTCTTTGAAAATTCTTTCATTGTTATACAATCCTTCCCCCCAAGTCCACTACAAGTGGGTGGTGGTTGGTGGTGTTTTTTTTTAAAATCACAGCTAGCAAAGTGCAAAAATTGGCTACAAGAAAAGTAAACAAAAAAAAAGACAAATAGTTGTTCATGGTGAATTAACCTGAAAGAAATGAGTGTGATGCAGCTGCTAAGAAAACGGCTGTTAATTTCATTTATATTTCTAGAGGGGATAGATCTAGAATAAGGGAGGTCAAGAATCCCAGGGTCACGGTTAGCTAGGCCACAACTGAAGTTTTGGATTCCACTTTAGTTGTCACACTTTGAGCAACACTGACATGTATCTGGAGAGGACAGCTGGGGTCATGAGACACTGGCCAAAGGAGTTGGAGATCTCAAGGTAAAGAAAACTAAGGAGAACATGGACTATGCTATCAAATATTTGGATTTATGCAAGAGAGCTGAGCTTCCTCCTACAGGCAGCTTCATAAAATAGAGCCAGGTACATTTGTTTCAATAAAAGAAAGAACTTTTTTTAAATTAAGTTTTTTTTAGTTTTATTGAACATTTACAGGGATTTTGGGTTTCATTCCTTCATTGCTGCACCACTCTCTCTACCCTCCCTCCCCAGTTTGTTCTTCTTCCCCGCCAGCCATCCGAATGTCTAAAAGAAAGAACTTTTATAGAGAGGCCTCAGGGAAAGACTACATTTCTTAAATTTGTGTCCACCATTGCTGATAAATTTTGACTCAGAAGGAGAGGAAAAGCAAGTGAAAGTGCTGTGAGAAAGTGAAATATGCTTTTATGTTTGAAGCATTTGATACTATTTGCCAATAGTAGCATTTCAGGGGCAGAACTTCCCAAGCCTAGTGGTAATATTTATTCTTTAACCTGGATACTTGACTGAACTTTGTAGTATTCAAGGACTGTGCTTGAGTGTTAGGAAGATAACCAGCTAGGTTGATAATCTATTGGGCTTTCAACTCCTAAATTAGATAGCCCCTGGTACCTTATAAAAGGTGTTGTTTGTTTTTTATTTTGTTTTGTTTTCTAATTGTGGAGACATTGAAAGGATTCCAAAATTCAAAGATAATAAGAAAGTACAATGTGAAATATGCCCCGCTTGCAATTTCAGTGCTCCTAGCCCCCAGCTTCACTCCACAGTGCCAAATAATACTACCAGTATCTTTTTCTAGTTATATTATGTATATCTTACTTTTAAGGCCATTTTCTCAAGGTGAGAAGTTAGTAAGTCAGGGCTTCCTGACTTTTTCCAGCTATGAGACATCCCCCAGCACGATCTCTGCTCCACCAGACTGATTCAAGGACAGCTCAAGACTTTTAGGAACACGTGTTCCTTGAAACAGCAAACATCACCAGTGCCTCATTTCACTAGTCTGCAGTCGATTGTCCAGGTAGTTAGGCATCTTGCCAGAGACTTTTCAAAGAACAAGAGATTACATCCTATGTGGGTGAATATGGCTATTTCCCCTACCCCCCTGCCTCCTCTGGCTAACTTTCCTGACAGGGTCACACAATTACATCTTTGTTCCTGTTCAGAGAGCTGATCAGTTGGTGGTGTGGAGAGCGTTATTGCTGTAACCACAGGATCTTCAGTTTACAGTAGGTGGCTCATGATTGTTCAGATATTGTCCTGCACACGAGCTCCTCACTCACATATACGGTTTTACATGTGCGTGCCTCTGTGTGTGCGTGCATTATGTCTCCAACTGACAATGTTAAGTGTCTCAAAGGCACCATTAGAATACCAAAACTTTTTGTATTTTCATAGTTTACATTCAGGGATCTTAGCTTAGTTATTTTCCCATATTTCTTGATAAAGCCTAAGAGGGCTTTCATCATTCTGAATATCTCAAGTATGTGTCTAGGTTATTTATCCATAACTATGATACATGTAGGTGAATGCCTTTGCATAGTCAACAAAACCCAAGTAAATATCTTTCTGGTATTCTCTGCTTTCTGACAAGGCCCATCTGCTGTCAACAATGATAACTCTACTGATGTATTGCTCCAATCATCTTTTAAATAATCTTCATTAAGATTTTTCTGGTGTGTTTATATTAATTAAATTGTTCAATAATTTCTACACTTTTCTGGATCATGTCTTTGGAGTGTAGACACAGATCTCTTCCAGTTGGTTAGCCAGATTCTTGTCTTTAGAATGCTTTGACATAGATAATAAAGTATGTCCAGGATTTACCTCTATTTGTTGAAACATATCAAATGGTATTCTATCAATTCCTGGAGCCTTATTATTTTGCCAATGCCTTCAGTGTAGTCTAGACGGTTCTTGACCCTGTGCTGCTTTCATATTTATAGAACAAGAAGTAGTCATTGGAACAGAACGAGGGAATACCATATAATTTAAAAGCAGGAAATATGTCCATCAGGGTTGTGTCCTTTTTACTCTACCAATTCAGTCTATACATGGAGCAAATAATCTGGACTACATGAAGAATGTAGCAGTCAGGCCTGGAAGAAGGCCCATCAACACCCATCGTTATATAGATGATACAACCTTGCTTGTGGAAATTGAGGAAGATTTGAAGCACTTAGTGAAGATCAAAGACTACAGCCTTCTGTATAGATCACACCTAAACATATAGAAAAAAGAGAGTATCAAAAGTGAACCAATAAACATCCTCCTGATCAACAGAGAAAAGACTGAAGTTGCCACAGACTGCATTTTACTTGGATCAATAGTCAATATTCATTATCCAAGGAATATTGACATCAGTCAAGAAATCAAATGACATATAGAATTGAGCAGATCTGCTGCCAGAACTTCTTTAAAGTGTTAATAGGCAAGGATGCTACTTTAAAGATGAGGTACTAAGGTGCTTGGTCCAGGACACAGTCATTTCAATTGCTTCATATACAGGTCAGAGTTGGACAATGAAGAAGGGAGACCAAAACAGAATTAGTGCCTTTGAGTTGATGGCACCTAACAACAACAACAACATGTGTCTGGGTAACCTCTGTGGGGACACAGAGACAGCACAAAGCACTATTCTTATTTAAAAAAATTAAGAAACATTATTCTTGTCCTAAGTTATACATTTTTCTAGAGAGGGAGGTAGGGAGGTGGGAGCTGCACATGTGGGATAGGAGCAGAATGTAATCGAGTAGGATGGGCTTGAGTGGGACACCGTTCATGTCGAATTGGTCAGTCCTAACTACCCAGGGAGGGTAGTTAAATATTGTCTATTTCTAAAATGTTTGCATTTCATCGATTCTTAAGGATAGTTTATAGAGAATAACATTTTTGAGGTTGATTAATAGAAACAAGTCCTGCGCTCTCTTCTCACCTTGGAAATCGCCTACCTCTTCTGCTGTAAGAAGTCCCTACTTGAGTGACTGCACCCAGAAAGGAACATTCTCCTAAGGCTTTCCTTAGGAGGAGACAATGCAGTTTTACCAAACTCGTTACATTTCTGCTATTCAGGACAAGGGGAAGTTCCAATGTGATATATCACAAGTCTCAGGAACAAGCGGTTCTCTGGTAGACCCCCTGAGCTTTAACAGAGGTAAAAGAAATGAGTGGCTGAGAAGAGCATATAGCTATGGATGCCCACAGACTTCCCCAAGGTTAAAGTGGCAGTGAAATGTAACCATTATCTTGTATTGAAGACCTGAAGACTTGTGGGGTGTTTTTTTTTAAAGTTACAGAATGACTCTTCTTCGAATATAGTATTTCTCCACATTCCTGGAAATGACAGAACTAGTATTATTGATTGTTTTTTAAGCTTTCTGTTGGGGTGAAGGAAGATGTAAGAGTAGGAGTAAATCTGACTCATGCCTGGTGGCTTTTACTATGAGTCTTTCTTGGTGGTTGTTCTTTTTTTAAAACCCAGCAAAATCAGAAGTTAGCTGGGAGAAACATAGTAATACAAGATTCTCCATGCGGTAAAATTAGTCTGTACTGCATATGACTTTGAACCACAGAAAATACTATGACTAGATTTTCATAATGAAGAAATTGTCCTAACCTATTTATGAGATGAAAAACCTCATTGCCATCAAGTCAGAACTGACTCATAGTTGACCCTCCACTATGCTGGGGGGAGACTGTCCATCTTTCCCCTTGGAGCTGATAGTAGATTTGAACCACCAGAGAGGCATAGTTTTGTGTTAGCAGCACCTACATCACCAGATCTTACTATTAATGAGAGCCTAGAAAGATATTATAGAGACAACAGTAACTACCAAGACCAAACTCTAACCTGCATGGACTCAACTCAGCATACAAAAGATTGAGAGAGAGAGGAGGGGGAAAAAGGTTGTGCCACAAGGAAAAATGTGGTTAACCATCTGACCGCCACATCACAAGAAAAGGATTCCCATCAATAACATTATTCCTTTGATAGAGAAAATGGGGCTGCATGCATACACATCTCTTCACGTTTAAATGAAAATTATGGCACTGGTTTATCATATGGAGAAGTTTATCAGAATAGGATTTCTTAGTTTGGGAAATTCCTCACCCAGAGCCATGATTCTCAAAGATTCAGTTGCTAGAACAAGAAAAAAGGAAATTCACAAGCTAGTTAACTTTTAAACGAAACCAATAAAGAGGTGTCATTAGTATGGTAAAGCCACTGTGGTTCTTATTTGGATCTCAGATTCTGGGAAGTGAGTTCACATTAACCAAATGCAAATAAACTAATTAACAAATCACCCAGCCAGAGAACAGTTTACATGAAACTAGAATTCTTGTGACAGATGGTCAAACTAGTGTCTTCTCATTGGACCACTGTTTGAGGAACCAAATTAAAAATCCAAGGTTGCAGGGCAGACAATCTGTGTAAAAGATGAGAAATGATACTATAAGTCAGTATTAATTTTTAAAACCTGATGCTTTTTTCTCTCTAAATGCTCTGACATGATAATCAGGTTACTTAGGTGAATGTATGGAAGCTTTTTGGCATCCTTTTCTTGAAGGGATGGAGACAAAATAGTATATCGCATAGACTAGAAATTCCCAAAGTGGGCTGGGGAGTTTCTGACACTATGAAGTATCTGTGAGGTCAAAATAATTTTTACAATAATTCTTAAGTGACGTGCGTGTGTGTGTGTGTGTGTGTGTGTGTGAGAGAGAGAGAGAGAGAGAGAGAGAGAAATGTAATGTGAGAGAGAGAAAAAGAGAGAAGAGGAGAGGAGAGGGAGAGAGAAATATGTGTGTGTGAGAGAGAGAGAGCAGAGGAAGAGAGATATGGGGGTGTTTGCCTTTTTTCATTCTATTTCTCTCACAAGGGTACAGAGCAATTACCCAGAGGTTACATGGCATGTGATAATAACATCACTGTGGCATCTACTGCAAAGGGATGTTGTGCATTCTTGTCCTTTGACATTTTCTCATTTTGATTTCCAAAATCTTAAAATAACAATAAGGCACATTTTAAAAAATTCTTTAGGTATCTCAATACTTAAGTGTGTAAAAGTTGAAGAAGTCGATGGAGACCATCTTCCTCTGTCACGATGCTAGGACACCAGTAAACACCAGATATTATCCTTTCTCAGGAGATTTTGGAAGCATTCTGTTTAGGAAACTTCTTGGTTGTTTTTTTTATTTTTTCAATACAAGCCACACATTGGTTGCTGTTGAGTAGATTCTGATCGATGGCAACCACATCCATTAGAGCAGAGCTGTACTCCAGAGGCTGGATTTTCAGAAGTAGATTATGAGGACTTTTCCCCGAGACACAATGAGCAGACTCAAATGGCCAACTTCTTGGCTCACTGTTTACATTGCCTATCTCATTAACAAAAAAAAGTAAAAAGTCCACACCAACTCATTCCTATAGGACAGAGCAGAACTGTGTCATTGGATTTCAAGAGCTGTAATCTTTATGGATCAGCACAGGATAGAGCAGGGTTTAGGGCTGTTGTACATAGGGTCACTGTGAATTGTAGGCAACTTGATGGCACATAACAACAACAACCACAACAATCTTTATGGAAGCAGACTGCCTCATCTCTTTCACGCGGAATGGCCAGTGGCTAAAAATTGCCAAGTTTTTGATCTTTTGTCAGTTAAATTAAGTAACACCAGAATCAACAACCACCTTTACCTTAACAGGAAATAGACATTATCGATAGAGTTCTTTTATTGTTGGAAGTTCTCAAGAACTTGTCGGAGTTCTAGCCTAAAGCCAAGAGTCATAGTCTAGGCACCAGGCCAGTTGACCTACTTTCTGAAGCCCATTCTTTAAGTAGACTCAGTACAGAGGTCCGTTCTCAATTGTTGGTCCAGTGTCCATTCAGCTATGATCCTGGGATTCCACTTTATGAGTCACTATCTCTTAGAGAATGGAAAGGGTCTTTTGTTCATATGACCCTCCCTGAAGCTCAGCACAGAGCACACGTGCCTTTAAATGTATTTACAAACCTAGAGTTTTCTTTTGACTCCCTCATTCTGCTAATACATGCACTAGAGCAGATACTGAGTTCTATATCCTCTACCAAAGTAACAACGTTAGAAAACACAAGTACTGGGTATAGATTTGAATAGGCAACGATTAACGAACTATCTGATCTACAAAAGACAGCAAAGGAAGTGACTGGGGAGAGGAGGTTAATCACTTGCCGTTTTCCAGTTTTGCATCATTGTATCTTTTATCATTTACCAGCATTAACTGACAGAGATAAGTACAGAAGGGTGGCTTCCTTTGCTCGCCTCCTTTTCCTTTTTTTGGTCAAATTATTATCATTAATTTTAATGACAATTTACAGAGATTTTGGATTTCCATTCATTCATTGTTGCATTTTTTCCCTGCCCACCCCTCCGCTCCAGTTCTCTCTTCTCTTTGAAAAATTCTTTCATTGTTATACAATCCCTCCCCCCAAGTCCATTCCACTATGCAGCCTTCATTCGGGACTTCTGTCATGACAGTAATACCTAATCATCTATATCTTTTAAATAGTTTTCTCTCTCATCTATTTCAATGCAGTATATATAATTTATTCCCATCTTTCTTCTTATTCTTTTTTTTTTAAACTTGTTGTATCCCATCGAATCAGATCCAGCTAGCAAAGGATGAGACTGCTCCTCTTTCTCCAATGTAGCATCTGGTGGTTTTGAATTGCATGGATTCTAATTGCTTGCATTCAGGATTGTAGCTGCTCACCTCCTTTCTTAACAGTCTAACTTCATAAGGGATACCCTGGGGCACCACGAGCCCCCTACCCTGAAGGAAGAATTGAAATAGCTTGCAGAAAAGGCATGTCTTACAAACAGAAGAATATTGTCTATTATAACATAGGTAAGAAACTCTAACAAAATAAAACAAGATACATTTCCGTGACTCTATTACAATCAGTAAATGTTTATAGTCATGTCAATGAAACCATTTTTTGCCTTGGGAGAAGGAGATCAGAAGATAGCAGCAAGAGTTAGAATATGAGCAACTCTTAGGAAGATATGATTGCAACATGTTACTAGAAATAGGAAAAAAGGACTGGAGGAGAGCCAGGGACAGCCTTGGTGAAGTTGATCCCTCTCTGAGTGTTATGGGAGAGATGATGAGCTGACCACTCAACACCGCTTCGTTGCCTTGCTGGTTGATTCTTTTCTGGAGAAGGAAGGGAGCTGCTTCTCCTGTAGGGTTTTGTAGGTTTGTGAGAGAAGGCCACTGAAGACAGCTGTCCTGGGGCCCAGAATGGGCAGTCTGTAGTGAACGCTTTCTGGAGGGCAATGCAGGAAGAAGGAAAAGACAATGAGTGCTGAAGGGCAGTAACTAAGTAACTAACTAAAGAACACCCAAGACACTTTAATTTATAAAACACATTCAAAATTCACAGAATTCTTTGAATAGAACCACCTCATCCCTCACAATAGGTAAATTTTAGCAAATCTCATCAAAGAGACCAGAAGGGGGAACCTAGAAGCATACAAGGTAAAGAAATTCAGTCAAAGTCATTGTTGTCGATTCAGAAGTGACACAAAACTGAGCCTTCAAGAGGTTTTCACGGGGCTGTAAAGCACAGGGGTGGAGATTGCCCATCTTTCTCCCCACAGGAGTGGATTCAAACCACCAACAAGGTGCAGCTCTCTATGGACGATGCCATCAGGGCTTTCACATACTGGGAACCAACTAAGGAGAAATAAAGATAACGGTGTAACCACTATGGAAGGCGGTATGGCGCTTTCTCAAAAAGTTGCAAGTAGAAATAACATTTGACCCAGTAATTCCACTACTGGGAATATACTCCAAAGAAACCATAACTGCCACCCAAACCACAACATGCACACCCATATTTATCACGGCTTTGTTCACAATAGCAAAGAGTTGGAAACAACCTTAGTGCCCATCAACTAACTAATGGATAGAGAAGCTGTGGTATATTCACACAATGGAATACTATGCTGCTTTGAAAAACAAAGAACTCATGAAATATTATACAAAATGGGTGACCCTGGAGGACATTATGCTGAGTGGAATATCTCAGTCACAAAAGGACAAATAGTGCATAGTGACACTGTTGTAAAATGGGACTGACATCAGGGTTGAGGGAAGACTGAGAATGAGGGGATAAATAATATATACTGCATTGAAACAGATGAGAGTGAGAACAGTTTAAAAGGGATATATGATTAGATATTATTGTCATGACAGGAGTCCAGAGTGAAGGCTGCATATTGAGTGGACTTGGGGGGAGGGATTGTATAACAATGAAAGAATTTTTCTTTTACTTTTCAAAGAGAAGAGCAAACTGGGGAGGGGGGAGATGTGGGCAGGAAGAAAAGTGCAACAATGAATGAATGGAAATACAAAGTCTCTAAACTTTTATTAAAATTAACAATAATAATAATAATAATAGTAATAGTAATAGTAATAGTAATAGTAATAGTAATAGTAATAAAAGATATCTGGGAAAATATCTTCACCAGGGAGCTCTGGTGGCCTAATGGTCAGAAAGTGTGCTGTAATCCCAAAGGCACACAGTTCAAATCTACCAGCTCTTCCACAGGAGAAGGATGGGTAGTCTCTTCCCATGCGATTTACTACCTGTGAAAGCCTGCTGTAGGGCCAGCTATGAGTTGGCTCTCATTCAAGGGCACACAACAACAATAGTATCAATATCCTTAATAATGTGACTTCTCTTTTAAATATTATTTACAAAAAGTTGGTTCATAACAAGTTTTCAGGAAGTTGAATCACTTGAAGGAGAGTAAATCAGTGCATGAAATAGCATCTCTCCATTGGGAGTCTTTGAATGATTCATGGAATCTGAAACACTGAATTCTTTGGAACAAGCTTCTAGATCCAGTTCTTTGGGTTTTTGTTTAGTTTTTTATTACATTTTTTAAAAATTTTTTTCAATCCAGTTTAATGGGAGCTTAGAGATATTACTGAATCATACGCACCCAAGATCCAGCTCAGTCTCACCACCATATTGAAGAGGACACAAAGGCCTGGAGTCATAGGCTCTGACAGACTTGGGACCAGAACCCTGATCTCTCCAGCTGTAACCCAGTGTCCTTTGTACCAGATCACACTACAGTGCCACGTGGTCACCCAAGTCAGGCAGTCAGCCTCTGGAGCAGTGTTTATGAAGGGATATTTGGCCCAAAGCAAGGAGAAACGAACCCAGAAGGTATTACCCCCTCCCCATGACTTGTGGAGACAGATCTTTTTCACATAGTTGGTTCTCAGCAAGAATTAGTGGTAATATGTAAAGTTTAGTAGAACTAGGGAAAGGGCTTGAAATCTCTTTTGTGGCTAACAGGATGAGTTAAACATGATTGGTAGTAATGCTTCCTGGATGAGTCAGCCATGTGGTATCTGCAGCATGTCCACGGGCACTGAGGCCAGCTGGGTGGTGGCTTCAGCAAAAAGCAGCAAGTGCTATAGTATGAACACGTCTAAGATACACCAAACTGCACTGTCAGGAGTTCTCTCAGTGGACCAAAGGTGAAGACTGCTTGTGTTGAGTGTCTGGCACTCAGACTGGTCAACCAGTTTTCTGGTTTTACAGGTGAGAATAGAGCCCTAGGGAGTTTAAACAGTTTCACCAAGTCTATTCAGCAAGGTTAAGATTCTAATCTACATTTCTTTGCTTCCCAGACTAGTGCTTTTCACAGAATCTTAGAGAACAACCCAAGATCAAGGTATAACCCAGAAAGGCTACAGCCGGAATTAACCAAAGCTTCCTAAGGTTCATCTCCTAATCAGCTCTAAACTACTCTTCTTGCAAATTCATACTGCTCTCCACAGCCGAACTGTGTAGGCAAGAACCAGGTCCACCCACTGTACTGATCTTGTGCACATCAAATCACTTCATTGCTAACTGAGGTATGTACCCTGCCAGCTAATAAACTGATGAAAGGTATCTCATTATATTATATTCAGGGTTAGACAATAAAAGTGCTTGTTGAGGGAAAAGCATATAATACCAGGGAGAGGGGGAGGGGAAGAGTTGTCTGGTTCATTCCTCGTAAGGAGAGGCCCGAACAAATCCAGTTCCAGGAGAAACTGTGAGGAGTGACTGTGTGGCAGATGTAGGGAGGGTGGCTGATACTTAGAACCAAGCATACCCGGTTGTTCTCTCAGCTTCAAGAGAATAATATGGGCATGGTCCAGAGGACAGCACAGTGGTGTTTTCTTTGGGTACATGTTTTTAGCTCTAGGCTCTTCTGTACACTTTGGCTATGAAATAAGCCAATGTTTTAGATACAGAAGAAGGGATCCCTGGGACTAACACCTTTCACTCTACCAGCATGATTCACAAACCTTAGTTCCTATTCAGTCTTTGTCTGATCCTCCCTTTGGCATCCCTTTCCCTAAGACGTATCATCGATCCTCAAATTTCCTGTCTACGTGTCTCTTCAGCTCAGTCCTGCCTCTCTCTCCCCTGCAACCTTCCAGGATAGAGCCTAGACTTTCCCATTTATTCTAAGTAAAAGAGATGATCTTGCTTTTCCTTATTGTATGTATCCAATTAAAGAACAGCTTCAGATAGTTTCAGGTAATACGGAGGGAAATAAGAAGACAGACAAAGCTATTAAAATGACAGCTGTGCTATACTAACCTTTCCAATTGTATCACCTCAAAAGTTGGCTTCTCTAAAAGGATTATGATTTAGGCCCGTTGAAGCTGGAAAGATATTTTTTACTCCCCATCAAGAGCAAGAAAAGATAAGAAAAGCCTGGGTCAGCTACTGGGTGGTGTGGTGTTTTTGGGAACCTTCAAGGATATAGATGGCTCAGGGCCTGAGTGGGGCAGTTCTTTCCCATTTTAATTGCTACTGTTAGGGCTGTGGAGGGGAGAGGGGTTTTCATCTAGTTTAAATCACATATCTATGGAAATCCTCAGCAAATAGATTACAGGCTAATTAGAAGTAATGAGGTAGTCATGTGGCATGGGATGGGTTTGGAAAGAAGCATGACACAGATAATAACGGCAAGTCAAGTCTGATGAGGGGACTAGCTGGGCTGGGAAGAGTGATGGGCCACAGACCAGTCAGACCACTCCACTGCTATCCAGTTGATTCTGGCTCAAGGCCACTGTCAATCTGGTTTTTGAAGTGGTACATCTTTACAAGAGAAGGTGATAAATATTTATGAGAGGAGAGTGCCTCATTCTTCTCCCTCAGAGCCAGTCCTTAGACCCCTAGTGCTCCTTAGACTAGTCAAAACAGAGCCAAAAAATAACCTGAGAGAGAGAAAGAAATGAGAATTTGTCCAGAAAATATTAGAAGTTATTTTGGACCTTAAACTTTTCATTCTACCACCCTGAGAAGAATGGGAATCCCAGAACATTTGATTGTGCTTATGTGAAACACAGGAGTGGCATCCATTTCCTTAAATAGCTTGCCTTGAGAAACCCTACAAACATGGAGAAAGGATGAAAGTCACGCAATTGTCGAGGACTTTTGTTCATAGGGTCACTATGAACTCGACGGCACTTAACAACAACAACAACATACTTGGACCAAAAAGCAGTTGTCAGAACAGAGCAAGGAGACACTGTATGGTTCAAAATTGGGAAGAGGGTCCTCCAGGGATGTATTCTGTCTCCATACCTTCTCAATCTGTATGCAGAACAGATAATCTGGGACTCTGGACTGTACGAGGAGGAATGTGGCATCAGGATTGGTGGAAGATTCATCAACAACCTGCGTTATGCAGATGACACAACCCTGCTTGCTGAAACTGAGGAGGACTTGAAGAGCTTGCTGCAGGTCAAGGACTACAGCCTCCTGTATGGATTGAAGCCCACATCAAGAAAACAAAAATTCTTACCCTGGGCCAACTGGCAGCATCAGTATGGATGGTGAAGAGATTGAGATAGTTAACAATTTTAATTTGCTTGGCTCCACAGTCAATACTCTTGATACCATCAACCAGGAAATCAAGAGAATAATTGCACTGGGAAAGTCAACTGTGAGGGACCTCTCCAGAGTACTGAAGAGCTAGAGACTGAGGTGCACCTGATCTGGGCTAGTTTTCACAATTGTGTACTATGCATTGAAGAGCTGGACAATGACTGTGGTGCTGGAGAAGAGTGTTGAATATATCATGGACTGCTAGGAGAACAAACACGTTGAGGGTGAAGCCGGGCTGCTCTTGCGAGCCAAGGATTCTGAAGCTTCGTCTGACATACTTTGGGCATGTTGCCAGGAGGGACCAGTCCTTGGAGAGGGACATCATGCTTGGGAGGGTGGAGGGGCAGCGCAGGAGAGGAAGACCCTCGATGAGATGTATTGATTCAGTGATTGGAGTAATGGGAGTAGGTGTGTTGGAGACAATGTGGTTGGCACAGGATAGAGCAGGGTTTAAGCCTCTTGTACATAGGGTTGCATGAGTCGCAAGCAACTCGATGGCACATAACAACAAACAACACCCCTGGGGTTGTCTACCTCACACTGACTACTACTTCAAAAGAAAACCAACCTGTCAGGATGTCTTCTTGAGGAGATTTGGGTACAGTCTCGGCTCTTGGTGATTGAAGACCCAGCATCCTGATTGGGTGGAACAAGAAGATGTATCAGCCAATTAGTGACAGATGGTGAAAAGAGACATATGTTTATACAGTTTAAAAGTCTGAGAGTCTCTTGAATGCAGCACCTCTTAACTTGGCAGCTTTAGCAACATGGTGAGGCAACTAGGGCTACACTTAGCAAGCTGTTTTTACTTATGCCACATTTGTGGATTTCAAGAAAATCTTCACTTTAAAAAATGAGGGAGAGAACAGTTTAAAAGTGATATATGATAGCATATTATGATTATCACAGGAATCCAAAATTAAGGTTGCATAGTGGAGTGCCTTTGGGGTGGGGAGGGGAGACGGGGCGGGGCCGGAGGGATTGCATACCAATGAAGAAGTTTATCTTTTGCTTTTCAAAGAGAGGAGAGAACTAGGGGGAGCGGGATATAAAGAAAAAAGTGCAACAATGAATGAATGAAAATCCAAAATTTCTGTAAATGTTCATTAAAATGAATAAAATAAAATTTTTTAAAAGTTTTCTTTCTTAAATAAAGAACCCTTCCAGTTTCCAGGGAAAAATTATGTAACATCTTGTCCAAATCAGTAATATTAAGATTGGAATCTTTCCATTTTAGAGAAAAATATCTTGATTATATCCTATTCTCCTGATAACTATAATTGTACATTAGATCAAATAATTTTTTCCATTTGTTTAAACTGCTTTATTTCTAAAAACTGACAAGTCTATTAACTTTGATGACTAATCTACAGCTCTACACTCATTTCATGGTTTCTGTTTTCACTAAAGTCTTTCAGTATTTTTTTTAATTTGCTAAAAAATGAAATAAAAGTCAGTACAGCCAAAGTGCCATTGAAAAACTCATTGAGATGGAGGAAACACTCCTTCTAATTATCCACTTTGGCAAAAAAGTGATATTTGTAGAACAGAATAGGAAGTTTTCTGTTGTTGTTAGGTACCATTGAGTCAAGTACAATTCATTCAGACCCTATGAACAACAGATCTGAACCGTACCCTATCCTGTGCCAACCTCACTCTTCCTGACACATTAGAGCCCATTGTGGCAGTCACCATGTCATCAGCTGTTTGAGGGTCTTCCTTTCCTACGTGACTCTCCACCTTTCCAAGGACCATGTCTCTCTCCATGGAATCATCCTTGGAGTATGGTTCTCTGTACACTGTAAATCAATAACTACATACTCTTCTATCTATTATCATTCATCTGTACATTGTTCCGTTGTCTCTCCCTCCCTGTAAGAAAAAGTCTGCTTACAGAAGAAGACATGCTTTTAGTTTTTGAAGACAGTAAACACTAAATTCTTCCCCACCCCCCATCATATGAAGTTAAACACAAAGGGGGAAACCTGATTACTTACAACCAGCTAAGCAGAATTCTGACTATAATATTTTTTGCACTTGATATCAATAAGCCCTCAAACTCAGTATCATCAAGTTGAAACTGGCACATAGCAATTCCATTAGGTTTCTGAGGCTGTAAATGGCATAGAAATAGAATGCTCCCCATGAGCCACTGGTGGATTCAAACAGTCAGAGAGTTAGCAGCAAAACTCCCAGGTGACTACGCCGCCAAAGTCCCCTTGATGATCTTGATAAGAAAGCAGGAAATGACACAGTAAATGGATGACAATGATTTCGTTATTAAAAGGTGGCAGAGGTTGTACAGACCATGGGAGATTAAGTGTAATCCCATATCTTCTGCATTAGATAAGTCATTTCTGTGGGCAATTCCTATTTCCTTCTGCCTGAATAGTCAAAGAAGTCTCTGTCTTGTTCCTTACATTGTTCTTGTGAAAGTAAAAAAGATAATACTTTCTATAGCATTGTTAATACTGTGGTTTCAATGTTGTTGTTAAGTGCTGTCGAGTGGAGGGGGGAAGTCTTCTTTTAATATGTTTAGCTAGGGAAAAAACATCATTGATTAAATAAAGCCAGTTCCTAAGCATTCTCTAAGACTTCTACTTGACTGTTTCTTAATCCAATGTCATATGTGCCTAAACAGGAATAACAAGACTTAATGTCCTGATTTAGATGATGGACTTACCTATGATTTATGTAGTTGCCAAAGGATAGATTTAAATCATCTGGGATGAGAACAGTTCTTGGTTGTACCTGAGGATGAATGTTGTATTTAGAACATTGCCTAGAATTCCCAGTCATTTATGTAGTTCCCAAAGTATAGATTTAAATCATCTGGGATGAGAACAGTTCTTGGTTGTACCTGAGGATGAGTGTTGTATTTAGAACATTGCCTAAAATTCCCCAGTCATTGAATCAATCCACCTTGTAGAGGGTCTTCCTCTCCTTCGCTGTCTCTCCACCCACCCAATCATTACATCCTTCTCCAAGGACTGGTCCCTCCTTGCAATATGTCCAAAGTATGTCAGATGAAGTCTCAGAATCCTTGCCTCCAAGGAGCAGCCTGGCTTAACCCTCTCCAAGATGAACCTGTTTGTTTTCTTAGCAGTCCATGGTATATTAAATACTCTTCTCCAGCACCACAACTCAAAGGCATCAACTTAGCCAAATAGACTTGCCATTAATACCAGACATTCAAACATCCTATGAATGAACCTGAGGGCATCATCCTGCCCTCTAAGTCATAGGTAGGGTGCTTGTTCTTCCCTGATTATCACATCTTGAGGTTAGGTAGCTCAAGATTAATACCTCTTGCTATAGTGTCAATTCTGACATGACAGAGTAAAACTTCCCCAGAGGGTGTGAAGGCTGTGATCTTTATAAGAGCAAACTGACACATTTTTCTCTAGAGAGCACCAAGTGAATTCAAATAATTAATGTTTTAGTTATAAGCCAAGTACTTTAACCAGAACACCACCAGGGCTCCTTTGAAGATTCTTGAACCTTCAAATTCTCTCTGCCTGAATCACTCCCTGCACATTCTTCTGGTCTCAGGTTAACATCACTTTCTCACAGATAAAACTGATTGATGCTGTTGTTTGGTAGTCTGCTGCCTCATGCTCCTAGTGTTCTTAGGTATTTTTCTCTCAGAATATTGTTGTTGTTGTTGTGTGCTGTCAAGTTGCCTGAAACTCATAGCAACCCTCTACATGATAGCTCTGAACGCTGCCAATCTCAGTGTCTCTAACATCATCTACCCCATTACCTCAGTTATTGTGTCAGTCCTTCTCATCCAGGCTCTTCCTCTCCTGCATTGTTCCTTCACCCTTCCAAGCATGATGTCCTTCTCCAAGGACTGGTCCCTCCTGAAACATGTTCCAAGTATGTTGGGTGGAGTTTCAAAATCTTTGCTTTCCAAAAGCATCTTGGTTTTACTCTCTCCAGGACAGAATTTTTGTTCTCTTGACTGTCTGTGATATGTTCAATACTCTTCTCCAGAATCACAACTCAAAGGCATCAATTCTTCTGTTATACTTAGTTATTGTCCTCCTCTCTGATACATAGCAAGTAACTGAAAAACCATGGCCTGCATCAGGTGCACCTTAGTCTCTAGACTGACATTGTTGCTCTTTAGTATTCTGGAGAGAACCTTGACAGCAGATTTTCCTAATGCAATTTGTCTTTTGATTTCCCAACAGCTACTATCCAAGAGTGTTGATTGTGGAATCAAGCAAGCTAAAATTGTTAACAACTTTAATCACTTCTCTATTATGGTACTGTCAATTGGTCCAGTGGTAAGAATCTTTTTCTTCTTGAAGTTGAGCTTCGATCTATATTAAAAACTACAGTACTTGATCTTCTGCAGCAAATGCTTCAGGTCCTCTTCAGTTTGATGAGCAAGGTTGTGTCATCTGCATAACACAGATTGTTGATGAGTCTTCCTCTGATCCTGATGCCACATTCCTCCTCATAAAGACCAGCCTCCCAAATAATCTGTTCCACATATAGATTGAAAAGTTATGAAGACAGGATGCATCCCTGACACACTCCTTTCATGATTTTGAGCCACGCAGTATTTCCTTGTTCTGTTTTGATGACTGCTTCCTGGTCCAAGCATAGGTTTTGCATAAGCACAATCAAGTTCTTTGGCGTGCCCATTCTTCTCAAGGTTAGGTAAAATTTGTTGTCATCCACACAGTCAAGTGCCTTTGTATAATCAATAAAAAAGAGACATTCCTCTGCCATTTTACTATATTCTCATGGTTAATGTCTGGCTTCCCTGATAGACTTTCAAGTTCGTGAGAAAAGAGATAATATTTCTATTCTTTACTTTCCAGACCCAAATATGGTGTCTGTGTAAGAAATATTTGGGGAGTGACTTAGCAATTAATGACCCCACTTTTAATGTGTTCTTCTGTCAACTCTAAAATACTTTCTAGAGTTGGCCTGGTTAAAAGAGAATACTTCCTTAAACTAATTTTGTACAAATTTTCTATTAGACCTATGGCACTACATGTTGGTATTTTGTTGACTATCATGTCTTTCCTGAGCTATAGTATTTTTTTTTTCATTGCTAATTGTTAGTGCTCACTTTGGCAGCACATTACTAAAATAGGAATGATACAGAGAAGATTAGCATGGCCCCTGCACAAGGACAACATGCAAATTCATGAAGTGTTCCATATTTTTAATTAGTGAGACCGGCTCAGGGCAGGGCAGGGTTCAGAGCTGCTGTATATAGGGTCGCTATGGGTCACAGGTGACTTGACAGCACATAATAACAAGAAGAACAAGTTGCTGTTAAGTTGGTTCCAACTCAGTGCAACCCTCTATATAACAGAACACAGCAACTACCCAGTCCTGCATTGCCCTGTCTCTGCTCTGCCCAAGCCTGCTGCAGCCACTCTCCTTCACTTTACTTTCTAATCACTATGGCTTTTTTCAAAGTCTGACCCCTCAAAGTATGTGAGACAAAGTCTCAAAATCCTT
>NW_006399807.1:17165788-17177678 GCF_000299155.1 Elephantulus edwardii | reverse complement strand
TTGGTGGGAGTGCAAAAGCACCCTTTCATCTTTGATTCTTCCTTATTCATTGTCTAACTTTCATATGCATATAAAGCCACTGAAAATACCAGGGGTAGGGTTAGTCTTTAAAGTGACATCTTTTACTCTTTAGTACTTTAAAGGAGTTTTTTTTTATTTGTTTGTTTGTTTGTTTTTAAGTTAAACCTCTTTAATAAAAAACAAAGGAATCCTTGACAGCAAATTTTTCAATGCAGTGCATTGTTTGATTTATTGACTGTGGCTTCCCTGGGTGTTTCTTGTATATTCAAGTAAAATGAAATCCTTGACAACTTCAATTTTCTCTTCATCATGATGTTGTCTGTTGTAAAAATTTTTGTTTTTTTATGCTGATGTGTAATCCATAATGAAGGCTGTATGGTCTTTGATCTTCTTGAGTAAGTGCTTCAAGTTCTCACTATCAGCAAGCAAGGTTGTGACCTTTGCATACCACAGGTTGTTAAGCCTTCCTCCAATCCTGATGTCACATTCTTCTTCATATAGTGCAGATCTTGGAATATTTGCTTAGAATAGGTGTGTATGTGGGGAGGGGAACACAACCTCAACATACATCTTTCCTTATTTTAAACCATGCAATACCCCACTGTTCTGCTCTGGTGGCCTAGTGGCGAGAAGCTATGCCATAATCCCAAAGGCACATGGTTTGAATCCACCAGCTGCTCTACAGGAGAAGGATGGGCAATCTCTTCCTGTGTGATTAACTGCCTCTGAAAACTCGCTTGAGGGTCAGCTATGGGTTGGTTCTAACTTGATGCTATACAACAACAACAACAACAATCCTTTTGTCAATCCTTTTGTTCTGTCTGAGCAATTGCTTCTTGTTCTATGTCCAAGTTCTGCATGAGCACAATTAGTGTTCTGGAATTCATGCTATACTTTGGCATTTGAAATGGAACATGCTATTGAGATGCACTAACAAGAAATTGTGAGCAGAATGTAAAAGTTGAAAGAAAGGTGAAAGATTGCTAATTGGGAAGTATGGTCTTGGTGATAGAATTGAGGCCAGAGATTATATGATAAAATTTTACGCAACTTATTAATTACAGATACCTTTTTTTAAAAAAATAAAATAAATGGCAATTACACATGCAGACCTCACCAGATTTATTTACTATGCAAAAGCATTTGACTGTGTGGCTCATGACAAGTTACAGCTGGCAATGAGGAGAACAAGAATCTCAGAGCACTTGATTATGCTCATGCGGAATCTATACCAGGATCAGGAGGCTGTTGTGTGAACGGAGCAGGGGACCACTGCATGGTTTGGAATTGGGAAGGGAATGCACCAGGGTTGTATTCTCTCTCCATACCTGTTCAATTTATTTGGCTCCTTAAAGAGAAGAATTCGTGCCCTCTTTTGTCTGTCTGTCTGTCTGTCTATCTATCTATCTATCATCTATCTATCTATCTATCCATCTATGTATCTATTTAGTTTTTGTGGGTAGCTAAGTATCTGCCTCAGGACAGGCATTAGATAAATATATTTATTGACATATTGTAAATTACAAAAAAAGGACTTGGGGTACCAATTGATATATATTAGATAATGCATTATGCTCAGTCTATCTACATTATGGCCAGTTTATCACTTGCTTTGAGACTTGCATGTACTAAGTAGAGAGGAAATATCATAAAGACTACAAAATAGATATTTTAAGAAAGTTCCTTTCCTTGGTACAATGCCAATTTTAAATGACATTTTGAAAAAAGGCTAAGTCTGTTTCTGGTCTTTATCACCTCCTTTTATGTGTCTAGATAATAGATACACTATAGATATTTTCAAATGTCTGGATTAGAGACAGGAAATATAGTCAGGCAATAATTCTGCTGAAAACCAAGGCAGACATTCTTGGTAATTCACAATCATAATTACCAGCAAAGTTCTCATGGCTTAGTGGTAATGAGTTGTACTGCCATCCCAAAGACAAGTGTTTTGAATCCACTAGCTGTTCTATTGGACAAAGATAAGCAATATCCTACTGTGTGATTTACAGCGTGTGAAAATCCTCTGGAGGGTCAACTATGAGTCAGTTCCAACTCAATGGCTGTGTTGTTGTTGTTATGTGCCCTCAAGTAGACTATGACTCATAGTGACCTTATCTATGCACAATAGCTCTGAACCCTGCTCTGCACTGAGCCAATCTCACTGTCCCTGACACACCTACCTTCATTACCCCTGTTACTGTGTCAATCCATTTCATCCAGGGTCTTTTTTCCTCTGCTGCCCCTCTACCCTTCCAAATATGATGTCCTTCTCCAAGGACTGTCCTTCTCCAAAGATTGGCAACATGCTCAAAGTATGTGAGATGGAACCTCAAAATCCTTACCTCCAAGGAGCAGCTTAGTTTCACCCTCTCCAAGACAGATATTTTTGTTTCCTTGGTGGTCCATGTTATTTTCAATATTCTTCTCCAGTACCACAACTCAAAGGCATCAATTCTTTCTCTGTCATTGTTGGTCATTGTCCAGCTCTGATGCAAAGCAAGTAATTGAGAAGATCATGCGGGTCTGGAGATGTAGCTCACCGGTGGAGCACGGTGGCTCACGTGCCGCGGCTTTCTGGTTCGTGGTTCATTACCGCTACCAAGAGAAGACCATGCTCTGGATCAGGCACACCTTATTCTCTAGACTGACATTGCTGTTCTTCAGCACACTAGAGAGGTCCTAACAGCCGATTTCCCCAATGCAAATCATCTTTTGATTTCCTGACTGCTGGGGCCACGAGTGTTGATTATGGAACAAAGCAAGATGAAATTGTTAATAATCTTTCATGGTGTTGGCAATTCATCCTGTAGTGAGAATCTTTGTTTTTTTTATGTGGCGCTTTAATCCATATTGAAGACTACAGTTCTTGACCTTCTTTAGGTCCACCTCAGTGTTGGCAAGCAAGGTTGTCATCTGCGTAACACAGGCTGTTGATTAGTCTTTCTCCAATCCTCATGACAGTTTCCTCCTTATAAAGTCAAGTCTCCTGAATGATCTATACTGCATATAGATTAAAAAAGCGGGACGCAGGGTTCATCCTTGATGCACTTCTATCCCAAGTTTGAACTGTGCAGTGTTTCCTTGCCCTGCTCTGATGACTGCCAGGTATAGGTTTCTCATGAACACAGTCAAGTGTTCTGGAATTCCCATTCTTCTCATGGTTAGCCACAATTTGTGTGATTCATGCAGCCTTTGTATAGTCAATGAAACTCTGCTGTCAGCCATGATCCATCTGACATTGGCAATGATGTCCCTAGTGTTAAGGCTTCTTTTAAACCCAGCTTGCACTTCAGATTGTTCTCTGTTGATATACTGTTCCAATCCTTTTTTTGGATGTTCTTCTGCAGGATTTTGCTTGTATGTGATATTAATTACATTGTTCAATAATTTCTACACTCTGTTGGGTCAACTTTTTTTTTTTGAATGGGAATGAATATAGATCTCTTCCAGTCAGTTGGCCAGGTAGTTGTCCTCCAGATGTTTTAGCACAACCTGGTGAGCACGTGTAGTCTGTGGAAATTTGTCAATGGTATTCCGTCAATTCCTGGGGCCTTGTTTCTTTGCTAATTCCTTCAGAGTAGCTTGAACTTCCTCCTTCATTATGACTACCTCTTGGTCATATGTTGCTTCATGAAATTTATCTTTGTCAATCAATTTTTTTTTTGGTACAGTGACTCTGTGGACTCCTTTCATCTTTTTTTTGATGTTTCCTGGATCGTTCAATATTCTGCTAATAACATCCTTAAGTATTGCAATTTGACACTTGATTTGGCTTTTCAGTTCCTCTAGCTTAAGAAATGTCGAGCAAATTTATCCCTTTTGATATTTCAACTCCAATTCCTTGCACATTTCATTATAATGCTTTGCTTTGTCCTCCAGAACTTCCTTTTGAACTCTTCGGTTCAGCTCCTAAGCACACAATCATCAGTAGATATGACAGAAATCATGGCCCAAGATCACAAAGAAATATAAGTGGTTGTACCTCAGCATCATTTGCAAATATTTTCTCCCATTTTATAGTCTGTCTTTATAGATAATGCCCTTTGATGGTCAAGTTTCAAAAAAGTTTTAATAAAATCAATTTATCTTATTATTCATGCATTTGGTGTACTATATCAGCAATCTACTCCCGTGTGATTTGCAACCTCAGAAAATCCACTAGACGGTCTTTTAAGACTAGTTTTAAGTCTGCTCTGACTAGATGGTAATGAGGTTTTGAATTTCCTAATTTGAATACTTTTGTTTCTTTTTCTTGCCTCATTGCCTAGTTAGAACTTCCAGTACAGTGTGGAATAAAGAGGCAAGAGCCGACTTCCTTGCCTTGTTCCTAATCTTAGTTGGGGGATAAAGAGTCTTTGGCCATAAAAGGTCGTGTTAGCTGTTTTCCAGAGGTGCTGTTCATCAGGATAAAGAGGATTGCTTCTCTTCCTAGGAGCTTTCTTATATATCCTCCAGCATTTCAGTAAACTCACTGCTGAGCTGGGATGGTTGGTCAGTCTGCAGTCCCTCCCCCTGGAGGGACCTCAATGTGCTACTTTGTGAACTGTAGCGGCATTTTCTAAGTGTTAACCTTTGTTTTCCTTCTATACCTGTTTCTGTGTATGGGTGTATCTTGAATTTCTCACTTGTATCCGTGCTTACTAGTTCTGACAGCTGTAAAGAAGAGTTCATTGGGGAATTTTGTATTTGAGGACTTTCCTTTTAAAGACCAAGGTAATGGAATGGGAGGAGGGGAACAGGATAGACTACAAACAGTGAGACTGGTTCTGCTTCTGCCAGGTCTGTGTGAGGGTAAAGGGCAGAGAGGACGTCGTGAGAAAAGGGGCAGCTGCTAAAGTCCTAAGTGATCTAGCTGGCCAAGGCCACCTTACGTTCAAGGTCAGTGTGTTCTAAATATGGTCACAAGGAAAGGGATTCTAGGAGAATGATTAGGAGAAATCACAACCCTCCTCTCCTCAATTCCAGTCAACATTAATATTGAACACTGTTCTATTTATGTACAAAACAAACATCGATTGCAGCATCTAGGTAGGCCTTTGCCAGAGGCATTGGCTAAATTTCCAAATCCCACACAAGAATGTCATGAAGGGAGGAGGGTCAGCAAAAAAAAAAAAAAGAAGAGGAAGCTCCTCAAACAGGTGGACTGACACAATGACTGCCCCAATGGGCTCTAGTGTGTCAGGAAGTGTTAGGACAGTACAAGATAGCGCAGGGTTCAGATCTGTTGTTCATAGTGTTGCTGTGAGTCATACTCCACTGGACTAACAACAGCAACAACTGCAGCTCCCTTTTCCCGGTTTCACTAATCTGAAGCACTTGCTGAAGGATCCTTTGTTACGCCCCTCTTCTTCTCCAAGCCCTTGCTCTTCCTCTTATTGCATGGATAACCTTGTCTCTCCTAATCACTCAGTTAACCCTTGTTGAAAGCCTGATCTTCACTCTGGCCCTCACCATTCTCACCCTAACTCTAACTCACCTCGTCCTGACTCTGACCTTGGAAGGCCTCTTTCTACCAGATGGCAGAGGTGTGCCCTTACTTCCTCTCTACTCCTGGTTATGTTGTTCCTTTGTCCTAAAACCCCTTCTAGTTTGTCCCATCACTAAGGATTGTTATCTAGGATAGGTGACTCCCCCTAATAGCTAGATAGTACTACCGAAGCTCTCTACGGGGTCCCCCACTTCAGAAGTACTGATCCCATTAAGGACGAACTCAGAGATGAAGTTGCTTGTCTCCTGATAGCAGTTGTGGTGAAGAATGCGAGCATATGTGACCCCTTAGCACCCTGGACCTGAGCTGGAGGAGGGTGCGGGCATTCGAGGAGCCAAAACAAGCAAACTCATCGCCTCCCTCTTCCCCTCTGGCCCATCTACTCTGGTTTACTTTTGGCTTAGTGGGAATTGGGAAGGTTTATCACACTTAGTCATAGCTCCACAGGAGAAAGATGGATAATCAACTCCCGTGTGATCTCCTGCCTCTGAAAACTGGCTGGAGGGTCAGCTTAGGGTCAGTCCCAGCATGACGGTGCACAATAAGAACAACAATGTTCCCAGGACCAACAGTTCCTCAGCTGTAGTCCTTTTGCAAGACCTTCCTTACAAAGGGGCCTAGTACGGGCTCCTGCATTGACTTTGCTTGGGGTTGGGGATAGGCAGAGCTTGGCCCTGGGGATGTCTGAACCCCACACTTATGTCCCCTTCACCTACCATTTTCATTTCTCGGCATGTAGAGCACAGTTGCCCGCTCCTGGACAACACGGGGTTACTCTGGCTCCTGGGCTCCTGAGAGGAAAAAGAGAGAAAGGTGAGGAAATCATACAATGGACAGTGAGGAAGGGATGGAAGGGAGACAGAGCAGCAGTTATTCCTTTTCTAAAACAAAGGTGGATGGACATTGAGGTCCCAGGTCCGTCCATGGTAGATGCAAATCTGAGGCCAGTTGCAGCTGGTAGGTTAAGAAGGGGTTTAGGCTGAAAGGAACGTGCTAGATGTCGTGACGTCAGGGTCCTTGCACACAGCACTGTTGTTGTTGGGGGCTCTCAAGTCGACTACAACTCATAGTGACCTTATAAACAGCAGATGTGAACCGTGCGCTGTCCTGTGCCATCCTCACAACCTCTGATACCCTTGAGCCCATTGTTGTTGCTTTTTAATTTGTTTTTTTTTTAATTTTATTCTTTTTGTGTGTGTACCATCAAATCAGATCTGACTGGTACCAAAGGAGATTGCCTCTCCTTCTCTAGCAGAGCATCTGGTGGATTCAAACTGCATACCTCTGGAGCCCATTGTTAAAATCACTGTGTCAATCCATCTTGTTGAAGGTCACCCTCTCTTTCTCTGACCTTTCCCAAGATGACGCCTTTTTCTAAGGACTGTTCCTTCCTGACAATATGCTCAAAGTATGTGTGAGGAGATTCCACACTCCTTGCCTCTAAGGAGCACCTTGGCAGAAGTGCATATGTAAAGAAAGCTGGCAAGGGTGGTGTTGTGACCAGGAAGATGAAATCGAACAGGATTGGGGGGGGACTTACTTCCCAATTAGAGCACCTGGTAGCGAAAACCTTGAAAACAAAACAAAACAAACCTCTCTCTACCTCAAGTCAAAGTTGACTCACAGGTCCCTCTGTTGGATTTCTGAGGCCATTAAATCGTAATGGGAATGAACTGCCTCGTCTTTCTTTCAAGGAGTGGCTGGTATATTCGAAATCCTGACCTTTCAGTTAGCAACCTAACACATAACCCATGTTCCCCATATCACAAAAACACTTCACCAGGGAGCTCTGGTGGCCAAGATGCTGCACTGCAATCCAAGAGGTATGTGGTTCAAATCCACCAGATGCTCTGCTGGAGAAGGAGGGGGCAATCTCTTCCTGTACCAGTCAGAACTGTTTTGACGGTACACATAAAAAATAATAAAAAGAAAAGCCAACAACACTTCACCAACTAGACGAGCAGATCATCTCTAAAAACCTGAGAAAGAATGAGGAGAAAACATCTTTTCCGCAAGCCTCCTTCCCAGTCCCTTCCAGGCATTATCCTCAGGCCTTATCCCTACTCCAAATCACACCCTGCTGAGAGCTTCAGAAAAAGCCGGGCAAGTGGAACTAACACAAGTTTGTGGGCCACAGACTACTTGTCCCTGGAAGCAGAGGCTGCCTGGCCACGGATGGAGAGGGACTGTGGAGGGACAGTGACAACAGCCTGTGGAACCATGCCTTCTCATTCCACTTCTGCTGCAAGGTGAAAGCAAGGTCTCAGGAGCATTGATGATGGAGTTTTCGCTGACATCTCTGGTGAAAGGGTTGGTTAGGGAGCCAATGGGAACTTGTGGCTAAAACCTTGTGTAGGGATCTTCTCTCACTCTGCCTCATTCCCTGACATCAGCAGTTGTGAGATGCCTGGGGAATCTGGGGAAGAGTCTACAGCCATGCCATTCCTGAGTGTGTCCAGTCTCCTGTGATCTTAGAAGCTGGGCAGGGTCAGGCTGGTACTTGGATAAGAGAATCTGGGGAAGAGCAGGGCTGTAGGGCAAACAGATGATAACTGCCCACTGAAATCTGCTTCTTCCACTTGAACAGTGTGCTGACCTATCGACAGATGTGTGTAGGTTGTGCCCTGGCCCACTCCTGCTGGCACTTGGGTGGGACAATACTGGGGCCGGAGGACTGAAAACATTTGACAAAGTTGGAATATTTGTAAAAAAAAAAATCCTTAAAATACATCTCATCTTTATAAGACATTTTCAAAGAATCAGCTTAGTATGGCAATGCTGTGGGTCGCAATGTTAAAATGAGTGGGAATGACTAGATCCTTTCATTCGACAACAAGCATTTATTGTGGTGCCGTCATGTAGAGGGCACTGTGATGGGCCACAAAGATGAATAAGTCAAAGTTGCTGGCCCTACGGGAAACAAGGGAAGAATATTAATTCATTCATTTGCCCATTCAGTTAGGTACTGGGGACATTGAGACAAGTGAGACATAGCTTCTGACCTCGGGCTGTTCACCATCTGGAAGACTGTGCGTCAACTCATGTTCTAGTACTGATGGCACAGGGACAGAAATAGATGGAGGCAAATTAAACTGAAAAGAGTGGTTGAGCTCACCGAGGTGGAGCTGGGGCCGGGAGGGAAGAGTCTGACTTGAGTTCACAGAGCAGGCAAGTTTGAGTGGGTGTGTGATGGGTGAACAAGGCCTGGGGAGGGCACTCCAAGTACAAGAAGCTTTGGTGCAACAGAGGAACAGCCTGGCCAGTCTCACGCCTCTGAGGGATGAAACACAGATTCTTTCCCGAAATCATAATTCAAGGTTGGGTCAGAGAGGAAGCCATAGTATGTATCTATGATTCTTCAGAAAGGGGAAGGCGATTTCTCATGAGAGGAATCAGGACAGGCTCCCTGCAAATGGCATTTGCGGTTGGGCTGAAAGGAGGTGGAGGAAGTAAACACGTGGAGGTCAGCGTGGGGAAATCTCAGGTGGGTATGCTTTTATTAGAGTTAGAAACAGATTCATATCTTGCCTCCAAGTGATTCCTTCACCTTTCCCAGATTTCCAATATATGCAGAAGATTACTACACGCCCCTATAGGAAATTAAATCACAGGTAAATCCACTGTAAATTAAACAACTAATACACTTGGGAGATCTCCAAGGTGTATAGCAGTATCCCGCCAGGTTAATGGCACCTGTGAACATGGCCTTGCATTCCCATAATTATGATGACTCTAGCTTTGTCCTTAGAACTGAAAGGACCAAATGTTTTGTATATTATCTTGTCTGGCCTTAGCAACACCTCAAACTTTTAAGTGGTAGCTTGGGTGTTATTGTCTCGAATAAACCTTTCCCCTTCCCATTTTTCCATCTCTAATTTCCCTAAATTGAGCTCCGTGTCTGCCTCTCTGATTGCGTTATGGTTTTACCATGTGTTTAGTTTGTTCATCATGCTGAAAGTAAAGACAAAAGCTGTGTCTTACACCCTGTCAAATCTCTGCCACACAGCAGGCATTCAGCAAGTTAATTGAAACAATGAGCTCTCTATTGGCCACTCAGTATAAATTCAGCAACTCAAAGCACATTGTGATTAATGTTAACCAGAAGGTCTTTCGTTCAAACCTACTAGGTAGTCTGTAGTAAAAGATGGGGTAGTCTGGTTCTAGAAAGATTTAGATCCTTGCGAACCCTATGGGATAGTTTTACACTGTAGCTCTGGTGGCCTAGAGGCAAGAAGCTGTGTTGTCAATCCGAAAGTAGGTGGTTCAAATCCACCAGCTGCTCCATAGGAGAAGGATGAGCAATCCTTGTATTTAACTGCCTCTGAAAACTCGCTGGAGGGTCAGCTATGGGTCGGTTTGGACTCTAGTGTAAACGACAACAGGGTTGTTATGAGTCAAAATACATTTGGTGGCAGTGGATTTGAGGTTAGTTATAAATAACTTGACACAGCAAGCATGCATCTATATAAATAAACACTCAAGACACAATAAAGATCACCAATGAGATCTTCCATGAAAGACTACAGGACATCGTTGTTGAAAGAGAAATTCTTCCTCTGCAATGTGCTGCCGAAGAGAGCTCCATTCCAGCCCTGAGCCGAGCAGCTTCAATCATGGACACTTTCTAGCTCCCCTCTCCTCACAATGGTGGTCTCCATGACCATGGAGATGGAGGCAGAAGCTGTAAACCTGCCCATACTTAATATGTAGAGCTGAAAAATCAGTCTTTGATCTGTAGTTTCTGTCAGCCGTGCCAGGAATGTGACAGCATCACCTTTTCAGACTCACTGTCAGCTGAAAATGCCTCGCCTCCTAGGAGAGCTCTCAGCTCCTCCTTCCGTGGAGAGGAAGGCGGGGGCGCTGGGGGGTGTTTCCACCGTGTGGGAGGCACCCGGGCTGGGCAAGTTCCTGCTAGACAGCCTTCTAACCTGGGGATTCCACGCTCTTTAGGCCTCAGATTCCTCCCTCCTGTCTTGCTTTCCTTTTAAGCCTTGAAGCCCAGGTCGTTTTCTTCTGCAGCCTTTCCTCTCCTTTCTTATCCCTACCACCCTGCAGGCGAGCTCAGTGGCACCGACAGGAATCCAGCACGAGTTGGGCAGACATTCACAGCACCTCTCTCTGTCACTGCACACACAGCAGGAGTCCCTGGTTACAGTCAGAGTCATTAGGAGAAGAAGCTCTGCAATCTTTTTTTTTTTTTTACATTTTCAAAAATTTTATACTGATTATACTGTTTGAATACATTTTTTCACACAAGCTCTTTGCCATTTCCTTCACACACACACACACACAATCAAATTGTTCAACCTCATGATTAACAGCCTTGCAGCTCTGCAATCTTAATGGGCTCTCACTTCCCAGGCAACTGTTCCTGGCACTACAGATGGCAGTTGTGACATGAGAGTGACAGCAACCTGTCTGTAGTAGGGCCAAGGTGTGATGCATATTTCAACCAGTTCCCAGAAACCAAAGCCTTTTCTTCACATTTCACAACAGGAAAGGTCCTAATAGCTGAGCGAAGTAGCTGCTGTCATTCCTAAGGTCAGCCTCATTGCCTTAGTCTTTGGCCTCCCTGTCTCCCTCAGCTAAAGAAATAGTTCCTCTGTTTGTCTGCCTCTGTCGCTGTCACTCTCTCCTTCTCTCTTTCCCCCCCCCCCCACATAATGCCCCCATAATAAAAGCTGAAAATGTAGGCACCAAATGATGACTTTTAAAATAAGGATGACAGCCAAGATTTTGAGAAGCACTGAGAATCTCCCCTCAGCCCTTCTTGACTTTTGACACCTCTGTTCCTTTCCCCCTTTCCCTTCCTGCTGTAAGGGAGAAACTTCACAGGTCAGCCACTTCTGCTTTCTCAATTACTATAAGAAGGAAACTGGCCCACAAAGGTTATGAGATTTTCCCAGTTGCGCACTTATTTAATGGCAGTTAGCCAGAAAACTATTTAAATGAAAGTCAAAGAAGAATCACTTCTTCAATGGAAGAGTAGACTCTTAGGATCCATATGATTCCTACATCCCTAAACCCACTGCCATGGAGTGAATTCCTACTCACAGTAAACCAGAATGGGGCCTGTTTGTAAATCAAAAGCAGACTGTCTCATCTTATGGAACAGCTGATGGCTTTGAACTGCTAACCTTTTGCTCAGCAGATGAGTGTGCTAATCACAGCATCACCAGACCTCTCTTTATAGTTTTTTATGTGCAAACTTCAATGGCTAGAAAACCAGTCTCGATGTTCTCAAAGACCCAAAGGTAATTAATTATATGTTGCCTTGCTACTTGAAAATACCAGCTAACTCATTTAAAGATGTTAAATGTAGTTTTTTAGAAATGCTATTACTTCTTATTATTAAAAAAGTCATTTTCACAACATTGA
>NW_006399807.1:17159396-17161737 GCF_000299155.1 Elephantulus edwardii | reverse complement strand
AGAGAGAATAGTGCAACAATGAATGAATGGAAACCCAAAATCTCTGTAAATGTTTATGAAAATTAATAAAATATAAAAAAAAAGTCAGGCACACAATAATAAGATTGCCATGGATCTACTGTTCATGATTTTACTAGCATCACTATCTCAAGTCAGTGATGTTCATTATTGCCCCCTTTAAAAGTCCTATTGGTGGCCATCTACACTCAATGGATGTGAAGAAGTAAATGCAGGATGGGCAATCTCCTCCTGTGTGATTAACTGCCTCTGAAAACCTGCTTGGGGGGGGGGGTCAGTTCTGACTCTTTAGGACACAATAACAACAACAAGGTAGATTCTAGTCACCAATTATCATGAACATATCTGTTTGCACCTTCAGTCAATTTTGGACTGCAAGATTTGGTAAAAATTCTCAATTTCTTCCTCTTTGGCGGTAGATGTAGGAGCATATATTTGAATAAAAGTCGTGTTAACAGTTCTTCCTTGTATGTGTATGGGTATTATCCTGTCACTCACAACATTCTCTTTCAGTATAGAACTTGAAATTGACTTTTTGACTATGAATCCAGTACCACTCTTCTGTTTTTCATTCCCAACAGAATATACCATAGGGTTATCTGATTCAAAGTGGCCAAACCCAGTCATATCATCTCACTAATGCCAACAATGTTGATGCTCATGCCTTCCATGTCATTTTTCACAGTTTCTAAATTTTCAACATTAAAGCTACATACATTCCATGTTGCAAGTATTAAACAATGTTTGTCATTTTTCCTCATTTCACTGACCGTCGATCTGGGCTCTACCACAACACTATTATTATAACTATCCACATTCCTCTACTCTTCATAGGGTTTTCAGAAGCCTGTTACTAAAGAAGTGGAGGGCTAATCCTGCTTTCTAGTCTGTCTGTATCTAGGAGCTCTACTAAAATCTGTCCACCCTGGGTAACCCTTGTGGCATTTGACACACCAGTGTGGCACAGCTTTCAGTATCACAGCAACCCACTAGTTAATACAGCAAACTGACAGACAAGTGCTGTACCAAGTAGAATAATGTTCTCCCCAAACACAACAAACTGCCAATTTAGTTTGTAACTCAAATGTAAACCAGTCTTCATACCAACCAATTTTTAATCTCAAAGGCCCACCCGCCAGGTCCTATTTGGTTTAAAAAATATTTCATTGCTAATGTCAGATGGATCCCGGCTGAAAGTAAAGAATACTAGAAAAATGCCTATTTGTGCTTTATTGACAATGCAAACATATTTGACTGTTATGGCTGACATGAGAAGAATAGCAATCCCAGGGCACTTAATTGTGTTTATGTGAAATGTATACCTAGACCAGGAGGCTGTTGTGAGATTGGAGCAAGAAAACACCACATGGTTTAAAATTAAGAAGGGAATGTGTCAGGGTTGCATTCTTTTCCCACATCTACTCAATATGTATGCTGAGAAAATTATTTGAGAAGCTGGACTCTATGTAATGTGGCATCAGGATCAGAGGAAGATTCATCAATAACCTGTGTTATGCAGATGACACAACCTTGCTTGCTGAAAGTGAGGAGGACTTGACACACTTGTTGTAGAAGATCAATATACAGCCTTCAATATGGGTTGCATCTCAATGTCAAGAAAACAAAAATTCTTAACTGCTAGACCAATAGGTAAAATAATGATAGATGGAAAAAAACAGATTTAAACTATCAACACCTTCATCTTACTTGGATCCACAATTAATACACTTGGTATCAGCAGTTAGGAAATCAGAATACTTGTTGCACTGGGAAGGTTTGGATTTGGAGAACTCTTCAAAGTATTGAGGAGTAATGATGTTAGTTTGAGAACTAAGGTGCATCTGATTCAGGCCATGGTCTTTCTCATCACTTGCTATGCATAAGGATGAATAAGGATGACAGAAAAAGAACTAAAGCCTTTGAGCTGTGGTGCTGGAAAAGAGCATTGATCATTCCCTGGACAGCCAAGAGAACAAACAGATATGTTTTAGAGAAGGTACAGCCAGAGTGCTCTTTGGAATCAAAGACGATGTTTCACCTCACGTACTTCAGGCATGTTGTCAGGAAGGGCTATTCCTTGGAGAGGGAGGACATGATGCTCAGAAAGGTAGAGAGTTGGCAAAGGAGAGGAAGACCCTCAACTAAGTGGACTGACACAATGATTGCCACAGTGGGCTCTAGTGTGTCAGGAAGTGTGAGGATGGCACAGGACAGGACAGAATTCAGATCTGTTGTCCATAGGGTCACTATGAGTTATACTCAATTTGACAAAGGCACCTAACAACAACAACAAAGTCGATTACTTGGTAGCCATGTTGTTGTT
>NW_006399807.1:17155370-17157697 GCF_000299155.1 Elephantulus edwardii | reverse complement strand
TTCTTCAGTTCCTTGAGCTTAAGATATGCTGAGCGAGTTCGGCCCTTTTGATTTTCTGACTCCAACTCCTTACATATTTCATTGTAATATTTTGCTTTGTCATCCCTTGCTGTCTTTTGAAATCTTCTATTCAACTCTTTAGTATCTTGAATTATTCCCTGTGCTCTGGCCTCTCTGCGCTCCAGTGCAATTTTCAGAGTGCTTTCAAAATTTGTGGTCATTGAAAGAAAAAGAATATAGCTTTCAAGAAAATTGGAAGTGATGAAATGGGTGAGAAGACTGAAAGTCACCAAGCTATCTATCTCCATTTTCCCAGCTATCTTCTGCTATCATACTCTAACCAAAACTTTCTGTCTCAGGTCCACTAAACACAACATAGATATTTCTCAGTTCCCATCTTTACTCTGACTCATTAGAGAGGAACAGCCCACAGCACAGAGAGTGAGAGTAGTGGGGGCAGGGACTGAGAAGGGGGTGGCTTTCCATAATTTCCTCCTTACTGATCTGCACCCCAGCCCCAGAAGCGAGCTAATGTGCTTTCAGGTGTCCAGCCGCAGTACTCCCGCTCACCCAAACGCATCCCTTCTGTTCTGCTGTGGCGGCTGAATTAGTCACCCCTTTGGCCTCAATTATTCAACGATTATGGTTCACTTTGCTACTGCATCGTGAGGAATCAGAAATGGATCCCTGTAAAGGGCAGGTGCCAGTTGTGCCTGGCAAAGAAACCTCAGGGGATATTTTACAATGGGGATGGTTCAAGGCTTAATTTCATGTTTATTTTTTTTTTTAAAAACTTGTGGACTTGGGAGGGATTGTATGACAATGAAATAATTTTTCTTTTACTTTTCAAAGAGAAAAGCGAATTGGGGGGAGGGGTAAGACAGGGGGAAAGTGCAGCAATGAATGAATGGAAATCTAATGTCTCTGTAAATTTCCATTATAATTAATAAAAAAGGGAAAGGTGAAGAAAAAAGACATTTACAAAACTCTTGCCTTTCTTAGCTTTATATCTCCTTTTCTGTTGTCCCCCCCCCCAGAGTCCCCATCCCTGTCCTCCTTCTGCCTCTATCCCCCTCTCCCTGTCCCCGAATCTGTTTCCTCCTCTCTCAATCCACGAGGGAGTTCAGACAACAGACACGAATGAGCCACATCTGCTTCTGGGAACCTGCTGTGCAGAGAGGCGGGCCATCAGAAATGCAGCAGTGCAAAGTCCCGCCCTTTGACCTGTGACAATGAAGGGAAAGGGTGCCGCAGGACCTTTGGGCCAGCGTGGGTACAGGACCTCTGGTCAGCTGTGGGGCTGAGCCTTGGCAGGCTGACGTGGAGGGTACAGGAAGAGATAGTGTCCATAGTACATTCCACGGCCCTGAGACACACAGTTTCTTTCCAGAAAGGGGCAAGCTGCCAGCTGAGCCCGTGTTTGCCTCACAGTGTCCACGTGCGTGCTAGAACCACCTCCAGAGGTCTGTGTCAGCAAGCAGGCTTGAGTTACCAGCAAGTGTCACCAACAAGGACCCTGGGGCCCTATTTGCCTTTCCAATTTGCCAGGACAACTCTCTCATACACACATCAGCTAAGAGTCAAAAACACAAGGACCGTGGTCATTCCTAGAAAGGGTCACGGTGAAGTGTCTCATTCTCTTCTCTATCAAGAAACAAGGAGTCATGTCAATCGAGTAGGAAATGACTTAGGGCTGAACCTCCGTTGGGTTTCTGAGGCTAGAAATCACACAAGGAAACTGCCCATGTTTCTCCCAGAGCCGCTGTTGCATTTTGAACCACCTGTGAGGTGCGGCCTGTGGGCTAGCGGTGCAAATGGACCGCTCAAGGATCATGCCGCCACCACCATGTATTTGTGACTTTTCACAGGTCAACCCTGTCAACAGCTGAGCAGCTGCTGCTCTTGGCCGACCCCTCGTGCTCAATAGTGAGTATTGCAGAGAAAAAAATGCTAAACGCTCCTGGCGCCCGCCCTCACTTGCCTGTATTAATACATTCCACCTCTACCCACCGGCCTGACATTCTAGTCCTATGCCTGGGTGCAAAGGTGCATTGAGACCCAGAGCAATCGTGGGGTGAGGAGGTGCTTGGAGGCACTGAGGCCCCGTGTAGAATGCTCTGACAGACACAGTGACTCAAAGAGGTCTTCCTGATTCTGTAGCAATTGCGAGGCCCATCCAGCCTCCATTTATTCCCCTTTTGTCTTTGGCCTGACAGCTACTTTACATACTTGCCAAAGTGTTACCAAAGTGTGAGGGGGATTAATGAGGTGACCCAAGCACAGTCCTGAGTCTGACATCTCTCACCCTTCAGTGCCTTCTTCTTGGA
>NW_006399807.1:17150670-17155270 GCF_000299155.1 Elephantulus edwardii | reverse complement strand
CTCTTCCCTTGGCCTGGAAGTCCATTCAGCTCTTCCTCCTCCCCAGCTCCTCCCTCCATGTGTGAAAATGAGCATCTGTAGGACCCAGTGTGTGTTCCACGTCTTCACTGCCCCTCTGCTCACGGCGCTCCTAGCCTGCAGGTGACCCCTCCCTTCTACTGGAAACACCTGTCCCGTTCCGTGATGCTCGTGCTGTGTGTACCTGCTCCGTAGCCCACTCGTTAGTACAGGCTACCGCTGTGTCTCGCTCATCTCTGAATCTCTATCAAAGCAAACAAAAGGCCAGATAAGCATTTGGCAACTCATGTCCCGGGAAGCTGTGGTCATGTAGTGCATTTTGCGTTGTGCTGCTAACTGAATGGTCGGTGGTTCGAATCGACCAGCTGGTCTGCAAGTAAAAGGTGGGCAGTCTCCTCATAAAGATTGGCAGACCTGGAAACCTCACAAAGGGTCTCTGTGAATCAGAACTGCCTTGACAGCAGTGGGTTTCCAGGGCTTCTAATACATGGGGCTCATACATACTGAGTTCTGGCTTTGAGTCTGACACTGGGTCAAATATGCTAGGGAGGTAGGAGCTGTGCTCATATGCAGCCTACAACTGCCCTAGGAAGGAGATGTGAGGCTTCAGGAGAAGGGATTACTTACACTGCCCTTCAAGGAAGTGCCCCAGTAAGGTCAGTGGAGCCTCTGTCCAGCACACAGTGCCACTAAGTGTCACCACGTAGCCGGCCATTGGTGATCCCACCAAGATCCTTCCTTTCCTCACCCAGTGGGCGGCAGGCCACCAGGGAGTGTTTAACTTAACAACTCGAGAGGTCTAGGTTTATAGGTGGGAGACATGAATAATTCATTTTGAGGGGAGAGAACTTAAGATTGGCTCAGGTCACTGAAGATTTCACAATCTTTCCTGGGCAGATTATGCAATGTTTATCTTATTGGTTTTCTTTTTATAATTCTAACCTTACACCTTTGTTAGGCACACTTTCTTTCTCTGAAAACCATACACGTGTAACTTATATCATGATGTCAGAAAATTTCTGAATTTAGCAGAAGAAACAGAAACAGTGTGTGGTTAATCAGAAACATCTCCTCTAAGGTAGCTGTGTACCCTCATGCTGTGATGAAGAAAGGGAAACACTTAACTAAGTTTCTGTAAGTTGGGTGCAAGATTCAAACTTGTCATAAACCCCTCCTTAAATTTCTAATCTTAAAGAAAGACGTAACATTACATCACCTGCTTCATCTTAAAAAAATATGTAACACAGTAGTCGTTATCAAGCATGACATCATCTGACCATTCACACGCAAAACCAAGGGAGAAGAATCACATATAAACCCTGGACTTTGGCACATTCAGCAAAAGATCACTCTGATTCTCTCTAAAGAACGAGAACCTATGAGAATTCTGCCCACTACAACCTACCTCAGACCTGAGCTGCAAGAGAACCCCCTCAAAGGCTGAAATGTGGTCAAACATTCCTGGAGAGAAAATTCATATTCTAATTGTGCACCCCAAATGTCCACTTCTAAATAAACATCTTGAGGTCTTATTTGTGCATCCTGTCACAACTATTTCATAATAAACTAACAGGATTTATGTATGATAAATTTACTACCACTCTACCTATTTCAAAATACTCATTCTCAAAAGATATGCTTTCCTCTCACTTCCAGAGGGCTGGGGCCCTCAGGCATTTGAGATGGGGTCGTTGAGGTGCTTATTACTTTCATGCAACAAGTATTTATTAACGATGTGCCAGGCAAGGTACTCTGCCAAATGACAGGAAACATCTTTGCAATCAAAGTGTATGTCATCTTAGATGTGCTACTTTCAAGTTTTGGGATTTTTTTTTAAAGTATTTTGTACCTTGTATAAGGAACCTGGAACTTCAAACAAAAATGGCAAGTCCAAATCCTTCTTGGATGAAACCAGAAAACTGGCACAGGATCTAGAAGACCTGAGGAATCAAAAAGAGGAGAATGTGAGAATCTTCATTATCAGACAGAAGAGCTAGATGGTTGGTTGTTTCAGAGAACACAAGGGGTGCCCCACACCCTGGAGAGCCCCAACTATGAAGAAGTGAAGAAGTGTCTGAAGGTTGTTCCACCCTCCTAGTTTCAAACAGCTCTCCTTTCCCTTTTGAATTAACCAAAACCAGTTGTGGATTGTGGGAGACGGTGTAAATGTTGTTTGTACGTACATCAAGTCAGAACCTACTCAGAGCTAACCCTCCGGAAAGTTCTTAATGGCAATAAATCACACAGGAGGAGACTGCCCATCTTTCTCCTAGGGAGCAGTTGGCATACTCCAACCATGAGTTTTGGCTTGGCAGCGCAATTCCTTACCAATAATAACAATTATTGGTGACTGGAATGCAAAGGTTGGAAATAAAGAGGAAGAAATAGTAATAAGAAAGTATGGGCTTGGTGAGAGAAATGAGATTGGAGACTGAATGATTGAATTTTGTACATTCAATGATTTATTCATAGCAAATATATTTTTTTAAAAAGCACAAAAGGTGACTTTACACCTGGACCTCATCTGATGGACTGTACAGGAATCAGATTGACTACATATATGGAAAGAACTGTTGAAAAGGGATATCATGCTTGGGAAGGTGGAGGGTCAGCAAAAGAGAAGAAAACCCCCAGAGAGATGGATTGACACAGTGACTGCAGCAACGGGCTCACATGTGTCAGAGATGGTGAGGACAACACAGGGCAGGACAGGCCTCAAATATTGTTCATTAGTTGTTTTCAACTTGACAGGCACTTAACAAGCAGCAGCCACCAGAGCTCCTCACAAATGAAGCAGGGGTGGAGGGAAGAGCAGGTCCATGAGAGGTGAACTGCGGCGCCAGATCTCTTCCTGAAAGGGCCTGTGCTTGGGAGTGTCTGTCCTTTCACTCCTCCCCTGCTCTCTGGTAGTGAGTGCCCGCTGCCCACTCACACGAACCACCTACTTCCTTCCAGGAAAGGTCCTCTTCTCTTTCCAGTAACTTTAGAAATATTCCTTCCAGCCAGCTTTCTAATGCTGCAGAGCATCTTATTCCCCACACAGGGTGACCTGCCAGTGACCTTCTCGAGGCGGCCATGATTCAGGTCACTGCATCTCAAGGGCCTTAGCCTGTGCGCCTGGCGAGCAGGAGCAGGAGCCTCCCGTGTGCGTGCGCTCTTGGCAGCCATGACACAGAAACTCAGGACGCTGCTAGTGATGCCAAGAACACGCTCCTCTCTAATGAGGGAGGACTCCATTGTCCATTGTTCATTTATAACCAAGGCATGTGAAAGCAGTTTGGTGTTTAGGAGGCATTTACTGTTTCCTTCTCTCCACCCACCCTTTCTCTGGGCCCTGCAGGCAAAGGTGGTGGTGGTGGTGGTGGTGATGTGCTAATCAAGTTGCTGCAACTCATAGTGACCCTATGTACAATAGCTCTGAATCCTGCCCTATCCTGAGCCAGCCTCACTGTCTCCAACACATCTAGCCCCATTACCCCAGTTACTGTATCAATCCATCTCATCCTGCGTCGTCTTCTCCTGAGCTGTCCCTCTGCCCTTCCGAGCATGATGTCCTTCTCCAAAGATTGGTCCCTCCTGGCCATATGCCCAAATTATGTGAGATGGAGCTTCAAAATCATAGTCTCCAAGGAGAAACAGTTTCACCCTCTCCAAGATAGATGTGTTTGTTCTCTTGGCAGTCCATGGTATGTTCAAGACTCCAGCACCACAACTCAAAGGAATCAATGCTTCTTCTGTCATCCTTAGTCATTGTCCAGCTCTCTGATGCACAGCAAGTGATTATGAAGACCATGGCCTGGACCAGATGCACCATAGTTCCTAGACTGACGTCATTACTCTTTAGCACTTTGATGAAGTCCCTAACACTTCTTTTTTAAGCACTTTGGCAGAGGTGGTGGGTGGGTCAGAAGGAGCTCCTTGACTGCCTTGTCTCTGATTTGGGAAGAGGGTGTTCTGGACCTCCCTCACATGCTAGCCAGAAGAGATCACAAAGCCAAGTTCGAACTACTTCAGCAAATTATATTCTTAAATGATCAGGTCCTGTGCTTGAGCTGAAGGGCCTTGAGCTTGAAGATGGGTGATAAACGTGGCTTCAGCAGAGTCAGGCCACCCTGAGACAATCCTTTGTAAGAAGGATTGCGAGTGCTCTCCACCACCCTGAAGATTTTTCCAGAACCCTGAGCTGGGACACTCTGAGCACATTTCACTCAGAGATCCTTTGCTTTATCTAACCATTTTATGTGAACTGCTTGCCTAAAGCTCTCTGATACTCAAGGCACATCAAGGCCTTTTTTCCAAGATCAGTGATGTGAGAAGATGTTTTTGTCAAAAAGAAACAGCATGGCACCAAGAGCTTTGATCAGGTGAGGAGTTTTTGCTCCTTAAGAAATTGTGATACTTGCACAAACCATTCTTTCAAAACATGCGCTTTACAGGATATGAACAGACACTTCACCAAGGAAGACATTCAGATGGCCAACATCACATGAAGAAATGTTCAAAATCCCTAGCCCTGAGAGAGATGCAAATCAAGACAACCATGAGATATCATCTCACTCCAGTAAGACTAGCAAAATTTAAC
>NW_006399807.1:17141606-17149850 GCF_000299155.1 Elephantulus edwardii | reverse complement strand
CAAAACATGCGCTTTACATTCCTGCCTTGTCCTCTTGAAAGCTTGGGGCACCTCCTCACCAGCAGTTTTCTTGGCATTTGTGTGAGCTAAGTAAGCTCCATTTCTCTTAACAAAGGTTGAAATGGCTGCCTCAAATCCTCCCAGAACAGCACGGAGTTGAACTTCACTGTTCACCATAGGTAACCTGTCCTGTGATTCATGTAAGCTTGGTGGGTGCAGGACAAAACCACCAACTTCCCTGCCCAGCTGGCTGTCTACAGAAGAGCCCTCAGTGTCTGGCTCTGATGGTGAATGGATGCTGAGGATGCCATTTGTTTTCTGGGCTTGCCTTTCTCAAGCCTGCCTCTCGAGCCTTTCCCTACCCTCTCAAAGGTCTGTGCATCAGTGTGTAACAATGCTTACATGCTTGACTGTCAACTGAGAGGTTGGCGTTTAAACCCAATCACAGGTGCCTTGGAAAGAAAGCTTGGTTATCTGCTTCCAAAAGGCCCACAGCATTACAAGCCCTAGGAGATGGAACTGGCTTGATGAGCTGGTGGCAGAGTCTTTAGCAACCTGTGTTGTTAACCCAAAGGCTGCACGTCTCTGATGGTTCAAAGCCACCAGCAGCTCTGTGGGAGCAAGACGGCCACTCGTCTCTCAAGAGATTTCCAACCTCAGAAACCAACTAGAGGGTCACAATGAGCCCAGACCAGCTCCCCAGCAGTGAGCTTGAGTTTGAACAACAGCATCACCAAGCCAGTGGTGTAGTCTGGACCATGGTGCACCAGCAATGGGAGTGTAGTCTAGAGCGAGTTTTGCAGCTAAGCCAAAGGCTGTGTGTCTGGTGGTGGACAGTCTCCCCCTGTGATTTATAGCCTTAGAAATCTGATACCCTGGAGGGATGCTGTAAGTCAGAACTAACTTAAAGACAGCAAGTTTCGAGTTTGGCCACCAATAGCATCAAAGGTTTGTATCATTAAGGAAGAGAGTTGGTGGGAGCAGGACAGCCAGGGCCAGGTATGCTTTGTTCCTGGCTGGAGGGGTAGGCATGTGGGTGGCCTGGGATGGTGCAATGTTACTCTGTTAGAGGCCAAGGTCTAGAAATTTCACATAAAAATCCACATATGTGGCATGTGGAAAAACCTGAATTTCCAGCCACTGCACCTAAGGTTCCTGCAAGCAGCAGTGGCTGGAGTTGAAAGCAGGTTGTCCCTCTGAGACCTGGAGACCTGTGTTCACCACAGTGTCCATTTGGCCAGATTGACTCAGTATGCCCCTTATCTGACACTCATCTTGCCTGAGTTTCTGCCCCCCTACCATTGATAAAAGACACTAAAGGTATCCGCACTCACACTGAACCCTGATGTGCTCACAACTATATCACCTCATGCAGCTTTATAAATAAGACTTGGGTTTCTGAAATTCTGCTTTCTACTCAGAAGCTAATTCATTGGCATTTAGACATCTAAAAGTTACAAAAATAATAGGGCAACAAGCATTTTAGGGGTGCTCTGAAAAGACTTGTTTTGTGCTGTCGAGTCGAATACAACTCATAGTGGCCCTATGTACACCTTGTTCTAGCTTGAGCCAATCTCATTGTCTCTGACACGCCTACCCTCATTACCCCAGTCACTGAGCCAATCTATCTCATCTAGGGTATTCTTCTCATGCTGTCCCTCCACCCTTCCAAGCATGATGTTCTTCTCCAAGGACTGGTTCCTTGTGAAACATATTCAAAGTATGTGAGATGGAGCTTCAAGACCCTTTTCTCCAAAGAACTGCTTGGTTTCATCCTCTTCAGATTTGTTCTCTTTGTCCATGGTATGTTCAATATTCTTCTCTAGCACCGCAACTCAAAGGTATCAATTCTTCTGTCATTTTCAGTCATTGTCCATCTCTCAAATGCATAACAAGTAATTGCAATAACAGTGGCTTGGATCAGACGTATCGTAGTCTCTAGACTCACATTTTTGTTCTTCAGTACTCTGGAGAGGACCCTGACAGAAGATTTTCCCAATGCAATTAATCTTTTGATTTCCTGGCTACTGGTGCCAAGAGTGTTGATTGTGGAATCAAGCATGATGAAACAGTTAACAATTTCAATCTCTTCACCATCTATCATGATGCTGCCAATTGGCCCAGTGGTGAGAATCTTTGTTTTCTTGACGTGGAACTTCAATACATATTGAAGGCTGCAAACCTTGACCTTCTGCAGCAAACACCTCAGGTCCTCCTCAGTTTTAGCAAGCAAGATTGTATCATCAATATAATGCAGGTTGTTGATAAGTCTTCCTCTAAACCTGATGACACATTCCTCCTCACAAAGTCCAGCCTCCCAGCTGATCTTTGCTGCATATAGATTAAAAAGTTATGAGATAGAATGCATCCCTATGTACACCTGTATACAGCTTTCCTGATTTTGAACCATGCAGTGTTTCCTTGCTCTGTTCTTGGTCCAAGTATAGGTTTCAGATGAGCACAATCAAATGTTCTGGGATTCCCATTCTTCTCAAGGTTTTAAAGTTGTATAAATGCATACAGAGGGGGTAATTTTAAAAAAGTTCAGCTGATAAACAACTGTTCATGTTTGTTATTCATAGAGGGAGGAACAAAAATGGGCCTCCCAGATAATCACATTTCTAGGGACAAGAAGGTACCCGACAGTGAAAACTCTACTTAAGAGTTACAACCTATCTTGTAAGCAGCCTTCTTTTCCAATGAATTGCCCTTTTTCAAACTGGTCAGTGATGTATCTATGAACTTGCCCCCAATTCCCCAGCCAGCCTTGCTTCCAGACTCACCTGGAGCTTCCACTCACTCCATTGTCTCACAACCTCACACGCCCCTTCCCTTCCATTCCTCTTTGCAGTGCAGGCCACATCCAGGACTCCTCTTGTTAAAAAAACAGGCATGGGAGGAACTTGAAGAAACCCATCATTTCAAATGGCAGCACTAAAATGCCCCTAACACACTAAGTCTAGAAATACATGTTTTACGGCAATTTGGAAGGGAGGGGCGAGTGACCTGGAGGAAGCCCCCTCACACTCAAATGTAGGAGTTGCTACTCTGTAAAGCTTATAATAGGAAGCTCTGGTGGCCTAATGGGTAAAGAGTTGTGCTACCAACACAAAGGTACATGGTTTGAACCTACCAGCTGCTCCATGAGAGAGGGATGGGTAATCTCCACCCCTTGGATTTATAGCCTCTGAAAACCTACTGGAGGGTCAGCAAAGAGTTAGTTCCAACTCAGTCACTTAATAACATTAATAACAAAGGCTTTAGGTTGATGATGGTTGAAACATGAAAATTAAAAATAAAAGAGTCAAAAAAGGTAAAGAGAATATGGAGGAAGCCTTGAAAAGGGAATACGTGTGTGCGCGTGCGGGGCATGGGGAGCAAAGTTCTCTGGAAGAATAAAGTAGTGGTGGTGGAGAGGAGAGAAATGTGGAATGATATTTTCCCAGACCAGGCCTTACTCAGTGTTCACTTTCATCTCAGAAACACAGGTCATTTCTGTTTTTTTAACATTAGACTTGGGTTTCCTCATGAAGTGTGTCCCTCCTCCCCATCTCTGAAGAACACATCCTCTGTGAGAACTTTCTGGAACCTTCTGCCCTTAGAGGTGGGCTGTCACCTTTGAGGAAGGCTGAGCACTAATGGCTTGTTAACAAGGCTGGCTTCACTAAGCCAAGGAATCTTGTCCAATTTTGCAATAGAAACCTGGAGAGAAATACAAAGATATTATATTGCAAAATTTGTCACACTTGAGTTTTGCTATTATTACAACAACAATAACAAATAATAATATAATAGCAGCTATGTTTATATACAGGTAACAGTCAATACTTTACAAAACATTTTCCAATGTTTTATATTTGACTCTAATAACTATCCCAAAAGCAAAAAACAAACAAAAAAACCCCATAAAAAAAACAAACAAGAAAAAAAAAAAAACACACCACACACACACAAAACCAACAAAAAAACAAACCCAAACAACTTCACTGTCACAGAGTCAATTCTAATTCGCAGTGACCCTGCATCGGGTTTCCAAGGTTCTAAACCTTAACCTCAGAGTGGCTGGTGGATTCGAATCACCAACCTTTCAGTTAGTGGCCAGAGAGGTTTAGTACTTCACCACCAGGGCTTGTTTCTCATAAAATAGTTGCTGTTGTTAGGTGCTGTCAAGTACAACTCATACTGATCCTATGAAGAGCAGATCTGAACCCTATCCTATCCTATCCTATCCTATCCTGTGCCATCCTCATCACCTTTGCCATACTTGAGCCCGTTCACTGTGTCAGTCCATCTGGTTGAGAGTCTTCCTCTTTTTTGCTGTCGCTCCACCCTTCCAAGCATGATGTCCTTCTCTAATAACCTCTCCTAGCAACATGTCATAGTATGTGAGATGAAGCTTCACCATCTTTGCCTCCAAGGAACACTGACTACACCTTCTCAAAGACATATTTGTTTGTTCTTTTGGCAGTCCATGGGATATACAGCACTCTTCTTCATCATCATGGTTCAAAAGCATCAATTTGTCTTCTGTCCCATTAAGCAAGCAAGTACAAATATTGTTGTCTCCATTCAGGAGGTGAGAAGATCAGAACTCAGAACGTGTGATTTGTGCTCTAGGCTTTCAATCTGCTGCCTGTTTGGGTCCCAGCTATAATTCTTTGCTATTGCTTTTATGTTTATGCACCCGCTAATATTTCCTCAGGGAGCTCTGATGCTATAGTCTGCAGAGCGTTGAGCTGCAAATCCAAAACTCATAGAAATCCACCAACAGTATGAATCCACCAGCGGAATTTATACTTTACAGCTCCTGAAACCCAACGGAGGGTCAGCCGTGAGTCATTTCCACTCCTTGAAGATGAGTTCAAGTTTTCACGTTTTTAATATTTCTATGGACACCAAATCTTAGCAATTTTCTACTTTAAGCCTCTGGCTATATTTTAAGGCCTTTCATTCTTAACCATCGAGGGAGAGAAAGGAAAGAAGCATGCTGTCACATCAGACAGAACAGACTATTAAATCTCGGACCATCCATCAAGCCACTGCGAGTTCTTGGACAAATCACAGTCTCTCTGAGCTTCAGTTTGCTTTTCGTGAAGAGAGCTGGATGACAATTCTTTGTAGGTCATAGTATGTGAAAACCAGCCTCAGAACAGCAGAGGAATTGTTTTCCCTTGTTTCATTTATTGCCTTATCAGGAACACTGAGAACAATGCTTGATACTTGTTGGTATTCAATGATAATCTGTTCCATGAACGCAGGTATGCAGAAATTCAAACTGAGGGCCTGATTTTTTATTTAAATTTTATTTTATTATTTTGTGTGTGTGTGTACCGTCAAATTAGATCTGACTGGTACAGGAGGAGGACATTGCCCCTCCTTCTCCAGCAGAGCATCTGGTGGATTTGAACCGCACAACTGCACCTCTGGGATTGCAGTGCAGCTTTTTGCCACTAGGCCACCAGGGCTCCCTGGGCCTGATTTTATAATAGGAACTTCAATGAAAGTGGCCCTAATAATCATCTTCTAGCAGCCAGCCCCTTCTCCCTCCTCACTCGCCTCACCAGGCCCATCTGCACTACTCATTACCTATCTTTTCCTAACACGCCCTGCATTCTGGTTTAGATTGGTTCCGAGAGGCCTTCCGAGCCACCAGAAGGAGGCAGCAGCGTCCTCGCGGCTCTCCCTCCCGCGGAGGAGGACGCTCTAGCTGTGAAGGTTGTGGCAGACCCGGAAGTGTTCTGTCACCGTCGCGCGACCCCGGCGCCCCGGATGGGGAAGGAGGCGGGCGGCCGCCCTCCCCCGGCCGCGCACCCCTGGGAACCAGCGGGCAGGTGGGTTGGTAGTGGGCGTCATTGTTTCCGGGTCCCCGTCTCCTCTGCCATCCCCCGTATTCCCATGGCTGGGTGCGGAGCTGCGGCGGGCAGGGGAGGCCTAGGAAGCTGGTTAGGAGACCCCCGGAGACACCCGGCCTTCGCCCCCGCCCTACGGGCGGGCGTTGCTCATTTCGGCGCCTCACACCCCCGGCTCCGGGCGATGGCTACTGGCCCAGGTCCATTGAAGGGGACTCCCAGGGTGTCCTGGCTTTTGAAGCACAGTCTCATTAACTTCATGGAGGACAGATAAGTCGGGCAGAAAGGATTTTTCTTCGCAGATTTGCTAGATAGCCCTGTTATTTCGGATTTATTTTTCCTGTTGTGAAAAGGAGTTATTATTATGTCGCCAAAGGAGCTTTGAGGTTATAAGACAACTCTGTAAAGCATGTTAAGCTCTACTGATAGTTAAAGCATCTTTATAGTTTTTACGAGTTTTTGGTTTTGGCTAAATGAACCTCAGAGCTCCTGCTTCTCTGTATTATGCTATGAGCTGTTGTCATTAGATGAGACCCTCTGAACCTCACTTAGAGAGTCGAATATTTGACCCAGTAATAAACAGGCTCGTCCTGGCGAGGGTAGGCTGCTCCTTGGAGGCAAGGATTCTGAGGCTTCCACTGACACACTTTGGACATGTTGTAAGAAGGGATCAGTCCTTGGAGAGGGACATCATGCTTGGGAGGGTGGAGGGACAGCGGAGGAGAGGAAGACCCTTGATGAGATGGATCGATTCAGTGACTGGGGTAATGGAGGTATGTGTGTCAGAGACAGTGAGGTTGACACAGGACAGAGCAGGGTTCAGGGCTTTTGTACATAGTGCTACTGTGAGTCGCAAGCTTCTCCACGGCACATTAACAATAATAACAGTTAAGAGCTGCTTTCAAGGATAATGCAGCACAGGTTTTGAGATCGGACTTGGTTTGGATCCTGACTCTACTATTTACCACTTGTATTGGGGCTAAAAATTACCTTAGCATTTCGAACTTCAGCCTTTTTACTGATTAAAGTGAAACCAATACAACTTGGAGAGATACTGAATAGGAGGTGAAAGAAGGTATGTAAAGTACCTTGCACATCGAAAGTTGCTATTATTGCTCAAGAGATTCTCATTTTAAAACCTGAAATGCAGTTTTCACCTCTCTAATTACGACACGGCTACCACATACATTTTTATTTTTAGTTGACCGAGTTGGTTTAAATTTCAATACATTGCTGTTTCCAGGTTTCAAAGCTTTCATCAGTTCATCTCTTTTTCCATCCCTCCCCCTCAGGAAATTGGTGTGTTGCCCTGCCTCAGAGAACAAGCTCATCTACTGCAGGCCTGGCCTGGGTTGCTGCCTTTGGAAGCAAAGGAAGGTCAATAGACTGTCAGCTACAGCACAGCATGGAATTTCCAGAGAGGCCTTATATCAAAACTTCATAAAGAACCAGAACCACATGGACTTCTTCCGGGGAGACTGAACAGGCCTGAGTTTTGGAAAATAATAATGTGTGACCAGCCAGAAACTAACACCAAGGAGGCCAAGTGGCAGAAGGTCTTGTATGAGCGACAGCCCTTCCCTGATAATTATGTGGATCGGAGGTTTCTGGAAGAGCTTCGGAAAAACATTTATGCCCGGAAATACCAATATTGGGCTGTCGTGTTTGAGTCCAGCGTGGTGATTCAGCAGTTGTGCAGTGTGTGTGTGTTTGTGGTTATCTGGTGGTATATGGACGAAGGTCTGCTGGCCCCTCAGTGGCTTTTTGGGACCGGCCTAGCTTCCTCACTGATTGGGTATGTTTTGTTTGATCTCATTGATGGAGGTGAAGGGCGCAAAAAGAGTGGGCGGACCCGGTGGGCCGACCTGAAGAGTGCGCTGGTTTTCATCACTTTTACATATGGCTTCTCACCAGTGCTGAAGACCCTGACAGAGTCAGTCAGCACTGACACCATCTACGCCATGTCGGTCTTCATGCTGCTAGGTCACCTCATCTTCTTCGACTATGGTGCCAACGCTGCCATTGTATCCAGCACACTGTCCTTGAACATGGCCATCTTTGCGTCTGTCTGCCTAGCCTCACGCCTGCCCCGGTCCTTACATGCCTTCATCATGGTGACATTTGCCATCCAGATCTTTGCTCTGTGGCCCATGCTACAAAAGAAGCTAAAGGCACGGACTCCTCGCAGCTATGTGGGAGTCACGCTGCTTTTTGCGTTTTTAGCTTTAGGAGGCCTGCTGTCCATTAGTGGTGTGGGAGCCACACTGTTCGCCCTTCTGCTTATTTCCATCTCGTGCCTCTGCCCTTTCTACCTCATTCGCCTGCAGCTTTTTAAAGAAAACATTCATGGGCCTTGGGATGAAGCAGAAATCAAAGAAGATTTATCCAGGTTCCT
>NW_006399807.1:17128920-17137796 GCF_000299155.1 Elephantulus edwardii | reverse complement strand
GGAGGGACGGCGCAGGAGGGGAAGGCCATCTATGAGGTGGATTGATTCAGTGACCGGGGTAATGAGGATGGGTGTATCGGAGACTGTGATTGGCACAGGATAGAGCAGAGTTTAGGGCTGTTGTACATAGGGTCGCTATGAGTTGTAAGCAACTCGACGGCATATAACAATATCTGAAAGTTGGGCAGTGATTAAAAATGGCAGAATAAGAATCTATGCCTTTGTGTTGTAGTGTTAGAAGAAAGAACAAATATATCTTGTAGAAAGTGCAACCAGGGTGCTTCTGGGAGGCAAGGATAGTAAAGCTTCATCACTCATACTTTGGGCATGTTAGGAGAGGCTAGTCCTTAGAAAAAGACATCATACTTGCAAAGGTGGCAGGTCAGTATAAAAGAGAAGACCTTCAATAAGATAGATTGACACAGTGACTCACGATAGGCTCGAGTGTATCAGATATGATAAGGATGGTACTGGAAAAGGCCAGAGTAGGATTCACTGTCCATAGGGTCACTAAGAGTCATCACAGTCTAGTGGAGACTGAAGCAGGTGATGCTGTGGGAATCCCAAGAGACTAGATCAAATTAGCTGGAATTAATAGGAAGAATAATGGAGTTGACATTTGAACTTAGTCTTGGGGCATGTTGTTAGGTGCCATCAAGTCATTGACAACTCAGAAATTTGAACCAACTATTTTTCAGCTTTTCTCTAACCCTACAGTTCAAAATACTGTCATCCTTATTCACTGTCCAACTTTCAGATGCATGGGAAGTAATTGAAAAGATGATGGCTTGGATCGGATGTACATTCATATTTATGCTGAAATCCTTGACCGTTAACACTATGTAGAGATCCTTGACAGCAGATTCTCCCAATACAATGTCTTCTGATTTCTTGACTCCTGGTGCCATGGGCAGAAAATAGTTTAGCAGGAAGATGGCAGAGCCTTCTGGGGCAACGTCAGAAGTAAGAGGAAGTGAAGCCAGCATGTTTTACATTGATTTAGTGGCATCTGGAAGGAGTTTTTACAGATAATGTGTTGGCATGTTGGATTGCCAATCAACACCACCAGGTGCTCTGTGAGACTGATGAACAATCTCCTTCTATGAAGATTTGTAGCCTCAGAAACCCAATGAAGAGTTGCTCAGCTTCAAAACTGACAGCAGTGGGTTGGGTGGGTATTTTGTTGTGGTTGTTTTCCCCTTGTGGTAGCTGTGGAGAACTGGAGCAAGCACGCCCTGCACAGGAAGGGGAACTGCTCTATCTGATGGTTTCTTTTAAGAGTTTGGGCCGAGATTCAGGTCTTTGGAATTCCAACTGGAATGTCATAATTTCTGATTATTAGCCCCTGGTCTTCACAATTACTTGATATGTATCAGGGAGCCGGACAATGAGTAAGGATGACAGAAGAATTGATATCTTTGAGTTTTGCTGAAGAAGAGTATTGAACATTCCATGGACTGCCAAGAAAACAAACAGGTCTGTCTTGGAAAGGATTAAGTTAGGTTGATCTTTGGAGAAAAAGATTTGAAACTCCTTGTATACTTTTGGCATGTTGTTAGGGGCCAGTCCTTGGAGAAGGACATCAAGCTTGGATGAGTTGAAGGTCAGCACAAGAGAGGAAGACCCTGTATCAGATGTATTGACACAGTGGCTAGGGTAATGAGGGTAGGGTATCAGGGACAATGAGACTGGCTCTTAATAGGACAGGATTCAGAGCTATAGTACATAGGTTCACTATGAGTTGCAGGCTACTTGACTACATGTAACAAGTGTGAACCTTGACTTGTAAATTCCATCTCCATTTTGAATAAATGGTACTCCCAAGAAGCCGACTGTCTCTACTGTGGCACAGAAACCACCTTTGCAGGTAAAAATGCGACTTCATACTGTGCCACATCTTGGCAAGCACATTGAGTGGGTGTTTAACGGAAGCTAAATGTCATGGGGACTTCAGAGATTGGAGATAAAGTTGCAGTTGAAGGTTTGAGTAACAATTCTTCATCTAAGGATTTTCAAGAATATGAGCTCTAAATTACAAGTTGGGAAGGTTATCCAACTTCTCCAAAAGCACATCTTGGACTCATCATTTAACTGTACTTTGTCTCAGTTTTTTTTATCTGTAAAGTAGGAATAATAGTATCTGTCTAGGATTAAGATCATGTAATGAGAATATATACAAAATATTTTGAAGTATGGCTGATAAATTGTATTACTAATGCTAAAATATTGTTACTCTTTTGGCATGCACTAAGACTTCAGAGCAGAGACATGGTGCAAAATATAGCACAGATGGTCTTCATAAGGTAATTCACGTAGAGCAATTCATTAGGTAATTCACTGAGACCTCTAGAATAGATGGTCTTCATGACCATTTAGTTCACTTAGAGTAAGTTGCCCCCTTCCTACAAATTCAGAAATCTTATCAAGGCATTAAGTATTCCTAAGAAGCAATGTTCTTCTTTTTCTGAACATAGATTTCTCAAAATTTGTCTTGAACAGGAATTTGAAGGCATCTTCAATTTTTACTTTTTTTTTCTGGTTGGAATTTGGACAAATTACTATTATGTTTAAGGATTAAAACATAATATAAATGAGACTGGTTTTCTGGACCCGAAGTCACTGGCCAGTGAGAGAGAAGGATCTCAGAGAAAGACTTGTGGAGTCCAGAGCATCCGTTTACAGACCTGTGTTGGTTAGACCTCATAACAATCAAGTGGCCAGATTTGGCTCACAGTTACATGATCTATATGAGGAGCAAACCCAGGTGTTCATAGTTGAAGGTGGCATGGAGTTGAATGAAATTATGATTTTTCATGACTTGCCTTATTTGAATGGGTTTCAAGTCAAATTTATACAACGCACATGACAGAGTTTGAGCCGCCTTCCAGAAATGTTCTATATGGAGTAAAATAATGAGTCTGTGGCCTTTATAGTGCATTCCTGTGACACTGTACAGCGTTGGAATTACTCATCCGATCCTGTTGGTGGTTAAAGTTCAGCATGGGAGTGGTAGAGGTTGGAGAATCTGGGGTGAATCTGGGGATGAGTTTTACGACAGGCAATTCAACTGGATAGAGAAGTGTCTGAACAAAAATTATAACCACAGGCATGAATGGCCCATTCAAACAATGGGGGGGGTAGATGGGCTGTCATGAGAGTGGATGAGATCTGAGAATAATGTCTAACACATTGAATTATAGTAAATGGGAAATTAAGGAGTCTTGAAAATGTAATATGTTAAAATTGTGTGGTATATACATATGTAGATAGATGAGTCCACAGGTGGCACAAAGTTAAGCACTTGGCTATTAACTAAAAAGTTGGTGGTTTGGATCTACCCAGAGGTGCCCTGGAGGAAAGGCCTGGTGTACTCTGAAAGATTCCAGCCAGTGAAAACCCTCTGGAGCAGTTCTACTCAAAGGCCTAAGGGTTAACTGGTTTTATTTATACGTGTAGCCTTAGAATTTTGGTGCAGGAGAAGAGTATTGAACATCCCATGGACTGCCCAGAGAACAAACAGGTCTGTCTGGGAGAGGGTGAAACCACTTTGCTTCTTGGAGGCAAGTGACTTGAAATTCCATCCCACTTACTTTGGGCATGTTGCCAAGAGGGGCCGGTCTTTGGGGAGGGACGTCATGCTTGGGAAGGTGGAGGGACAGAGCAGGAGAGCAAGACCCTGGATGAGATGGATTGATACAGTGACTAGGTAGTGGAGGCAGGTGCATTAGAGATGGTAAGATTGGATCAGGACAGGGCAGGGTTCAGAGTGATTGGTTATTGGGTCACTATGAGTCATTTTCAACTCGATGGCACATAATAATGACCAGAGTCTACCTGACAAATCTAACAACAAATAAATGTATCATCCTACCAAACACACTTTTCTTCCTACATATAATTCAGGTGGCAGTTTTGATCCTTAACTGCAGACGATGAGGATAGGAAACAAACGGAGCCATGGTCTAAACAGAGAAAAGTGACCATGGGCATGCACATGAGTGGCCTAACCAGAGAGATGATGAGCATAATTTATTAACTTCAGTTAAGAAGAGAGGAAGGAGAGTAGAGATTGGTCATGGGATTCTCACTTGAGTGGATTTGACTTTCTCAGCTATGCTATGAACAAAAAAGTGAGGCCAAGTTTCTGGGAGAATAATAATGAGACATGTTAAATATGAAGTGCCTGAGGCAGGACATCCAGGGATCCTGTTGTTAGTCGCTGTCAAGTCTCCTATCACTCATAGTAGCCCTATGGTCATTCAGTTGATCTGAACCTTGCCCTAACCTGTGCCATCGTCATCATCTCTGCTTTTCTTGAGCCCATTGTTATAGTCACTGTGTCAGTTCACCTCAATATGAGTCTTTCTCTCTTACTCTGACCCTCCATATTTCCAAGCATGATACTCTTTTCTAAGGACTGGCCCTTCTTAATAATACACCTAAAGTATGTGAGATGAAGGTTCACCTCCCCCAATTCTAAGGAGCACCCTTGTTGCATTTTCTCTAATCATACCTGGTAGTGTTTTTGGAAGTCCATGGGATCTTCAGTCCTCTTCAACAACACATTCCAAAGGCATCAATTCTGTCATGTGTGTTCACTGACCAACTTTCAGATGCATAACAAGAAGTTGAAGAGATCATAGCTTGGATCAAGTGCATCTTGGTCTTTAACTGACGTCATTGCTTTCCAGAGGTCCCTGACAGCAGATTTTCCCAATGCAACATTTCCTGACTGTTGGTACAAAGGTGTTGTTTGAGGATCCAAATAAGTTAAATCATTGAAAATGTCAATAATTTCTTCACCTATCATAATGTTGCCTATGACATAGTGATGAGGATTTTGTCTTCTTGATGTTGAGATGCAATGCATATTGGAGGCTGTAGTCTTTGATCATCTGCTTCAGCAAGGAAGGCTGTGTGTTATCTGCCTAACAGGTGTTGATGAGTCTTCCTCTAATCCTGATGCAACATTCTTCTTCTTAAAGTCCAGCATCTTGAATGAGTTGCTCAGCATACAAGTTGAATAGGTAGAGAGAAAGGATACAGCCCTGACACACTTTTTTTTTTTTAAACCCCACACATTGGTCCCTTGTTCTGTACAGCTTCTTGGAGTAGGTGTAGGTTTTGTATGGGCACAAATGTTCAGAGATTATAATTCTTCTCAATGTTAGCTATAATTTGTTATGATCCACACAGCCAAGTGCCCCTGTATAGTCAATAAAGCACAAATAGACATTCTCTTGGTATTCTTTGCCTTCTGCCAAGATCCATCTGACATCAGCAATGCTATTTCTGGTACCATGGTCTCTTCTAAACCTAGCTTGAATTTCCAACACTTCTCTGCTGGTTTATTGTTTTGGATTTTTGGATAATCTAAAGTATAAGATTTTACTTGCATTTGATATTGATATTGTTCAAAAATTTCCACATTGCATTGGATCACTTTATTTTGGAGAATGGCAATAAATAGGAATCTCTTCTAGTCAGTTGGCCAGGTAGTTGTCTTCCAGATTTCCTGGCACAGAATAGTGAGCATATGGAGGACTGCATCTGTTTGCTGAAACATGTCAATTGGCATCCCATCAAATCCTGGGGATTTCTGTTTTGCCAGTTCCTTCATGCAGCTTAAAACTCTTCCTTCACTACCTTGGCTCTTGATCACATGCTACGTCCTGAAGTGAGTCAGTGTCAGCCAATTCTTTTTGATACAGTTACTCTATGTAATCCTCCATCTTCTTTTGATGCTTCCCAGATAATTTAAGACTTTGCCATAAGCATCCTCAGTGTTGCAACTGAGACTTGGATTTGTTTTCCATTCTTTCAGCTTAGGACATGCCAGGCGAATTCTTCCCTTTTTAACTCCAGCTCTTTGCATATTTTGTTATAATACTTTGTCTTCTCAAGCAGCCTTAAAACCTTCTGTTCATTTCTTATACTTTGTCATTTCTTCCCTTTGTTTGGCTTTTTGATGCTCTAGTGCACATTTGAGAGTCTTTTCTGAAGTCCATTTTGCTCTTTTCTTTCCTTTCTGTCTTTGCAATGACCTTTTGCTTTTTTTCTTGATGTCATCTCACAACTCATCTGGTCTTTGATCATTATTGTTCAATACCTCAAATCTATTCTTGAGATGGTTTCAAAATTGAAGGTTTTAAAATTCAGCTTTAGATTCAAGGTCATATTTTGGTTCTTGTGTACTTGTCCAGGATAATAAGGTGTTCCATATGCAGTGCTGGGTGGACAATGACTCAAACTTCTGGGCCTCATTTGGAAGGGTGTTGAAATCTAGTCAAAACTAAGTGGTTTTTACTTGGAATTCTTTGTATAAAAGTGGTTGCCTTACAATCAGACTTTGTGGAATCAAAAATGGAGCGGAGAAGGCTAACTAGTGTAATAAAAATTGTAGGAATCAAAGGGGAGGGGCAGAGGCTGCCTTTTTTTTTAAAATTGATTAGAAAATAGACTATTCTAGTCTGAGAGGATGATGGAAGGAGGTCAAATCATTCTATACAAAATTGCAAAAAAAAATTTATCAATTGTTCCTTGGGATAAAGATCAACAATTTCAGATGTTTTACAGCCTCTGAAAACCTCTAAGGAGGGTTTGTCAGCTCTCTCTTGACAGCAGTGTCAGACGTGAAATTGCTAGGAGTGAAAATGAATGTAAAATTTTTGTTCACCAAAGTGAACTTATTAGCACAAGACATCTTTTGAAATTGGGACATAGTAAATTTAAGACAAATTTCTCTGTATGTAATGTCAAAATGTTACAAAGGACTGAAATATAAGTGGATTACAAAAAGAGGAAAAGTAACAAATGAAAAGGGTCTAAGTAACTTGTAGGAATGCTTGTTGCCTAATGGATGAAGAGTTATACTGCCAACCCAAAGTTATTGTTGTTAGGTGCTGTCGAATCAAGTATGACTCCTAGCAACCCTATGAACAAACGATCTGAACCCTGTTCTATCCTGTGCCATCTTAACTCTTCCTGGCACACAAGAGTCCATTGCACTAGTCACCGTATCAGTCTCCCTGGTTGAGAGTCATCCTCTCTTTCACTGACCTTCCACTCTTCCTAGCATCATGTCTAAGGAATAGCACCTCCTGGCAACATGGTGGTTCAAATCTACGAGCCACTCCAAGGGAAATCATGAGAACAACCTCCTCCTGTGAAACGTAAAGCTTCTGTAAACCTGCTGGAGGGTCAGATATGAGTCAGTTCCAAGTCCAAGGCAGTGAGTTTTGAGTAACTTGTAAGCTATGTTGAGAACTCCTCAGTCTGTAAGTATTGCTATTGTATGACAGTTGTTGGGAAAGTTCCTTATCATTAAAAGCCAGTCGTCAGTCAATGTCTTAAATTTAAACTACATTTAAAGAAAGCAAATAGGATATTTGTGGTTTTGATTTCTTTAACATGTTATGGTGGCAGGGGAAGGAAGAGGGAAAGTTAAATCTAAACGTATCAAATATTTATTTGCATTGGAAGTTTCTTCCCTTTCTACTATGTGCACCCCACCTCCTCCCACAGTTCTGCTACTTGTCATTTGAAATTATAGACTGGAAGGTGTTGGTGATGAGAACAAGGGAATGGAGAAGTGGCCTTACTCAGCTCCAGGAAATTGCACTAGGTACTGTAGTTAGAAGAGATGAGGAGAAGTAGCACTGTAGGCTGGCAGCTAAGCTTTATTTTGTGCTATAATGTGACTGATAAGTAATTGACATATATCTAGAAGTAATAGTTCTAGTAGTGACTATATATTGATGTGTTATTCCTGTATATTTTTTAGTTTTGTAAACTTCTGGGAGGAGTGGTCCAAGGGCCTAGTGTGTAGGAATTTGTGCTGCTAATCCAAAGGCAGGCCAGTTCAAATCCAATAACTGCTCTATAGGGGAAAGATGGACTGTTTCCTTCTGTGCAACAACCAACCTTTGAAACCCTATTGGAAGCTCACCTATGAGTTGGTTCCAACTCAACAGCAATGATAGAGTGTAAACAGAGAAAGTCTTTGGATTGCCTGTTGACAAAGTGTACTTAAGAGCTCATACAAAGCATATTTGAGGTTATATATAGAATCATCTTCCAAGTCAAAGGATCAGAGAAAAAAAAACCAAAAAGAATCCAGCAGAGGGCATCAGTTACAAAATTATGTAGTATTTCAAAGTCATTGAATTTAGGGAAATCAGGCTGCACATGGTGCCATCTTGTGGAAGTTACTGATAGTCATTTTTAGAAAAAAAAATAAAAATTCTTTAAGTTCTTACTGAATTGTGGTTTTGGAAATAATTATACCACCTAACATTCCTACATAAATTCAGGATGAAAATGGAAATGGCACACTGGGATTTTATGAAAAATACTGACTTCTTTAGACACTCTATATATTATTTAAACTCTTCTTCAGGTGAAGTTAATAAACTCTTATTTAGATGAACTCTTGGTGAAGGGTACCGTATATCCCACAGACCAACAAAAGAACAAACAAATCTGTCTTGGAGGAAGTGCAACCAGAGTGCTTCTTAGGGCAAGGATGGTGAACTTCACCTCATGTACTTTGGGCATGTTGTCTGGAGGATTCAGTCCTTGGGAAAAGACACATCACAAGAGGAAGACTCGCAACAAAAGATACAGTGACTGGAACAACGGACTTGAGCAAATTGAGGATTGTTAGGATGGTGCAGGAAGGACAAGGTTCAGACCTGTAGTTCACAGGGTGGCTATGAGTTACAGCTAACCGGAAGGTTATGGAGTTTGTCTTTGAATATGGCTTTTCTAGGATTGTTTGAACGTGGATGACTGACCATGTGGGTGAACAGGAATATGCAAAGGTTGGCTTAATGACTGACCATGTGGGTGAACAGGAATATGCAAAGGTTGGCTTA
>NW_006399807.1:17127611-17128820 GCF_000299155.1 Elephantulus edwardii | reverse complement strand
TCCTGTGCCCATTTTTTACTTGGATTATTTACTTTTATCTTGTGGTGCTCAAGTATTTTATAAATTCTGGATATAAGTCCATTATCTGATATGTCATTACCAAATACTTTTTCCCAGTCTGTGGCTTCCCTTTTTACCCTTGTGGAGAAGTTTTGGGATGTGCATAGGGATTTGATTCTTAGAAGATCCCATTCATCTATTTTGTCTTCTGATTGTAGGTTTTTCAGGATACTTAGAAGACTGTTTATGTTGTGGATTAGGACTTCTAGTGTTCTTCGAAGCTTTTATTTAATCAAGATTCTAGTCCTTGGTTTTAGTTGTCGCTCTTCTATAAGAGGTGAGACATGTAGGTGAAAAAAAAAAGTTATGTATATTTTTATTTTTTTACTTCACTTCTCTAGCACTGATGCTAAAGTTGGACCGCGAATAAGGATGACAGTAGAATTGATACCTTTGAACTGTGGGGTTAGAGAAAAGCTGAAGACTAGTTGGTTCAGATCTCTGAGTTGTCATTGATGGATATCAAACTGAGATCGAGATGTCCAACTGAGGCTGCATTATTTATCTAAAACTAACTCTAAAACGTTGGGCACCTTATCTAGTTTTACCCAAAGTCACAAAGTTGGTCAAGTACTAGTTTCTTCTTGTTAGGAGCTGTTGCGCTGATTCCAATTCGCAGATACTCAGTATACAAAAACCCTTCCTAATACTGTGTCATCCTCAAAATCTTTACTCTGTTCAAGTCCACAGTTAGTTATTATGTCAGTCCATCTCATTGAGAGTCTTCCTTAGTTCTGTGTATATCCACAGATAGATTTTAGTAAACTTTTTAGGTTTACAACCTGTCTATATTAAAATGACAGATTAATAAAAATCTGTCAAGGACCTCTACAAAGTAATAAGAGCAATGATGTCAGTTTAAAGACTAGGGTTCACCTGATCCAAGTCATGTCTTTAATTATTAAAGGCGCATTGCCATGGGAAAGTCTGCTGTTAGGGACCTCTCCAAAGTACTGAAGAGCAATGGTGTCTCTCTGGAGACAGGTGCGTCTAATACAGGCCATGGTCTTCGCAATCACTTGTTATGCATCAGAGAGTTGGACAATGATCAAGGAGGATAGAAGGAGAATTGATGCCTTTGAGCTGTGGTGCTGGAGAAGAGTATTGAGAATACCATGGACTGCTAGGAAAACAAACAGATTTGTCCTG
>NW_006399807.1:17036694-17126957 GCF_000299155.1 Elephantulus edwardii | reverse complement strand
ATGACTGACCATGTGGGTGAACAGGAATATGCAAAGGTTGGCTTAATGACTGACCATGTGGGTGAACAGGAATATGCAAAGGTTGGCTTATCCACAAAGGGACTCACTCTCTACCATTCCACAAGAGGATTGGCCAGTCTCAACAATCCATAGAAGGACTGGCTGGTCTTGTCAATAAATTGCACAGCTCTAGGTGCAGAGATTTCTTGCACAAATGTAGTCAATCTGATTCCTATGCAGACCATCAGGTGAAATCCACTTGTAAAGTTGTCTTTTGTGTCTTTTAGAAAAATTATTTGCAATTAATAAATCATTGTAAATACAAAATTCAATCATTCTATTTCCAGCCTCATTTCTGTCATCAAGCCCATATTTTCCAATTACTGTTCCTTCTTCACTGTTTTCCTACTTTTGCATTCCAGTCACCACTTATCATTGACACATCTTGATTGCATGTTCAGTCAATTTCAGACTGCAAAATTTGATAAAAATTCTTAATTTCTTCTTCTTTGGCACTAGATGTAGGAGCATAAACTTGAATAATAGTCATGTTAATGAGTCTTCTTTGTATGCGTATGGATATTATCCTATCACTCACAACATTGTATTTCAGGATAGGCTTGAATTAGACTTGAAGATGAAATGTCTTGGAGAGGGTGCAGCCTGAGTGTTCTTTGAAGGCAAGAAGGATGCAACTTCTCCTCACATGCTTTGGATATATTGCTAGGAGGTGCTATTCATTTGAGATGGGCATGATGTTGGGAACGGTGGAGGGTTGGTGAAGGAGAGGAAAGCCCTCAACCTGGTGGATTGATACAGTGACTGCTGCAATGGGCTCTGGGTGTCAAAAAGTGTAAGAATGGTGCAAGACAGGGCCAGGCTCAGATCCTTTGTTCATAGGGTTGCTATGAGTTGTACCCAACTTAATGGCACCTAATAACAACAGGTACAGAGTTGAAAAATCCTCCTCAGCCAGAGAAGAGGAAAGAGACCTTCTTCCCCCACCCCACTGAAGAGGAGTCAGGAAAACGTATGGTGCGCTTCAGGAAGGTCGCAACAACTATGGCTAAACTGGAAATTGAGACAGGACTTGGGGTGAGGGAACCAATAGTGGCAGGACTGAATATTTAAGAACACCTAGAGCTACAAGGCTCAAGGCTGAAGTGCCTGCATGCACATTTCCGGAATTGTTTTTACTGTACTGTTATTAATCTGGATATATAATATAACCTTTCCTCCCCTAATGTGGTTCTGTGTGGTCTGTGAGCTATCACATTGGATTTTGAATGCAGCAAAGCAGTAGGATTGGCGTAGAGATGTGTAGAAAGAAGTATGGGAACATGGGGAATATGTCTGATGTCACGGGAATTAGTTTTGTGTTACTGATGCTGTGGACAGGGACAGTTCCTCTTTATTAAGCTGATAAAGGTCAGATATGGCATTCCTCACATTGCTCTTTTTTATGATAGCACATAACAATAACAGCATGTGTTATTTAATTTACCCCTCATAACAATTCTATGAGTTATTATTTCAACTTTACAGCTGAATAGATTGAGATATTTTAGCAATTGGGATGTACGTTGCTTTCCTGAAAAATGAATTGCATCTAGACCTGACAATGAACTGGTAGGCAGTTGCATTTAATGCTTTCTTAAATCCATCATATTTCCCCTCTATTTATTGGTCTTGTCTCTCAACATCCACTAAAACATTGAATTTCCATGTAGACCTATTTTACATACTTTTATGATGTTTGGTATCAGGAATGTATTCATTCACCAAAATGTATGAACCAAAATGTATAATTGACAGTCACTGTTCTATGTACTCAGGATTTATTAATAAGTCAAAGTTCCTTGACTTAGTCTTTCCAACATTCTAGCAATAAGCATGTAATAAAAGAAAAAGCAGAATGATGTTAAATTAGGGGTCAGACAGGTGTATTCTCATGGAAAGGAAAATATTTAACCAAAGATTTGAAGTGAGAGGAATAACCCGTATTCCGTAAGGAAGAACATTTGAAATAGAAGGAAGAGGTGATAGGAAGGCCCAAGGCATAAGAATGCTTGTTGTGTCAGGGGAAGAACAAGGAGTAGCTGGTGTGGAGTAAAGTAGAAGTGAGGTCAGAGCTTATATGTATGTGTGTGTAGGGGACTAGATAATATTTACATTTTGAACTTTTAAAAGAAGCAATTTTTTTTGGCTTTTACTCTGCTGTAGATGGGAGCCATTGGCAAAGTCTTTGGCAAAAGAGGAGCATGACATATTTTAAAGACTTACTCTGTTTGCTGCGGGGCAAAAGTAGATGCGGTCAGTGGCACTGGGAGGCAGTTGCAGTAATCCAAGCAAAAATAGGGTCTCATAACAGGGTGATAGGAGAGGAAGTGGTGAAAAATAGTACAGACTATGACTTCAGATACAATCTTCCTTACATATTAGGTACATTGTTGTGTTAGGTGCCATTGAGTCGACTATGACTCAAAGTGACCTATGAGCAATAGATTTGGACTCTGTCCTGTCCTGTGCCATCTTCATCATCTCTGATATCCTTGAGCCCAATGCTCGCTCTAGTTATTGTATCAGTGTATCTTGTTGAAAGTCTTCCTCTCTTATCCTAACCTTCCACCTTTCCAAACCTTATGTCTTTTTTCCAAGAACTCCTCTGAACAACATGTTGTTGTGTATCATCAAGTCAGAACTCACCCATAGCTGACCCTCTGGTCGGTTTTCACGTACGTACACTTGATTGTACTTACAGGGTGATCAACTGTCAAATTCTCATAAATTAAACAAGGCAAAGATTGAGAACTGAATATTACACTTAGCAAGACAACCACTGGGGTCCTTGAAAAGAAGAGGGTTTGGGGCTAAGCAGTGGGATTACAAAACAATTTGGAGTGGGCTTAAGAGAGACTAAGAGAAGAGGAGCTGAAGGCAACAAGTACAGTTTTCTGGGATTTTTGCTCCAAAAAGCAGCCAAGAAATAAGACAGAAACTGAAAGGAGAAGTGAGGACAGTATTTTTTTTTAAGATGGGAAAAATAATAGCATGTTTGTATGCTGATGGAAATAAAACAGTACAGAACAAAAAGTGGTGAGTGTGAGTGAAGGCAGGCAGCACTGCTGGGGCAGTATACTTGGGTAGGGAAGAGGACATGGGATCTGGAAGGATTAGTTTAAGGCAAAGCCAGCAAGAGCTGATGGTTGGTAACAAGTGGTAAAGCAGAGATTTCATGAAAGTGAAACCAGTTAGGTTGATTCTGTTTGTGTGTTTTCTAGATCATGTGCAGCTATGGTTGCATATCAGACTAGGTGGAAAGGCAGATTTACCCAGAGTAGTGGTTTTATCAAATTATGTTGTTGTTATGTGCCGCCGAGTCGCTTGTGACTCATAGCGACCCTATGTACAACAGCCTCTAAACTCTGCTCTGTCCTGTGCCAATCTCATTGTCTCCGACACACTCATCCTGATTGTCCCAGTCAACGAATCAATCCACTTCCCAGAGGGCCTTCCCCTCCTGAACCTGCTCTCCACCCTCCCAAGCATGACTTCCTTCTCCAAGGACTGGTCTCTCCTTACAACATGACCAAAGTATGTTAGACGGAGCCTCAGAATCCTTGCCTCCAAGGAGCAGCCCGGTTTAACCCTCTCTAGGATGAATCTGTTTGTTAGCAGTCCATGGTACCCTCAGCACTCTTCTCCAACACCAAAGCTCAAAAGCATCAATTCTCCTTCTATCCTCCCTGCTTATTGTCCAGATCTCTGACGCATAACAAGTGATTGCAAAGACCATGGCCTGTATCAGATGCACCTTAGTCTCCAGAGACACACCGATGCTCTTCAGTACTTTAGAGAGGTCCCTAACAGCAGACTTTCCCATCACAATACATTTTTTCATTTCCTGGCTGCTGGTGCCTACAGTGTTGATTGTGGAGCCAAGCAGACTAAAGCTGTGAACAATCTCAATCTCTTCACCATCCATTGTGATGCTGGCAATTGGCCCAGTGGTGATAATCTTTATCTTCTTGACATTGAGCCTCAATCCATATTGAAGGCTGCAGTCCCTAACCTTCAGCAGCAAGCGTTTCAGGTCCTTAGTTTCAGCAAGCAGGGTTGTGTCATCCGCATAATGCAGATTGTTCACAGATCTTCCACCAATCCTGATGCTGCATTTCTCCTCATAGAGCCCAGCCTCCCAGATGATCTGTTCTGCATACAGGTTGAAAAGGTATGGAGACAGGACACATCCCTGGCGTATGCCCTTCCCAATTTTGAACCATGCAGTGTTTCCTTGCTCTGTTCTGACGACTGCCTCTTGGTTCAAGTATAAGTTGGCATTAGCATGATCAAGTGTTCTGGGATTCCCATTCTTCTCAGAGTCAGCCACAGTTTTTTATGGTCCACACAGTCAAATGCCTTTGCATAATCAATAAAGCACAGATAGACATTCCTCTGGTACTCCCTGCTTCCAGCCAAGATCCATCTAACATTAGCTACAATATCCCTAGTACCACGACCCCTTCTAAACCTAGCCTGGACTTCTGGCAGTTCTCTGCTGAGTGTCCCAGTTGTTTTTGGATAACCTTCAGCAGAATCTTGCTTGCATGTTATCGTTAAAGAAAATAGGTATGCATGTATTATGCTGTTACACACACACACACACACACACACACACACACACACACTCACTCTTATACTCAGGATGATTCTAATAATTGACTATGGAGTTTAAATTAGACCAGGAGATGTTGTTGTGTGCCATGGAGTCAAACCTACTCATATCTGACCATCCAGTGGGAGGTGAGAGGCAGTAAATTGCATGGGAGAAGATTGCCCATCCTTCTCTTGTGGAGCATGTGGTGGGTTTGAACCATTTGTCTTTGGGATTGCAGTACAGCTTTTTTACCACTGACCACCAGGATGAGGGGCAAAAGAAATGTATTAGAAGTCCAAGAGGTTATAAGAATCGATGAAGTACATCAAAAAGATAGGAAATGGAGAGCTGAAAATAGAAAAGGTTATGTAAATCTGGGAGTGAGGAGCTGAGGTTGGATGGAGGGCAGGATAACTGGTGAAGTGACATTCCAGAAAAATGAGGCAAAGTAGGCAGTTAGAGGGATTCCCTCCAGGTATGTGGAAATTCCCAAGAATTAAGATGGGAGTAGTACTGACGTGACATGAGGGAAACCAGAGAGAAAATAATCCAGGGGGGAAAATGAACTGGAGCTTGAAGATGCAGCAAGGCTACCCATGTTACAATCTGATGCCATGAGGCCCACAGCTGTGGGTTTGAAGCAGGAGGGAGGAAGAATGGACTAAGCAAAAATGTGGCACAGGATCCCCACTCGTTTCAGACTAAGCAATATGAAGGAGGCAAGCTGTTACCTTTTGAGAAGGCTGCAAGGGACAGTACCCTAGGAGGGTAGAGAAAGAACACAGCCAGAGACATAGGGAACTTTGCTTATGGTGGGCACAGAGGAAGGATTTCAGCTGGGTAGGGGTGGGAAAAGGGATAGAATAGGAATCTGTTAAGGGATTAGAGGACAGGAGAGGAGGGTACCTAGGCTTCCTCTAGGATAAACTGTTAGAGATATAAATCCCAGTCGGCTCATGGGAGGTTCCTCTGTGGCACAAGTGGCCTGTGATCAGCTGCTAACCTAAAACCTGATGGTTCAAAGCAACCTGTCAGCACTGTAGAAGGCAGACCCAGAAATCTGCTTCTGTGAAGATTACTGTCAAGAAAACTGCACTGGGCAGGTCTACTCTATCACCTGAAGTCACTGTGAGGTGGAATTGAAGTGAAGGCAATGAGTTTGTGGGTTTTTTGTTTGTTTTGTTTTTTGATTGGGTACATGGCAGATAGGAAGCTCTGGTGGCCTAGTGACAGGAAGCTGTGCTGTAATCTCAAAGGCAATAAGTTCGAGCCTACTAGCTGCTCCATGGGAAAAAGATGGGCAATCTCCTCCCGCTCGATGAACTGTCTCTGAACACCCGCCGGAGGGTCAACTATGGGTCGGTTCCACTAGATGGTACACACCACCACCACCTGGCAGACAGTAGTGGCGATGGTGGGGCGGGGGGTGGTGTGTGCGCACGGTAGCTGGGAAGGGAGGTGATTTCTGGAGACAGCTCTTCACTTTAAAGGCAATATGGTCTTTGTGTGATTCCTGCATCATGAACAAAACAGTGTGAATGTTTGCTAGTGGGACTATTGTGAAAATTCCATGGGCAATGTGCATTTTTACAGGGGCTTTCTCTGGATAATGACATAAACTTTCTGAGAATTATAGGCTTGGATGTGGCATGGTGTCATTTGCAGAGTTCTGGGCAGCATTTACAGGAGGAACTTAGGCGGACCCTCTAACCACAAACCGAGTAAGTCAGGCCTGAGGAACCACACTCCTCCAACCACTTGGGGGCACTCACATGGAAGTGCTGTACTAGCTTAGAATTCTAAGTTGCTGTCAGTATTCAATTATCCTGGAAAATAGCAATTGCCTACCAAAAACCACCACTTTCTTTCCAGGTAGTTTACTATGACTGACAAAAAGACTCCTCTAAATTGGGGTAGTGGGGAAGCACATTTCCCCGATACCCTGCCTTGCTTGGTGGGCGTCACTATGCTCTTGTGCAGGAACCTTCTCATTCTCGCAGTGATGCGGGCACAGGGGCTTGAGCGTGGAGGCTCAGAAAGGCAAGTGGCCTTTTCTGCGACAACTGGGACCCTGGACCAATCTTCAAAGTCTTGGGTCTTCTGTTCTAAACAGACTGCATGCCCTGACGATAGTGCGGCTTGAACCTTGGAACAAACAAATTTAACCAAGTCTGCAGTGGAGGGAGGCTGGCCTCCTGCTGGCCCCGGGAAGCTGGGTCAGAGGGGCTGCTGGAGGGGCTGCTGCACCTCGGCGTGGCCTGTGGCTTTGTGCTGGCCTGAGTAACTTTTGGATTCCTTTTAGTGGAATACTGTGGGCCTCCTGCTCTTTGTAAATCGCTAAATAAATAGATCTTTCGGCCCCAGGCAGCTTTTGTGTATACAGAGGAGAGTATTTTTGTCTTTGAAAGAGAAGGCTGGCAGGAGGGGTTGTCTCCTTGGCTCTAACGTGCTCTCCTGAGCATCAAGGAGAAAAAGAAAAGCCTTTAAAACAGTGTCAGTGATTGACTTTTTGGTGGTGTTATATGGAGTTTCAATATCCTTTACTAGACGTTCTGAGAGGCAGGCATTCCTGCAGAGCCACCTCCAGTGACATCTTCGTTACCGTCCTGAAGATCAGAGACTCTGGGCTCTTGAGGATTGCTAAGGTGTCACTTCCTCTGTGTCTGCACTGATGATGGCTCGGATTCATGAGTTTTTGTGGTGATGCGACCTGAGGCTGAAAATGAAGACCTGGATAAAAGGCCTGTAAAATTTTTTTCGGTTCAACACTCAGTATAAAAATTGTTGGGCTTCTAATCTTAAGGCTGGAAGTTCAAACTCACCAACTGTTGTGGAATAAAGAGGAGGCAGCCGCCTCCTGTTAAGACTTAAACCTTGGAAACCAAACAGATGGGTCTGGATCAACACAATGGCAGTGGGTTTGGTTTTTATAGAAGTCACAGTTCATTTGTCTTATGCATCACTATTGGGACCTGGACTTATTTATCTAAATGCCGACAACATTGTAATCACAGAATGACTTGTATTACAAAAGAATAAGGTTATATATTATGGTAGGAGAGGTGACTAGTATGGCCCTTAAATGGTGCCCAGGTGGTGTGGTATCAAACTGCAGGTGATTTATTTAAATATAGACTCTATCTTAAAGGCCTGCACAAGTTTTTGGTTCCCTTCCCCCCCACCCCTCTTTTTAAGCAATCTTAATCCAGTACAAATTTTCTGAGGATTTCAAGAATCATATTTCATGTGAAGTTATAAACCATAGATGTTGACAGCAAATCCTGTTCCAGACCCATTCTAAGTCTCCACATCTGTGGTGAACAGCAGAGGTTATCTCATCACCTGCTAATTTTCACTTTCTAGACTGTTCATTGATACACCCCGCAATATGTGTGTGGTTCCTGAGGCCTATCAACATTTACTTATCAGTGAAACATACTAATGACAACACCGGAAGTTTTAAATTTTCCCCCCTTACCTTTAGTTCTTTTCTGTCCATTTCTTAGACCTCAACTCAAGTTCTCTTCACTGCCGTTGGCGGAAGACTGCTGCGGAGTACCTTCTGAATCTGAAGGATTTTTTTAGTTAAAAGCCAATGCAAAGTAACTAGACCATAGTTTCAATACCAACATGCCTTCTCCTCAACCAACACCTGGGTAATTTAGAATTTAGGATTACATCACACCCTGTGAAAAGTTTGGTTTCTGGTTGGCTGAAAATGAGTTCCACTCCTTTGTCTGTCTGAGGTAAAAAAATCACCACCTTCTGGAATGTTGTCATGTGTGAGAGTGAAATGATTAACCTGATTCTAGGACTCAGCTGCTTCTGCCTTCAAGGCAGCCCCCTATGAAAGGCAATCTAACTTGCCAGGTACTAGAGCACTATGGTATAATTACATGTTTAGCTCTTTTGTACCCTGCTTATATTCCAGTATTCTTTGATGTAATTACATAATTACAAGAAACTTTTGATGAATGAATGATTTGAAGAATGTTATATGTATTAAAAGTATAATAGTTGAATTCCTTCTAATCATCCTAAGTTGTCATCAATTCAGAATATTGCTGTCCTTTTCCAACGGTATACAAAATATTGAGGGTATAAATGAGGGTAGGTTAGGAAGAATCAGAAATGGGTATATCATGAAATACAGAAACACTGTTAACAGTAAATAAATAACAAACCTTAGCATAGTTGATTTTTACTCCAGGTTGCTTAATTTCTCCTGGTTATTCCTATTCCCAACCATTTTTTCACCTTGATTATAGACTGTGACGTCTTTATTGAGGAGACCAAGTAAGGTTAGTGGGGAATAATTTGGTTCTGCTAGTCCTTGAGTCTTCTCATTATTTGTTTGGTCATTTCCCCCACTCCATTGTATTGATTTTTATATATTAAAAAATTGTTATATTGGTTTGCTTACAAAGTTCATATACATTGTGTTTCATACATTCATTCCTATTCATTGTATTTTATAAAATTAATCAACATTGAATCCATCATTACCCTGTCTTTCCAGATCTTTCCCATTTCCTTTACACACCTCTCCCTTGTCAAGTCACTTTAAGTTTTAAACATTTAAACTATATAACACTAATTAAAAATAAGTCCATGATAACACCAAGGTGGAAAAGTCCTGAATACTTTAAAAAATGAATTGGAGAAACTATTTTTATTGAGATTTTGTTCACAGCTTTAGTTTGCTTGGCTCCACAGTCAACACTCTTGGCACTGGTAGCCAGGAAATTAAAAGACATATTGCGATGGGAAAGTCTGCTGTTAGGGACCTCTCCAGAGTACTGAAGAGCAATGGTGTCTCTTTGGAGACTAAGGTGTGTCTGATACAGACCATGGTCTTTGCTATCACTTGTTATGCATCAGAGAGTTGGACAATGACTGAGGAGGATAGAAGGAGAATTGATGCCTTTCTTTGAGTTGTGGTGCTGGAGAAGAATATTGCGGGTCCCATGCACTGCTAGGAAAACAAACAGATTCATCTTGGAAAGGGTTAAATCGAGAGGCTCCTTGGAGGCAAGGATTCTGAGGCTCTGTCTAACATACTTTGGACATATTGTAGGGAGGGACCAGTCCTTGGAGAGGGACATCATGCTTGGTAGGGTGGAGGGACACGGCAGGAGGGGAAGGCCCTCTATGAGGTGGATTGATTCAGTAACTGGGGTAATCGGGATGGGTGTGTCAGAGACAGTGCGATTGGCACAGGACAGAGCAGAGTTTAGGGCTGTTGTACATAGGGTCTCTATGAGTCGCAAGCGATTCGAAGGCACATAACAACATTTTTGTTGGGGAAAAATGGTTTAAAATAAGTAACCAAGGAGCACTACGTCTATTTGCATGGGAATTCTAGCTGATGGAAATGATCTAATATTTACTGAAAAAGTCAAATGCTTGTACTGATGGCAAAAGGATGGGCACAGGCTGCAGGCTTTATGTGATTTTGCATCAACTCGAGGGCCTCCAGGTGAATGTCAGAGTCTATTGATTCCCTCCTTTGGAATTAGGTAAGAGTGATTCTGAGACCCTGGATATGAGATCCAAGTAAAAACTGATGTGGGGCTGTATGATATTTTTAACCTCCTAAGTAAACTGGGTTTACACTTCGAAGTGGAGAGCTACGTCTTCAGAAAAAGATGTTTCTGATGATCCAGAGAAAGAACACTGTCACTTGAGGCTCCTGCCACATCTTCCAGTGTGCGCAGGTCAGGTGTGAAGTAAAATGGGATGAAAACTTTGTCTCTTCCATTGTGTGATGATCTAAATATGCTAACTTGAGTCATGCTCAGAGTGATCTCACTTAAAAATTCTAATTTAGACAATCCAGTCTTCACCCAAGAGCATTCAAATTAAATATCAAATCTTTAGGCAGATTTCAGGTCACATCTTTGGCAGCCTGTATTACCTTAATAATAAATATTTGGATAAATGTTTGAGATAGTCTTTAAAAAAATAGCTAACCATTGTAATGTCAGAATTGCCACTTAGAAAGAAAAGTATAAACAGCTTTCTTTTTCCACCCAAACTCATACAGATTCCATTCTTCAGGACATTACTGACATCATTAAAGAATCTTCTTAAACTAGCAGCATGTAGTTGCCTTAGTGTACTTTCATTCTGAATGATGTATTTTCCCATATTGCCAACCAGAATTTGTAAAGCTTGTATTTCAGACCTACGTGTTCTTTTTATATTTTATTTCCTAAAAGACTGTTTAGGGAGCTCTTAGACAGTTGTGTTGCTAACCTAAAGGTTGCGCCCTCTGGTGGTTCAAATCTACCAGCTGCTCGTTGAGAGGGAGATGAACTCTCCCATTGTCCTTGTAGTTAGTTATGTACCATTACGTTTCCAAAATCCTGCTGGAGCATCAGAGTAATTTTTCCTTCAAAAGCAAAGGATTTTATAAAAGTGTTTAGAAAAAATAACAAAACTAGGAAAAATATTTTTATCAAATAATATTGATGAGATTCCTAGAGGCAGGGTGAATTTATTTAGTCTTCTATGTCTTCTGATTTGTTTTTTTGCTTCTCATTTTTGGACATTTAGAATTTTTATCTCATATGTTCCTTCTTCTATTGGGTAGAAATTTCAGATGGAGACAGATTATTATTTTCTATCAAGTAACATTTTAAATCATATGATTCAAGCAGACTTTGACTATTTTTATCTCCATGAAAGATCGAACTCCGCGTTTTTTCCCACCTTACCTGGTTTTCAGTCGATGCAAACTCTTACTTTCACTTGAGTCTTCAGAAACAGAAATGGAACGCATTTTTAAAAATATATAGAATAAACTTTGTTTTTATTATAGACATAGATAAAAAATAAAAGTTTTTATGTACATAGGACACATAGTGCAAATGAAGGCTTTTGAAATGTCTGCATAGACATGTTGTTGGAAACAAAAGAAGATGAATGATGGGGGTTAGGATGGTCGTCCAGGAACTGCAGGAGGGGGTCGCCTGGTGAAAACAAAACAATGAAAATAAAAACATAGATGCAAGGGAGGAAAACAATGTGTTAATGACAAAATACATCTAGATAATAACATGCAAAATAAATACCCCACGAAAGTAAAATTCACCTCAGACAAAAGCATGCAGACATGCAGGGGAATGAAAGTACAATACATGACAGAGTCAGCAGGCCCCGGGCTGGTCCTAAGGGCCAGCAGTGTGCTAGGGATGAGCCATGTGAAACCATGAAAAAAAAACACAACAAAAAACCAGACTATTCTTGTACCAGGGATGATAAATGGAAATAATTTTCCAGAGAACTGGGAACACCACCAGAGCCAAATACCTTTATAACTTGAGCATTTCATTCCCAGCCCCGATTCTGTGACACAGTTATTTCCAAAGAATTTAAGCAAGGTAGTGAAACCTCCTTAGGTGGAGAAAGGCATAAAAATATGGCGGGTGAATTAAAATTTTTTTTTTCATGGTGAAGGAAATCATAAGGTGAGTATCTTTGAGCTGTATAACCACAATGCAGAAAATATTTGGAGTTGATCTTTGAGGAAATTTTTAAATAAGAATTTGCATCAGATGAAGAGTCCTGCGTGTGGGAGTGTGGAGCCAGGCTGTGGGTCTGGTCTGTTCTTGGTGACCCCTGGGAGTTTGTCAGCATTCCCTCTGTCTCAGCGAGGGAAGCAAGTGAAGTTCTGACTGATTTTAAACCGGGTCTCAAGTAAGTGACAGCTGGTTTGCTGGAGCCTTCTCAATGCCTCTAGACTGGCTTGTACCTCGTCAGGCCCGCACTTGTGAATCGGGGATCCGGAGTTGTGCTGCATATTTTGACATTATCCTCTCTGGAGTTTTCTAGGGAGGTGATTTGCTGCTAGAGCAGATACAGTGACTTTGACATAGTAATGAGTGGTTCTGGAAGTAGGAGAGCAGACGGCCTCCAATGAAGGTTCTCCACTGGTTTCCAGCAGCAGTTTGCAACTAGATTTCCTCTTTCATTACTAGATCAGTAATAAACTCAACATTGCAGCAAGCCAGTGCTATCTGTAGAAACTTCTTTTTTGGTTACTCTTCATGGTGATCAACAACACACTCACTTCTTACTCTTCTAACACGTTAGTGAGTGGAGCAATGAGCTCTACAAAATACAAAAAGAAAACAAATTTCTTTTTTTCTTCTACAAGATGTTGGCGGACCAAACCGACTGGGCTATTTCTGTGCTGGGGTTGAAAAAAAAAAAGAACTTACCTTCTCCAAAGTTCAAGACTGATTTTTCTTCAACTAATTTAAGCTGGCTGCACTCAGGAGGCCTCCCATCCATTTAAATGATGAAGAACTTGTTATTGGTACATAACCTTTCAACTGCGGGGGGTCTGCAAAGCTTTTAACTGTAGAGATTCAGGTAATGGGTATCCCTGGTGTTTTCATGAAGAAAGTGTAATTAAATTCCTGTCAGGCTCAATGAGATTTATCACCTGCCCAACAAACAGAAACTATTTTTGAGTTCTGAAGGGGCTTTAGAACACTTTAATTACCTCAGCAGGGTGGGGAGGTGAGCCATTAAATTGAACAGCAAGTCAACAGTGCTGAAGGGACATTCTGTCAGCATATGCCAAAGTGCTTTCCTGTTTGAGCTAGTGTGATGTTCTAATCCAGAAACAAGATCAGAAATGTTATGTCTCAGAATACAGTTCACTGACAGAATGTTTGCTTCAAAAATTAGGGGGACATTTAACCTTTCACAGTTCCTTTCTCTTTGTTTTCGCTTATTCTATATCTAAATTTCCCCTCATTTAAAAAACCACCAAAAAGTGCTGACTGACACCATTTCAATCTCAGAGTGAGTTCTATCATGCAGGGTGTCGGAAGTCTGGGTTTCTGCTGTTTCTTCCTTAGAATTTTCTAATGCCAGTCCTAGGGCTGAAGTGAAGACAAGTGCTGAAAATACATGGAGAGCTACAAAGGTACTGAGGGCTGTTGCTGCCACCAATATGGAAATGTATTGGAATTCTCAGTTGCTACCTCATTTTACAGCTCTTCACACTAGGACCTCATTTACATAAGCAGACATACACAATTAAGATTGTAATTTCAGGTTGCATCAGGCTCAATGTCAAGAAGACAAAGATTCTCACCACTGGACTAATTGGCAGCTTCAGGATGGATGGTGAAGAGATTGAGATTGTTCACAGCTCTAGTTTGCTTGGCTCCACAGTCAACACTCTTGGCACCAGCAGCCAGGAAATTAAAAGGCGCATTGCCATGGGAAAGTCTGCTGTTAGGGACCCCTCCAAAGTATTGAAGAGCAATGGTGTCTCTTTGGAGACTAAGGTGCATTTGATACAGGCCATGGTCTTCGCAATCACTTATTATGCATCAGAGAGTTGGACAATGACCAAAGAGGATAGAAGAAGAATTGATGCCTTTGCGCTGTGGTACTGGAGAAGAGTATTGAGAATACCATGGACTGCTAGGAAAACAAACAGATTTGTCCTAGAAAGGGTTAAAGCGGGTGGCTCCTTGGAGGCAAGGATTCTGAGGCTCCGACTAACATACTTTGGACATGTTGTGAGGAGAGACCTGTCCTTGGAGAGGGACATCATGCTTGGGAGGGTGGAGGGACAGCGCAGGAGGGGAAGGCCCTCTATGAGGTGGATTGATTCAGTGATGGGTAATCGGGATGGGAGTGTCAGAGACAGTGTGATTGGCACAGGACAGAGTAGAGTTTAGGGCTACTGTACATAGGGTCGCTATGAGTCGCAAGAGACTCGACGGCACATAACAACAACAACGACAACAACAACATAGAGAATAACTTCATAGCAGAGGTGGCTGGCCAAGACAGAAAAGTAAAGAGGCAGAAAAACTCATGAACAGTTCATATGTAAAAAATTCAATTATCAAAAAGAACAATGGGTTTCCACATCCTCCTGGTTCTAACTCAGTGTTGAGAGCTTAACAAGATCTCTAGGAAGGTTTGCCTCCTAACTCCTTTCTTTTCTTTTACAATATCACAATATAGTCCCTGCTTGATTCTTTAACTTATCCTTTAGATAGTATCCTAGATGAGTCCAAAGTCTTGGGAAAGTGAGGTAGAAAGGAAAGAGGAATTAGGCATGCTAAATGTTGGGTTTTCTTTTTTTGTTTTCTGAGGACCTTTAAGAATTTTAAATCCCACTGGATCCTTTCCTTCACAATACTCTCATAGAAGGGGTATTCTGTGCCACTGCTGTCAAATGCTCTAACAGTTACCCATGGTGGGCAGTGTTTGGTGGAGCTCCCAGATTAAGCAAGGCTTGAAAGCAGGAGTGGCATCCACTTCCTAAAGAACATGCCTCTGGAAACTAGATGAACTTAGAGAAATAACAGTAGTTATAGAACAAAGTTCAGGTCTTTTGTTCATAGGGTCGCTATGAATCATGCTCGACGTGATGGCACTTAACAGTAACAACAGAAAACACTTGTCTGAATTCACCATAAGGTTCAGAGTCCCTGCAAGGATATCTCTAATATGTTTCTTGTTTTCTATGAGAACTTCCTCTTTGAGATTCAAAACCAGTGCTGTGAGAAAGTGCCAAAAGCTTCGGGCATACTGTTCTAAGTTGGGAGAGTGTGTTCTTACATTTGATTTTATTACTCAATTTACAGTTTACACTGTGAAAATCACACTCAATACCTTTTCACTGTGCCAGTGCTCCTCAATGCACTAGGGCACGCACCTCAGAACAAGCCTCTGAGATGCTCTGTAAGTAAAGCTGGTGTGTTAATGAGTCTTGAGAAAGACAGTAATGTTCTCTTGCTGATTAAAAAAAAATTTGGACACAAAAGCTTCTGTCAAGACTTTCACTAAAGGAATATTTAATTTTAAGTCACTCTTCCTTAGACTAATTTGACTAAGAAACTTTTGGTTTATGGGCGGGAGAAATGTATTAAAATGTCATGGAAATCATAACATTATAATCTTAATTGGGATATAATTTGAGCCAGTGTCTCCTGCATGTTCCAATTACTAGGCTGTTGTAGCGAGAATACCAATAACAGGTCTTCAAAGAGGCTATGCCAACCATGTGCTGAGGTATTGGTATATCTAACCCAAACAGGAGATACAGACAGAACAGAGCCTTAGTACAGAATCTAAACGTTCCAGCAGAAAAATAAGAACCTTGAAAACAGAAATGGAACAGATGAAAATGGAAATGATAACAAAAACTGTTTTAGAAACACAAGTGGAAAATCTGCCAAATAACTGCCCCCCAATTCTCTGATTTTGGTAATTTTCAATAAAAATTATTCTAATGATATTATTAACATTGTGAGAATGAAGCACTAAAGAAACAAGTCCTTAGCGCAATTCTCATTCGGAGTCTCTCTTCCAGTAAGCTTTCTTTGAACAAACAGAGGGTGCCATCATGGAAGATGAACAGATATGACAAAGAAAGCACAGAAAGGGTTGTTTAACACAGTAGTCTGCTCAATTTTTCACAATGATCATATGCTGATCACAAATGGAAAGAGAACCACACTCTTTCTTCTTCTTGTCTTCTGTTTCCAAATGGCACAACCTGGGACTATATACACTGGTAGGTTCTAACCTCCCATCAAAGCTGTGGTAATGAATGGTCTTCTATTCTCTGGAGGTTCCCAGCAAAGATGAACATTCTACTGACTGAACATTTTCACATTCATGACTTTTGGGAACTGAGAGGAGTACAGGAAGGTTTGGTGGCAGAGTCAATAATGAGCTGCTAACTCCCCAGCGTGAGTTTTGTTAACGCAAAGCTGTATGATGCTCTGGTGGTTAGAATCAACCAGAGGGCTCCATGAGAGAGAGTGTCAGTCTCCTCCCATTGTGATTGACAGCTTAGAAACCCAATGGAGAGTATGAGTCAGAGCCTGCGAAATAGTAGTGAGTTTGAGAAGAGTACATGCTCATTTTTTTGCCTAAGGAGCCCAGAGATTAGTTATCTGTTCTAAGAAATGTCTTCTGTGAACCACACACCTAGTTAAGAAGCATCCTTCCTCCTTCTAGTTGATTTCCACTCAGCCCTTGACTTTCCAATGGTAGAATGACATGGTGCCACCTTGCAGCCTCTTCAGATGTCTAGAGTTTGTGTCTTTCAACTTCATCCAGCAGTGACGCAAATCATCTCCCACTTTCCTGTCCCATTTGTGCCCTTTAAATGCCATTCATCTCCAAATTACAGCTAGCAATGCAAAGGCTACCATTCTCCGCTTTGGTAATTTGGGGCCGAGTCTCCAAAGAGATACATATATTTACAAATCTCAGGTATAACTGAATTGTATAAACATGACTAAAAACATACAAATGAAGAAGTGGGGAGTCCTTCAAATGTTATAATTTATTTCAGGTTTAGAGATACAGCTTCACATTTTCACAACAGGTGCATGTGACCTCCAAGAATAATACAAGCTTTAGGAACTTACTTCAAAAATTCCATTCACAGAGTCCATATACCAGCATTAAGAAATCCTGAAAGTGCCAAGAAGATGGTAGGAAGTATTCTGGCTCATATGAATAAAAGAATCAACAGAGAAGATAATATTTCACTCTGTATATTTCTTCTTAAAAAAAAGAAAAGGAGTAACTAGATTCACAAAAGGGAGCAAAAAGAAACAGACAAGCAAGCAAAACAGGCCATACACATGAAAGAAAACACAAATCAAGCATCAGGGTTAGCATTTCTGGTTGGAAGGAATAATTTTTGTTCGTGTGACAGCAGACAATGCAAAAATTAGAGCAATTTGTTACCACAGCATCTAAGACATTACATAATCAGCAGAGTTTAAGGAATTAAAGGATACAAAGTAAGAAGACATTAATGCCTTGAGTGGAGCCATGTGCAATTTTAGACCAGAGGTGAAAAGTCTCACCAACATTCCAGTATGAACAGGTCTCAAGACAAACAGGAGACTCTTCCTTGAGTTTCCTCTCTCTTGCTTTCACACATACATACACGTTCATTTATATACATATATATGTATATATAATTATATATACAAATAGCTATGCATATACCACATAGGCTTCAAAATCTTCTTAAGGTTTTACAATACAGAGCACCACATAATTTTAAACATACCAAGTAGACAGGAGAATTAAGATTAGCTAGAAGACACATTTGAGCTCTCTGCAAAGTGTTGAGTGATCTAATGAAATAATAATTGTTTCTCTAACATTATCTAGCATCATTCGTGTGATTAAGCTCTGTGCTCACAGCGAGCAAATGGGCCAGGGACAATGATTAAAAAGGTGATGGCTTGAGTCTCACACATCTTCTTCCACTGACTTCTCCACTTAGAAATCTGCTATTTGGCCTTTAATCTCCATGAAAAGGAGATTCTTGTCAATTGCAAACACTTAAGCCATTTGCCAAATGAAAAATGTTTACTAGACAAAATAAGTGACCTATCTCCAAGACATTAAGTACTTTCACTCTGAAATTGTAGGAAATTTACTTTTAAGAATCCACTAATTTTATTATGCTGCTGTGTTTCTCTACTTTTACTTAGCTGTGTACCACAGAGAAAAATGACTATGATAAAAAAAGTCACAATTCTAATCAAAGATCTTTAAAGGTAAGATTACAGATCTTATGCTTCCTTATCAAACTGCATTGGCAAAGGCAATCTCTTCTTAGAAGCAATGCTATGAATTGAATTCTGATGCAACAAACCTGCGGACATTACTCTAGTGTGTGTCATGGTGGTTCTGATTTTAGAACTCTCAGAATGAGAGTTGGAAAACCGTGTCACACCTCATGTTAAAACAACCTCAAGTTGGAAAACTGTAACACCTTGTGTTAAAACAAATCACTATTATCATGTATTATGGAATATCCTCCAAAGTTATCTCTTGTATTAGCACAGCTTGGGAAATATAGTCATACACATACACTAAACACATGGATACACAGATATTTACATCCATACATGTACATATATACACAATGCACATACAATCACACTCATGCTTGTAATGTTTTAACAGGTACTTTTGAACCTACCCACTCAAACACAAAATACACATACTTACAGAAACAAAGTTTACTATGTATATATTGTACACATAGAAATACATGCATAGAAAATATTTTTACACAGAAAACTTCAACATTTATCACATACTGGTATTAGGTCCCATTTCATATTTGAGGGTTATGGCTACAGTCTATACTAAAACATCATAAAATTAATCTATAAGACTACATTTTAGTTCTAAATTTAAAAGGCTTATAGTTGTTTCACAGGAACTGGTTTATTATAATTGTAAATAGAATGAGTTCGCATCTGAACAAGTAGGAAATTTGCTAATAAACATACCCTACTGCTTTTCTATGTTACAAAATACAGCTAAAAGCAATATTCAGAAGAGTAATCCTGATAGATGACTTTTGGGAATGCAATATACTTGTTCTAAATCAATACTAGTTCAACAATCTGTCAATACTAGTTCAACAATTTAGTAAATGGTTGTTCCAGCTAGTCGATACGCATGCACGATTTCGCATGTGATAATAAAATTATATTTACTTATCCAATATACATACATATGTTTATTTTTTCCAACTCTTAAAGCACACTTAATGTTTCATTTATTGTACTAGACATGATGGCTATATCTACTGTGCTGAAAACATGAGAGTAATCAGGAGGAGGTTACTCAAAAGAAAAGAAGTGGCGTGGGGAGCACCTAGAAGGCTCATCTGGGTACATTCCTTCTGAAGGCTTGATGACCAGGCTTACCTCAAATTCTGTACCCTAGAGCTTCAGATGCACACGCATCTCCCTCTAGTCAATCACAAAAGTCTTTGAGAAATGGGAATCATACATAGTGCTATGCAGTACTGCAGCAAACTGGAAGAAGTCTCTTACAAGGCTGCTGAGATTGGGAGACTGGGTTCTACCAGACATCAGTTAGGAGCAAGGAAAGAGAAACAATGATGCTCCAAAGGGCAACAATTGCAACAGTGCTACTGCTGGACTGCAATCTAAGCATGAAAGCCAAAGATGACAAATGCTATTGTTTATGAGTGCATAAGATCAGTGGAAAGAAACGTGGAAAAAAAATCCCCAAGTTTCTTTGACATGCTTTATGCTGATCTTACAACACACCAGTGGTTATCCACAATATTTTCCTTTAACAGAAAGACATTTTTGAAATACAGCAAAATGTAAAACCACATTAAGCAGAAAGCCAAATCTCAAGTTCATTATCGGTTAGCTGCCTGTTTTAGAGAATTCAAAGGAAGAAGCAAAGAGAATCCTAAGAGGAGGAATTTAATGAAAACATCTCATTGCACACTTTTTTTTTAATTGTAGAGGTTTACTTAAGATTTTTCCACTTAGCTGAGGCACTGTTTTTAAAATAGAGTATGTGTGCATTTGTTTCATTCACAAATAATTTTTTTTAATGAGAAAAAAAGGCATGAGAGGATCGAAGGTGATGATGTTCTTTATATAATCACTTATTACTTAAAAAGTTGAAATGTTCTTTTTGTAAGGCTTGTATTTTCCAAGTTTTGCTTCTTATATGTGGGCTAGCTATAACACTTTAGAATAAGTTCAATATAATGCCAAGAATTTGGCAAGTTCTCTTTTTAATAATTTTGAGGGGTTTTTCCCTCCCTTTTTAAATAATTGTGAAAAGTTGTTTTGTCTTTTCCTTTATTTTATTTTTTTTTTTTAGCTTCATACTTTATGGGTATCTGCCTTGAGTATAATCTATTCAGGAAATTAAAGCTAAGTTAACATACAAATCATACTTGCTGCTTTCAAAGGGAGACATTTCATTTGGTGAAATGTAATTTACTTCTGTGGAATATGAACTAGTGTCACGGGACACCAGTGCTCAGTGAATACTTGATCTGTTGTCTGGGAACAGTTAGCAGACAAAATTCCAATTGGCTTCTAGCTGTTTCCTACACGGTAGTCATCTGGTCTTAGGTAGTCCAAAAACTCAGCCTCAAGACTGAACTATTAACCCCCAGGTTAAACTGCCCTTGTAAATTCTAGAAATCTCAGAAATCATCTATGTCTCAACGCCTCCTGGAGTGACCTGGATAGAAAGTCTGAAGTTCTCTGACTGCAAGAGTGTGCTGTGTTCTTAAACCAGGGTATCTCTGACTGATTGGCTTTCCTTTCCTCATTTCACTCTTTAAAATACAATTGTCCCCTAGTGAGGCTCAGGATTTATAAAGAAGACTATAATGGACAGAATATTACTTTAAACCTACTTTTAAGTTCTGGTAGATTCTCCTGTGAAATGATTACAAATGAGCAAAGGAAGAGATGTATTTTCTACCTCCCCAAACCCCAAACAAGTAAAAAAATGAGTTGATGACAAAGTATAGTTAGCCCTACCAAAAGAGTTTCTTTCATTAAAAAACCAGTATTTTTCAAGTCAGTCTTTATTGTAACTTATGAGGAGGCAAATAAATAAGCGAGTAAAGAAATCTGACTTCCCTCAACACTTCTAGAGATGTGGTATTTTGCTTCTTCCTGGAACTCACCAAATCTATTAGACCAACTACTGAAAAACAAGCTTTGATTTCCTGTTGAATAAGCTTCTAGCATGAAGCCAAATACACTGGTCTGAGCAGCTCTCTACAAACTACATTGTGCTTCTGGAAAAGTTTTATGCCCACAGTATCTTAATTCTAAAAAAAAAAAAAATCACCTTCTAGCAGTCCTGTGAAAGAGATAGGAAGGCAGGAAGATGAAAATATGTAACTATGTAGCATCAATAGTAGACAATAGAATTTCTATCATCTGGAACAGAATGTTTAGCAAAGAAATATGTAGGGCTTGGTCTAGACTCACCATTTCACTCCTCTGGAGGATTATATTTAATAGGTTACCAGGTAGGTACTGTGGAAAACCAGACCTAAGCAATTACAGATCTATGCAGGGGTAGTAGGCAATGGTCCTCAAAGTCCAGGGCTGCTGCACAAAATCTACCTTGGTTAATACAACATCTAAAGCCTCTAAGGATCAGCAGTTACCAGGAGCTCTGCCAGATTAGGAGTAATGAAGAATGCGTGATGAATACAATAGTCAAACTGGTTACTTGCCTATTGAAGTCCACACTCGACTACTCATGAGTTACCGCAATGGTTATCGCGGAGTTGCTTTTGCATAAGTCGTTAGTAATTAGTTGCCATGCTGGATATTTCGCTTAGTCTAATAAGGAGGATTCTAATGGACGAATTATAGTGGGACGAGTTGGTGACGGGGGTGGTCTCCGGCTAAAAAGAGAGAAAGAGAAAGGTAAACAAGCAAGTAAGGGTCTGGAGCAGAACTGTTCCTGGGCCCCAGAAGGAACCGCCATGCACATGCGCATGCGCAAACAAGCCAGCAGTAGGCGCTGCCATCGCAGTGGTTTCTATGCTGTCACCTTTGATTCTTCCAGCATTTTAAAAACAAAAATTAAAACAAAAACAGAAACAAAACCAAAACAAAAATTAGGCCTATTTCCCATATGCAAACCAGTCCAGTACTACCAATACAAAAATCCCATTATTTGGAAGACATAAGAAATAAAATGTATATTCTCTAAACATAAAATGTAATGATCACATAAAATGTGCAGCTGGGAAACTAGTGAGGTGTAGGAGGGCCCAGAGAACAATGGTTTTGAAGTTTCAATTCTGTTTTATCTAAGTCTTTTTCTTCTTTTCCTCACTACTAAGGTGTTAGTTGCCTAGGGTTTCAACCAGGAGGTAGCCTTAAGCCCAAAGGGCCAAATTGTCTTCCTGTCAAACATTCTTCTAGGTGGTATAGCACTGGTCTGTGTGTTGCTGTACAGAGGTAACTCGTGGTTGCTGTGATGCTGAAGACTGTAACAGTGATGTGCCAATCGTGGTAATGGGCACCCATGGTGGACAGTGTTGGCTGGAGCTTCCCGACTAAATCAAGCCTGGAAGCAGGAGTGGCATCCACTTCCGAAATGGCTTGCCTCCGGAAACTCTATGTATGAACAGTGCTCAGGCTGTTCATTCATAGGGTCGCTATGAGTCGTCTATGAGTCGACTGGACGGCATCAAACAACAACAACAACAACAAGGTGTTAGTTAACATTTCTCATTACTTTTAGCAACAGCTGTCTCCAGGTTGCTTTTTTATTTTGCTTTTAATTTGCAGGAGATGAGGAAATCTGGAATTTTCTATAGTAGGTAGAGGGGTCAGAGAAAAAGAGGAAAGACCCTCAATGAGATGGCTTGCCTGTGACACAGATTGTGAGGATGGAGGAGGTTCAGATCTCTTATTCATTGAGTCACCATGAGTCAGTCATAGTCCACTTGATGGGATCTAAGAACAACTAATAAGTTAAAAAAGGCTCAAGGGAAATCTCCAAGTAAGTTGCATGGTTGCTAATTCCTATTTGTAATGCAGAGCTCTTAAGACTTAACAGTATTAGTAGCAGTTTGGATAACTTCCTGGTTGGAAATAGTGCTTCCAATAACTGAGCTGCTGAATGAGAAAACTCTAGATAGTAAAACATTAATATACTTGAGAATTTTAACCTTAACAGAAAATATTATTTATTTACCCTCATTTATCTCCTTAATGCCTTGGTAGAATTTGTACATGTGTGCCTAATTCACAGGGGAATAACTTATCACAAAAAAAAAAAAGTTCTAATTTTCTAAAAAAATGAAATTTCTAAAAGTAAAAGTCTTTTTTTTTTTTTTTGAGAAGACACTCCAAATGATTTTTTTTTAAAAGAAATATTCTTTGGTAATTAAAATTCTGTAGAATTAAGTAACTGTCTGAATTGGAAGCACTAAAGGTACCTAATCAAATGTCCTTAACTGTGAAGAAGTCAGAAAATTTGAAGACAAAAAAATTGGAAAATATTTTTAAAAAGCATAAAGCTATTAAAATTACATTAAAAAGTAAAAGCAAACGGGATGCTGCTGAAAAGCACTAAAAATACTTAAGTGTGAGCTCAAAGATAGTAGCATTATAGTAGCATTTCTGTTGCTTCCTGTTCTTAAAAATTAATCAGAGGCTTTAGAGGAAAGATTTCCTTGGAAAGACCTGTTCCAACTCCAATTTAATGCTTTGTGCCAGCCTCATTAAAGAAGCAGGCACTCAATTTTTAATCATAATTAGAGATACTTTCTAGGCACAGCACCAAAATCAGACCAAACAATATCACTGCTTAATTTGAGTTGAAAATGAAGGCCTTTTTCCCCAAAAAGAGAAGTGACCAATTGAAATGTTTTGGAGATTTTTCAGTGAGGAAAATCTTCCCAGATTTCCCTTTTATTAACTACCATATAAAACCAATTACAGTCACTAGCATATTGTTAATTTTCTTTTTCAATGGCCATTTATTTAAGGGATGCCATGGAGTCTTGAACTTGCAATCCTTTTCTCTCCAGATGTGAAGTTTCTAGAGGCTAAAAGTCATGCCTACCTCACTTGTTCGATCCAGTGTTGAATATGCTGCTACATGAAATTATGTTCTCCATGCCCTCTTGTTCACCTGCTAGAATTGCTATTCACCACTCAAAACTCACTTTTGCAAAGCCTTTGAATCTACCTCTTCTCTTACTCTATTCTGACACAGGCTGCTTCCTTTTATTGCATTTAATTATATTTTGGTTAGTAATTAACATGCTGAATTCTACTTAGGCTTATATGCTCATCTTCACGGATTAGAAATGGGCTGTATCTTATCTTCAGTTCCAACAGAGTGCTTGTCCTTTAGTCACTCACTGTCTGCCAAATGAGTAAGTAGAAGTGACTCCTCAGAAGTAAGAAATAATGTATTGATGTGTGTGTGTGATGTCTGTTGACCTTTCCATGAGATGTAAGGCCTTATGTTAATCAACTGCTGCAGGATTACAGGACCTTTCAAAGTCCTCCTAGAAACTGACTGTTTAACTTCTTGGTCAGTGTTTGTCTTACTCTTATGATATGGATGATCATAAATAGAAGACCTTCTGCCTTTAGGGAGTTTGTCAAATAATCACGTATTCTTAGATATTAAGGAATTATAGGCGGGAGAGAGAGTGGCCAGAATTTGAACTTGAAGGAGGGAAACTCTATCAGGAAATTCAATAATGAGACTTCATTTGGGAATTTTATTAGGGGGAAAAGAGTGAATCTTAAGCTACCAAGTCCATGATCAGAAGGATACAGCATAGTCTAATGAGCTAGAATTTGGATCAAGAAAAAAAGCAATGCAAAGTGTGTTTTCTTCTGATCCTTCTGCTCTGATTTAATTAATCTTTCCTAACCATCCCACTGTTGCCAACCTTCCCATCCTTGTGCTACTTCATGCTGTTGCTATAGTTTACAGCACTTACCCCACTTACATTTATCGCTACACTATTGCCTTTGCCCTGTGTCCCTAAAGGATTTATAAATTCTTTGAGAGCACAGCCCATGTATTTTCTCTTTATCAGGTGTAGCTAAGATTTAGCATAATGGGATTGTTGTTTGTTGTGTGCTGTTGAGTCAGAATGAGTCACAGCTGACCTTCTCAGCAAGTTGCCAGAGGCAGGAGACTGTCCCTCCTTCTCCGTGGAGCAGCTGGTGGATTTGAACCATGTTCCTTTGGAACTACAGCACAGCTTCTTCCCACTAAGCCATTAGAGCTCCTTAATAATGGGATTAGAAGGCAGTAAAAAAAAAGTATATCTTTATATTTGTGGAATGATGAACAAATGAATGAAGATCTAAGAAGAGCTAAAACAAAGATGGTCAGTCAGGTTAATAGTTAGCTCAGGTCAAGGTGAGAAGCTCCAAGGAGGCCAGAAATGCAATCCTTAGAGGCACTTATCAGGCACTTATGTTTTACTGCATCAGCACGCTTATATAGAAAAAAGGTCTTGACCTGAAGTCACAAGATATAGACTCTAGCTTCAGGTGTCCATTTGTATAATCATGAATCCATTTTGCTCCTCTATGCTGCAGTTCCCTAATCAATGATACAAGGGTGTTCAGATTAGATGGCCTGGATTGTGTTTCTAGTTATACATCACACACATTATCTACTGACCATACATTGTGTGGACTGAATTACACTGGCATGATTTGAAAGAACTCAGATTCAATTTTGAGTTGAGAAAAGTAGAATTAGAGAGAGATGAAAATTAGATAGGTACACTAGTATAATAATGTATACTGGAAAAGTAATCGAGATAATGAAAAGACCTCATTTTAATTGAAAAACTGAGCAAAATGTGGTAACTTGGATTCTGGGAATATAATCAGGATAAAAATAATACTTTGACTAAATAAGGAGTAAATGAGATTTTAACGGTTACCCATGGAATATCAATTGACATATTTCAACAAAAAAGATGCAGCCGTCAATGTGCTCAACAAGTGGTGCCAAGAAAACTGGACGACAACTAGGAGGCCTATAGACTAGAAGAGAGCCTTATGTATTCCCATTCCCCAAAAAAGGTGATCCAACAGAATGTGGAAATCATCAAACAACACCATTAATATCACATTCAAGCAAAATTTTGCTGAAGATTATCCAAAAATGACTAGACGAAGTACATCAACAGAAAACTACCAGAAATACAAGCCAGGATTAGAGGAGGCTGTGGCACTATCATTACCAATGTCAGATGGATCTTGGCTGAAAACAGAAAGTACCAGAAGGGTGTTTATTTGTGTTTTATTGATGATACAAAGGCATGTGACTGTGTGGATCACAATGAATTGTGGCTAGCACTGAGAAGAACAGGGATTTCAGAACACTTGATTATGTTCATGTGAAACCTATACCTAGAGCAGGAAGCTGCTATCCAAACAGATCAAGTGAAATGCATGGTTCAAAATCAAGAAAGAAGTATGTTAGGGATGTATCCTTTCTCCATACCTTTCCAATCTATATGCAGTGCAGAGCATTTAGGAGGCTGGACTTTGTGAAGAAGACTGTGGCATTAGGATTGGAAGAAGACTCATCACTAACCTGTGCCATGCAGCTGATATAACCTTGCTCACCAAAACTGAGGAGGACATGCAGCATTTGGCACAGAGGGTTAAGGACTGCGGTCTTCAATGTGGATAGTATCTCAACATCAAGAAAACAAAGATTCTCACCACTGGGCAAAATGGCAGCATCATGATAAATGGAGAAGAGATTGAGGTTGTTAAGAGATTCATCTTGCTTGGATCCATAATCAACGCTCTCAGCACCAGCAGTCAGGAAATCAAAAGACGAGTTGCTTTAGGAACGTCTGCTGTCAGGGACATCTCAAGAGTGCTAAAGGCAATTATATCAGTCAAGATACTAAAATGTGACTGATCAAGGCCATGGTCTTCTCAATTGCTTGTTATGCGTGGGAGAGCTGGACAATGAGGATAGCAGAAGAATCGATGCCTTTTGAGTTGTGGTGCTGGAGAAAAGTTTTGAACAAACACTGTGAACTGCCAAGAGAACAAACAGGTTTGTACTGGAGAGGGGAAAACCCGGTTGCTCCTTGGAGGCGAGGTCTTTGAAACACTGTCTTACAGACTATGACCATGTCACTAGGAGGGACCAGTCCTTGGACAAGGACGTCACGTTTGGAAGGGTAGAGGGTTAGTGCAAGAGATGAAGACTTTGGATGAGATGGACTGACACAGTGACTGTGGCAATAGGAACCAGTATATCATAGATTGAACAATTATCAAACAATATCATTAATATGACATGCAAGCAAGATTCTGCTGAAAATTATCCAAAAACGTTTGGAGCAATATGTCAACAGAGAACTGCCAGATGTGCAGGCTGGATTTAGAAGAGGTCATGGTACTAGGGATATTATAGCTAATGTTAGATGGATCTTGGCAGAAAGCAAAGAATACCAGAGAATGTCTATCTGTGCTTCATTGACTATGCAAAGGCTTTTGACGGTGTGGATCACCACAAGCTGTGGCTGACTCTGAGAAGAATGGGAATCCCAGAACATTTGATCGTGCTAATGCGAAACCTATACTTGGACCAAGAGGCAGTCGTCAGAACAGAGCAAGGAGACACTACATGGTTCAAAATCAAGAAGGGAGTCTGTCAGGTATGTATTCTGTCTCCATACCTTTTCAATCTGTATGCAGAACAGATCATCTGAGACGCTGGGCTGTATGAGGAGGAATGTGGCATCAGGATTGGTGGAAGAGTCATCAACAACCTGCATTATGCAGATGATACAACCCTGCTTACTGAATCTGAGGAGGACCTGAAGCGCTTGCTACAGAAGGTCAAGGATTGCAGTCTCCTATACGGATTGAAGCTCAACATCAAGGAAACAAAGATTCTCACCACTGGGCCAATTGGCAGCATCAGTATGGATGGTGAAGAGATTGAGATAGCTAACAGTTTTAGTTTGCTTGGCTTCACAGTCAATACTCTTGGTAACAGCAGCCAGGAAATCAAGAGACGAATTGCATTGGTAAAGTCAGGTGTGAAGGACCTCTCAAGAGTACAGAAGAGCAACGACGTCAGGCTGGAGACTAAGGTGTGCCTGATCCAGGCGACAGTCTCCGCAATTATGTGCTATGTATCAGAGAGTTGGACAGTGAATAGGGTTGATAGAAAGAGAACTGATGCCTTTGAGCTGTGGTGCTGGAGAAGAGTGTTGAATATACCATGGACTGCCAGGAGAACAAACAGGTTTGTCCTGAAGAGGGTGAAGCTGGAATGTTCCTTGGAGTCAAGGATTCTGAAGCTTCGTCTGCATACTTTGGGCATGTTGCAAGGAGGGACTGGTCCTTGGAGAGGGACATCATGTTTGGCAGAGTGGAGGGGTGGCGAAGGAGAGGAAGACCTTCGATGAGATGGATCGATTCTGACTGGAGTGGTGGGAATGAGTGCGTTTGAGATGGCGAGGTTCGAACAGAATAGAACGGAGTTTAGAGCTCTTGTACATAGGGTCACTATGAGTTGCAAGCAACTCGATGGCACATAACAACAACAACAACAACAACAACAACATATTATAGATGGTAAGATTCTCTTGGATATGGCAGGATTTCAGGTTCTTGTTCACAGGGTCACTATAGGTCATTGTTGATTCAACTGCACACAGCAATAACATAAATCTTCAAAGTTATAAGAGATTGAAAATCTATAAGGAAAGTTGAAAGAAATGAAAAACTAAGTGATGAGACTAAAAGGAAGAGTCTAATAGAGACAGAAAGATTTAATACTTTGATGAGTGCAGGAAGTTCATTAATCGCTTCCCCAATGCTTGGTCTGTGCTGATGGCAGAAGATGGCAAGAGTAACGAGCAGTTACAGCGAGAGCAAGGCGGGAAACCAGACTAATAATTCCTGCTGTGTGCCTGGCCTTTCCTTAGTTCTGTTCACCAGAATAGATCAGAAATTAGCATGGTTTTTCAATCACAGCACTTCCCCCTCCCCCCCACCGCCCCGCCAAATGAATAAGAAAGTAAACTAGTAATTTTGAATCCATTAATTGTGTTTCTAGGGCCTTGCATTGGATAGACACTGTGTACCTGCTTAATGAATTAATCACTGAAGAATAAAACAGAATCACAATATCTCAAAATAATTATGGTTTTTTAAAAGGTTAAATTAACACATGTATGTAATTGCTTAATAATTGAAAAAATTCTAAAATAATTTAAGACACAAGAACTTCCCACTCTCTTGGAAAGAAATATCATTTTATCTCTAAAATGAAACAAAACAACTCCCTAGTAATCTATAAAAATTTGCCAGCAAGTGGTTCAAGTGGAACATTATGTTGTTTTGGGTGAATTTTGTTAATAAACAATGCTAAGAGGTATGCCAACTTTAACATCAGAACAACCTATGAGGTTTTTTGTGAAGGTTCATTTCACTGGTCCAGTTCCTAGCCATTTAAAGCATTTCCAAAGACATTCACCTCACAAGACTGGGACAAAGCAAAGTTATTTGTTCTGTACCAAATTTTCCTCAGTTGCTTTGTTTAGTGCTTTATTAAGTAACCCGTAATATTGAAATAGAACATCTTGCATCACTTAAGTGTTTATTGAAACACTGTGTTGTATGTGGGCGGTTTATGGCTATGATAGAAGAGCTATTCCTCTGCTTCCAAATCAAAGGGGAGGATGTAAGACTTGCAGTTGAGTTTGTAGCTGCAGGGATGACCCACTGGCACAACTCTGGACAATGGCAAGTTTTGTAAGAAAGTCAAATGCTCAGGCAGGGTGGGTGGTACTGTGGGGGAGAAGCTGGCTGTACTGATAACAGAGAAAGATGCATTATTTGCTACCTCATCTTAAACTCATTTGAGAGTGAAAGAACTAAAATTTTACCTGCTTTTCTTTGGATAAACTGGTTGTGAACACACATGAAGGAAGGCCACTCTAAACAGGTCTGAAGCACTGGCATGATGGGGAGGGGTGAGAACTACTTCTCTTCCAGCTCCTTGCTTCCAGTTAGGGGAGCCCTGGTGGCTAGGCACAGCTCTCTGACAGCTTGAATCCACCAGCAGCTCCATGGGAGAAAGGTGGATCTCCTCCTTTGTTATTTGCAGCCTTGGAAACCTAATGAAGGGACAGCTAGGGACAGTTGCTTCTGACCCTATAACATTGGGTGAACGAGTCATTGTAACATGATGACTGAAATGGCTTGGGTTAGGTCCTTCTGCCTTGCTTCCGCCTCAGGATCAAGCTGACTACAACTCATACTGATCCTTTGAACAAAAGATCTCAGCCTTGCCCTATCCTGTCCAACCTTACCAGCTCTGATTGACTTGAGGCTCACTGTTACAATCACTGTGATAATCCATCTTCTTAAAGCCCTTCACCTCTTCCCTCCACCCCCTTTCTTGTTGTGTACTGTTGTTTTGGATCTGACTGGCACATGAGGAGACTGCCCCTCTTTCTCCAGTGGAGCATCTGGTGGATTCGAACCATGAACCTTTGGGATTGGAGCACAGCTTCTTGCCACTAGGCTGCCAGAGTTCCCTTCTTCTCCTCTTTTGCTGACCCTCCACCTTTCCAAGTATGATCTCAGGTGCAAGTTAAAACTTGAAGATGAAGAAAATTAGAACAAGTTCAAAAGAACCAAAACACAACTTTGAGCCTATCCCACCATTCTCTTCAAGATAGGAAGTAGGAATGATCTCACTGTAACTGTGTGAACCTATGAGGGCCTGGGAGGCTGCCTCCTTTCCCCCCATGCTTGCACGGAAAACACAAAGATCTCATGAGCAGGGCTCTTCTGGATTGGGCAGTTCTGTTGGCATGCTCTAAGGCAGTAGTTCTCAGAATCCTCTGTTGTTATGTGCCACTGAGTCATCTGTGACTCACAGTGACCCCACGTAAAATAGCTCTGAACCCTGCAGGAGCCTAAGCCAGTCTCATTGTCTCTGATACACCTAACCCCATTAACCTCAGTTACTGTATCAATTCATCTCATCTTAGTTCTTCCTCTCTCGTGTTGTCCCTCCACCCTTCCAAGCATGACATTTTTCTCCACGTCCTCCGGCAGGGCTTGTTAAACACCGTCTGCTGCTCCACAACCCTTGTTTGGACATTTCTAACAAATTCTTAGAGGAAGCTGGTGCTGCTGGTCCAAGGACTGGGCTTTGAGAAGCACTGTTTTAAGGCATGTTAAATGATTTTTTAATCTCACTTTGTTAGCGTACCAATTCAATTGACAGAAGAGAAAAAAGAATGTACTGAGGGGGAAAAAAATCTTAGGAAGGTGGAAGAAAAGGTGTCGAAGAAACAGTCTGATGTTTTTAGGAAGGAGATTTAAGTACTGGTTATAATCAGTTATGTTAAAGAGGTAAAAATATGGTGCTAGTTTTTAATGAATATTTATTTGTTTAGGGAACCTTGTATTTGCTTATTAGGTATTTTTGAAATCGTGTTCCAAATTGTTCTACTGAGAAAGGGTAGAATTTAAGTCTGATAAGTTAACTATGTAACAAAAGAAAATGCTTTACAAAGATATTGCAAGTTTGACACTTCTAGCAGAGATACCTATCTTAGAGAGTGATTATTTTCATAACAATGATACACAAAAGTCTTCTTTTATATCATAAATTCTACTAATTAAATATAACTGATGCTTTAAAATGCTCTGAAAATGGGAAATTGGGAAAATGAGCAAGGTGGAAAAGTGTCAGAAAAGGAAAAATTAACATTTTCCCACTATTTAGTTACAAAAAAGTGATGACTGCACCCTGTTAAAAAGCAGAAAAGACCCAGAACACAAGACAGTCTTGCCATGTTCCAGCTATCAAAGGGTTTCATGGTAGAATCCTCAGACATTCAATTGCTACACAAATATATCTAGGAATATGAGAGTTACAGACTCCAGGCTTCTAAAGGCTGTCTAGAATCTGACAGCAACACGCCCAAGTTTTTTACTTTATTGATGAAATCTCAATTCAAAACTCATTGCTGTCAGTACAGAACTGACTCACAGCTTTCCCTCCACTGGGCTTCTGGGGCTGTAAACTGCCAGGGAAGAGATTATCCATATTTCTCCCCACGGGTTGATGGTGAATTCAAACTGCTAGGAGATGTGAGGGCTTTGCGTTAGGAGTTCACACCCCTACAGACTATGCTATCAAAGATCCCTTTGATGAAAATTGGTTTAAATCCCCTGGTTTTGGCTACATCAGATCAATTTGTTAAGAAAAAGACTCTGCTTTTTGAGTTTTCTGAAACTATAAAATATGCTTCCCAAAGTAGGGTCTGCAGAACCACTTGTGTCCAGAGCTGTCCAGGCAAACATGGTTCTGGAGTCATCAGTTTGGGGGGGAGGGTGTGCCTTACAGCTGCTTCTCATGATCTTGAATCATTTACTTTTTTTCATAATTTCTCAAAATCTGAACATCCATGCGTGCATATTTTATTATCTGAACTACACTGTGGACTTTCTGGGAATAGTGACGACTCCTTATGCATTCTATAGAAACCCACTGCACCAACAGAGGCCAGAGCCCTAACTGTTGTGCTGTGAAATCAAACTGACTCATAGCTGACCCTCTAGGCTGTATGTTGGCCTAGTGGATTTACCAAGCCCAAAGCTGCAGCCCTCAGGCCTCGTTTAAATTGTTTTTTTGTCAAATATTCTTCTAAGTTGTATAGTACTGGTCTGTGCATTGCTGTACAGAGGTAACTTTTGGTTGCTGTGATGCTAAACACTGTGACACTGCTGTATCAAATGTGATAATGGTTACCCATGGTGGACAGTGTTTGGCAGAGCTCCCTGATTAAAACAAGCTTGGAAGCAGGAGTGGCATCCACTTCCGAAATGGCTTGCCTCCGGAAACTATGAACTTGGAGAAACGACCAAAGTGATACAAGTGTTCAGGTCTTTCTTTCATAGGGTTGCTATGAGTTGTCTACAACTCGATGGCACTTAACAACAACAACAACAACAACAACAACAACAACAACAACAACAACAAGTAGCACCAGAGGAGAATGCTCACCCTTTTCCCTCAGACCACCTGGTGGATTCAAACTGTCTCTCTCTGAGTTGACAGCAGAACTTCTTACAATTAAGCCAACAGACCTTCTAGTTTTTCAACTGTACTTCAGTAAGTATGAGTATGCGTGCCCTTCTGGGTGAAATGCAAAGCCTAATGAGGTGGAAATGGCAAGGCTTTTGGTCACTTGTAACCCAGGGCCTTTACCTTCCTCCTTTAACTGCCTTCAGAGAACAAAGTGGGCCTTGGGTCTGTAGTCTGTTTTATTATGTTGCACATTCATACCTGGAAGGTAACGAGGCTAAGGTGAGAAAAATGTGGCAAAGAGTCATGATTTCTTCCATGTGGAAGGTATCTCCCAATTTATTGTCAAGAGAACCACGGGATGCTATCCAGAACATTTTTGGCCTCTGCCGCTTTAGTAAATGAGGGAGTCAATACTGTCCAAGAATAGGTTACAGTAAATGTTGGAAAGAACATTGGACTTGGAGTCATTGAAAAGGTTTAGTGACTTCTCTAATGTGATTTTTGTTATACAACAGAGTCAACCTTTCTTTCCCCTGTGAAAACAAATCCATGATTTTATATTCTATGTCACTGGGAAACTATGAATTCATGAAATCTGATTTGAGAACATAAGAAGAAAACTGTCCATAGTATTTATTTGATAGTGCAAATATGTGATAGCCTGTATACACTAGTCTCTAAGATAAATGGCCATATAATCTGCTCTTTATTGACATTTTCATAAATATCTAACTTGGATTTACTCAAAGGATGGTACAGATATCTCCACTTCTGTGGTTGTGGCCAAAAGGGAGCTTAAAGGATGATTTGCCTAGATTAACTCAGCTTGGTTTATGATCTGTGACAAGTAGTTTAGGATAGAATTCACCCCGACAAAGTTTTCACTAGAATAGAAAAAGTGAGAAGGTGTTTGTGTTTAATACAGCTCTTAAAATAAACTAAACACTGGAATATTTCCCAAGCAAATTTTGATTGAACTTTGCAAGTTAATTCATTTTTTTTTATTCTTTCATCTCAATACTCCCTGCCATTGGGTTAATGCCAACTCATGGTGACCCTCTTTCTGAGGCTGTAAGTTCCACAGGAGGAGACTGCCCGTCTTTCTCCCAGGAAGCTGCTAGTGGATTCCAGCTACTGCAGAGGTGTCGCCTTTGGGTTGACAGTGCAATTTTCTATGGATTACTCCGTCAGCGCTCCCTAAACTCTGATTATATGCTAGCCACAGTACTAACTGTTCCAAAGGAGTTTTTAGTCTGGGGACAATAGCAAGAAACTAGTGACAATGTGAAGATCATGCTGTAACAGGACTCCATTGAAGAATTTCCAGGGAAACATAACCTAGATTGGAGTTGGAAGATTTGGTTGGGGCATTACTAGATGTCTAAAAGCAAGAACTCTGGTAATCTAGTGGTAAAAAGCTGCACTGCAACGCTGAAGGTAGATGGCTGAGGCCACCAGCTGCTCTGCAGAGGGACGGGCTATCTCCTCCAGCAGAGTTAACTGTCTCTAACTTCCTGCTGGACGGTCAGTTATGGGTCAGTCCTGACTCTATGGTACACAAAACCAATAAAGGCATTACTCTTCAAATTTATATTTTATATTTTGGCTTTTATATCCTATTACTTTACAACAAGTAGGACAGGAGAGAGAGGAACTAAAAGTGATATAAAGGAGCAGAAGGTAAGAGAAAACTATTCAGTGTTGACAAAACTACACATAGAAATCCTGTGGTCTTTTTACAAGTGCATGGCTAGCCAAGGCAGAGTGCCTTCTCATGACTCCTCCCGATCCGCCTTCCTTCTTTCTTCCCTCCCTTCCTGCCAGATTCCCAAGGTGAGAGACGTCCGCTGGGGTGCACTCTGCAGAAATGTAATACATTGATTGTGGAGTAAAAGGATGTGAGATCTTCTGTCCTTCTGTCCGCTTAGTTTTCCTTTCTCCTCATTTTAACCTTGAGTACCAGGTATCAGTGTGCTTGGCTCCACAATCAACACTCTTGGTACTAGCAGCCAGGAAATTAAAAGACAAATTGCACTGGGAAAGCCTGCTTCAGAGACCTCCCGCGCCTCCCTGCCCCGGTACTGAGGAGCAATGACGTCCGTCTGGAGATTAAGGTGCACCTGATACAGGCCATGGTCTTTACCATTACTTGCTATGTATCAGGGTGCTGGACAATAACTAGGGATGATAGAAGGAGAGTTGATGCCTTTGCGCTTTGGTGCTGGAGAAGAATATTAAATATACCATGGACTGCTAAGAAAACAAACAAGTTTGTCCTGGAGAAGGTGAAGCCAGGCTGCTCCTTGGAAGCAAGGATTCTGAAGCTTCTTCTGACATACTTTGGACATGTTGCAAGTCCTTGAGGGACTTGATGCTTGGAAGGATGGAGGACAGTGCAGGAGACAAAATTCCTTGATGAGATGGATGATTCTGTCACTGGGGTAATGGGGATAGGTGTGTTAAAGACAATAAGGTTAGCAAGGGATAGAGCAGGATTTAGGGCTGTTGTACATAGGGTCGCTATATGTCACAGGTGACTCGCAGCACACAACAACAACAATAACCAGGAGAGAGAAGAAGGCAACGTTCTTCCACTTGGGCAAAGCAGGAAAGAAGATGGAAGTAAAAGGCTGGGAAGAAAGAATGGAGAACTAGTCACTACCTAGACCAAAAGGATAGATTCTAAGACACATGTTTGAATGATACCATCAAGTGAAGGTGAAGTAGAAACAGAGGCAAGGGTGGGGAGGAAAAAGGCAAGCCTTTTGAGTGTGTATACAAAACAATAAAGCTTACTTCTGCTTTAGAAAGATGTAAACAGATTTTACATTTCTTTTTGAGAGAGCAAGAATCGTTCAAGTATGCATCTTGGATATGGTTATGCATTGGCCTCAGAGTAGGTAAACAGGTTCCTGGAAATAAGACAGAAACTACTTTTCTATCATTCCTGTTTTTTTTTTTTCTTTCTTAAAACAAAACAAAAAACAGATCATGAGGACTTTGGCAAGAACTCATTTCTGTCTGTCCAGGATATCTGGTAAATGAAAACAAACAAACAAACAAACAAACAAAACCAAACAAAAAAAACAAACAAACCCCAAACCAGCTTCTGAATTCTCCACCTGGTATCTTTGCAGGCATTTCTACCAGTCTAATTGGTAAAAATGGAGACAAAAGAGTTACTGTTCTTTCATCAAAAGTCCAGTGAGTTTTAAAAACATTCCAGCAGGAGGAGCTCTAACACGCCTTAGAGCTCAAATGTGAAAAACAAACAAAAGATTGAAAGCAAACAGAAAAACAAACAGAGAGGCAGTGTGCTTCACAAGCTGCCATGTCAGTGAGCAAATATGTGACTAAGGCCAATTAAATGCTTAGTGCAAAGCCAAGTGATGCGCCTGGTGGTAGAGGCAGCCCTGCCCAGATTTTCTCCATTTCCCCAGCCGCTGTTCTGAGGCAGTTAAACTGGGCTTCGATGTGTGGGCAAATCTAGAAGTTATTCTTTCCCTCTCAAAGTGTGATACTGTTTTTAAAATGCTTCTTTGCATTTTAGGAAGGCATTTTCATTGTTGGTTAAAGACACTAGGAAATTCTTATGGTTTGGTCTCCCTTTACTTTGTGGCTTCTTGGGATTTTTTTTTTTTTTAAATGAGAGAAATGCTGTGTTTGTAAAAACTGGTGCTAAAAGGGCAAGAAATCATATGTCTCCCGAGTCATATAAAGACTCTGCAGAAAAAACTAGAGCTTTCTCTCTCTCTCTTACACACATACCCCAAACTGAGACACAAAGAATTCACTCAGCGAAACAGTGAAGCGTGTATGAATTGAACAGTTACCGGAGTTTGGGGGCAAGCCTTTCCATGCTGGATGTTGTTGTGGGGGTGGAACACAAGATGATCAGAATCACTTAACCTGAAGGACATTTTCAACCAATCCCTTTTAATCGCTCGCCAACAAGAAGTCAAACTTTTTGTTTTACACCTTAATGGTATGCCCACATTTAAAATTTTTATATAAGAGTCTACAGAAACTTTAACTAGACCGACTCAGACCCAAAGTCACTAAATAAGGCTAGTCTAGACGGAAAAATCTATGAAAACCATATGTCTTTTCGGCATCTGTCTTACAAAAACTGCCATCGTCTTGGAGAAATAGCCTACAAAAATAGGCTTTCAGGGAAACGGTGCTGTAGGGACCAGGGCAGTTTGTGCTTAGAAGACGGCTGGCTGGGCTTGGAGAAAGTAAAGCCGACATTTTTATAAATGAACAGCTTTCACTTCCACTTAATCTAATGGCTGGTGAGCAGCTCTGAAAGCACAGGGGGGAAAAAAAAGCAGGTTATTATTTATATTTCAGTGCTTCCAGAAGGGATTGAAAGAGTTTACAGTGGGTCCCACCACATTCCTATAGAACACCAGACACCAAAGCCTCCCAAAGCAACTCTGTTCTCACCCACAAAGAACTGTTTTGAATAAAGTTGTACGTGGATGAGGCCAAAGAACCAGAACATTTTCTTCTGATCATTACCTCATCCTCATGGCCTGCCAAACACAGCGAGGAGGCAGGTGTCCGACAGAAGTAATTAAAGGAAAGCTGTCCTATATAATTGGGTGGAGGCCCAGGCCAGGGCCAAGGGAATTCAGAAGGACGTTTAGGGAGCAGGGGGGCAGTGAGAACGCTGTGAGGAGGGGTTTTCCAATAATTCACTTTCTGAACTGGAGACAATGGTCAGCGTTACCATCATCTTCAAATGCACACTCATTAGTAGCATGAAAACAGACAGGAAAAAAGGTACAAATGCAAACTTGAATGTTAAAAACAACATTTTCATTGGAGACTGTGAACTGTTTATGGAGATTAGGAAAAGTATTTCTAAATTACCTCTGATTCCTTGTGACCCTCAAAAATATATTTGCAAAAATATATTTGCTGAAAATTTGTACTCTACAGGGAAGAGGGCTGTGGGACAATATAGGAGCATGTTTATTGGTATAAGCCACCCCTATATGATGTTCAGTCACTGAGAAGACTACGTGAAGACCACATATTAAATAGCCATATGTAGAGAAAAGTGATTGGAGGAGAGGAATATGGGAGAAAAGAAGGAAATCTGTAAGATGTAACCAGTAATAAATATACATCCAAGTTCTAAGGAAAAACAAGGACCAATGTTTTAACATGCTTATTCAAAGATAATGTGCCTTAAAATGAGTCTGCAATATACTATATGGTTTTCAAGTATAAAAATTAGATGGCAATGAGGTAATGTAGAATGTTTGAATGTTAAAATAAAGCAAGCATATCAACGGCCTTCATTACAGATTGATAGAAAGAACTATAGGGCACTTAAACAAGTTAATCAAAACCTATTAGTTATCACAAAGATTTTTCTTAGTCTTGAGTGACTGAATGCTGCAATTACTAGAGCTAAAGATACAAGTTTTCCTTAATTCAAGTGATATGCAGAACATGGATTTTATCTTTAGACCTAGGGATGTGGAGGGAAATTACTGCAGTGTTTTTTCTAGTTAGCACATATTCTAGTTCCTTTCATTATCTACTCCAAGAGGCAATAATTAAGGTAGAATTTGCCACATATGAAGTTTTATTAATTACTAAAATATTGTCCAACATTACTAAGAAGCAAAAAAGCAACTCTAGTTATTTTAAAAATAGGTAGATTTTTCCCCTCAGGTTTTTCCCTCCATGAATGGTTGTTTAGTGGTATAGATTTGTTTGGTGAAGGCCCTGGAACTTAAAATCTAAGTGTAGATTTATTTAAGGGGGAAAAGTCATTCACTTAAAATGGGCTTTGTGAACAATACTAATATAAACTTTATATGTTGATATTTCAAAATGCCTTAAAATATTTTTCATCTAGATCAAAGACTTCAGTGTTACTTAGATGTCAACATAAAGGAAACAAAAATCTTCATAACTGGACCAATAAACAACATCAGGATAAATGGAGAAAAGACTGAAGAAGCCGTCAAGGATTTCATCTCACTTGGATGCTCAATCAGCACTCATGGTAGCAGCAGTCAGTAAATCAAAACATGTACTGCATTGTGCTGTCATATGCCTTTTTAAAGTGCTAGAGAGCTAGGATATCAGTTTAAAGACTAAGGTACACTAGACCCAAGAACATAGTATTTTACATTGCTTCATATGCATGTGAAAATTGGACAATGAATGAGGAAGACTGAAGAAGAACAAATGCGTCTGAACTGTAGCAAAGAATACTGAATACTGTGTGTGGACTTCCAGCTCCTCCCCCAAGGTCAATGCAAGGATATGGTATCTTTGTTTCAAAACTTTGGACACTTGTTAGGAGGGGTTAGCCTTTGGAAAAAGAGCAGCCTACCCTGAAAAGTGGAGGCTCAGTCAAAGAGAGGAAGAGCCTCGGGCAGACGGACTGACACAGTGATAATGGGTTTACCCAGAACGGAGCCGGGGAGATGGTGCAGGGCTGGGAGGTTTCCTTCTTCTGTACACAGGGTTGCTACGAGTAGGAACTGATTCGATGGCACCTAACAACAAGTCTCATAAGAGACTGACTTCTACATAAGTGAGAATATACTTTGATCTTTTGAGTTATACAACACAACAGTCCAAATAAGTGTTCCATATTTGCTATCAGCTATGGTAGCTTAGTGGTAAGGAGTTGCGCTGCCAACCCAAAGAAACACAGTTCAAATCTCTCAGCTGCTCCATAGGTGAAAGATGGACAATCTCTTCCCGTGTGATTTATTGTCTCTGAAAACCTGCTGGATGGCCTGTCAGTTCCAACTCAATAGTACATAACAAGAATAACAACATAAAAATCTGAACGCAAACATGAATAATATTTCTATTGTGAGGGCAGCTGGACTACTGGATCATAAATAAGGTATTTTCCAATGAAAATAGCTCAACCACCTTACTTATTAATTTTCGAAACTGCCATAGTTGCTTGAGGATCCTTCAGTAATGTATCTTGGTGGTTATTATCTAGGTGTTTAACTTATTTGCCTTTCAAGTGGCTAACAGCCCTTGAAACTTACCATCAAAGAAGGGGGGAAAATGAAGAAAATAAGTTTATTTCTAAATTTCAAATTAATCTTAACGTTTACTGTGTTCCCATAAAAGCAGTAGGAAGAATATTTATACTGTATCCTACTTTTCAGTGTTTTGTTTAACTCCCAAATAGAGGTGGGCTTCATGAAGATTCAGAATTCTCTGAATTGCCAGAGACTATCATTCTATGATTCCGATTCATAGTGACCCTATGAGACAGAAGAGACCCACCCTGAAGGGCTTCCAAGACCGAATCTTTATGGAAGTCAGCTGTCATATCTTTCTCTTGTCAAGTGGCTGGTGGGTTCAAAACTGTGAGGCTGATACGGTTAGCTACCCAAGTGCTTTAAGTCACTGTGCCACCAGCCCTCCTTGACTGAAAACCACCAGTGGTCGTTTCCTAGTAGTGATTCGAATTGTTACAAAATAATTCGAGAGATTATAGCACTTGCTAATTGTGGTTTTGCTTATCAAGTGGCTGTGATGCCTGAAAAGTAGCCAGAAGGGGGAAAAAAAGCAAGCCAGGCAGTGGTGAGGCTGTCTAAATACCTTGTGGCTTTAGGGCTGGCCCACTGTAGACATTCTTTTCTTTTGGTCACAGTTGCCATGTGATCTAAACACTAATAATGTGGCATTAATACACTGCCCTCCCATTCCTCAGCTTTTAAAATCTTGGCCAGAACCAAAAGTGTAATATTCTGTTGGCAATAACATTTGTTAAGCCAGATGGATTTCATTTGGCAACTAAAGGGTGTAAATATGTGTTTAGAGTCAGCGATTCCCCCTAACAATGCTTCCAATATGCTGGCATGAATACACTAAAAGGATTTCAGTGTTAGGCATTTAAAACATTTAGAATTAAGCAGCAATCAAGTTATGACAAGCAGACAAAGGCCACCAAACCCTCAGCTAAGTTCTTTCTCATTTTGTTGGAGGTAGGCATTTACAGCACACGCTGCGTGAAAGAGGGAGCATTGAGATTTTCATCCATAAGGTCCTGGCTCTTACAAGCTAAAGTGTGATTTCAGGTTTGTTTCTCAAGCTGTGTATAACTGATAGATTAGAAAGAAGGAAGGGGTGCCCTAGAGCTCACTCTTGTAGTCTGGCTCCTGATTAAAAGCTAGAGGTGAAAGAGCGCTGAATTGTGCTGTGCTGGCCATTCAACATCATCTCCTTGAACCATACCTGTCTGACTGTGAAGGCCTTCCCTGCACGATCATTCCTCACAGTGAAGGAAGACCAAGGAGGGCAACAAGGAAACAGACGCACCAGCTTGTGTGTATCTACATGACTGTGTCTGCTTAAACTGGGTACAATTTTTTTCTTCTCTTTGCGCTGACATCAACTTGTATATAGACACATTTCAGCAGATTCCAACTGGTGACGATTTGCTGCTGACTGGCCACAGGAAGAATAATAATCACTTATGCATTCTCCACTGGCCAGTGGCCCCTCCGCCAGACTCCTGTCTTGGTTGCCTCCTTCTATGGATTAAGGTGAGGCCCCAGGCAGGGCTGGGTACCCAGAAACTCAGAAAGCCTTTCTCTTGCACTGTAACAATGTACAGCTCTAAAAGCGTAATAATTTAGAACCCCAGACAGAACGACAACAGAGCTATTTGCTATTATTTGTGATGGGATGTGGAAGCAGTTGTGTTTGGTTAACTTAATGCCAGTTTCCACTGGGCTAACAGCGGGTGTGTTGTTGTATTTACTGCTGCCGGCCACTGGTCTGTATTTACATCGCTTTGCTTTGCCTGATGTAGATCCTCCCCCTACTCTCTTGTTCTTTTACCCTCCTCCAACATCGGATGTTTGGAGAAGCAAAGAACACAGTGAAAACAGAAAGGCAACCTGGGGTGGACCTGACACATCTGCCGAGCTCCTCAGTTCTGACCTTCAGAACACTTGCAGGTCTGTTCCTGGGCCTCACCTAAACAGACTGCCAGTCAATTTCAGCTATGGCAGGATAGAGATGTTTGTGTAAAGTACGTTCAAGCCTGCTGGAATCAAGGAGGAAACCACCAAATTAATTTTACTTTCACTTAAACTAGATTGAAACCAAGACCTGATGGATCAGGAACTTTGACAATAACCATTGAATCTCCTCAGCGAAATATTATATTACAACCAGAATCAGAGTGGAATTTCTCTTGGGACTTTGGTAAGCTATTTAATTGATGGGCTTAAATTCAGCTGAACCTTCTCTTCAGTAAGTAATGTGTGGCCAGATTTCTATTTTCATTGAAGTACATTAACCATCATGAAAGCTCATGTTAAAATCTGCAACAAACTTAATTCCATCTGAGGTCTCAGTAATAAATTTCATCACATAGTAGCCTGATGAGGTGCCTAAAATATTATGAAGTAGAAAGAGGCTTCAAAGTTGTTTTGAAATTTGGTAATTATACTTTAAGGGGAAAAAAACTTTGCTTCATTTTTCAATCCAATTGCTAATAATAATAATAATAATAATAAATGGTTCCCTAAATATCAGAATACCTAATAAGTTTATTTGTTCTTGAAAGGAGGTGGGTAACTATGGATTATAAAGCACATGATAGAAAGCAGAAATCTCAAAATAAAGTCATCATTGGTCCAAATGGCACTCAGTGGCTAAAAGAAGTCATGCTTTTAGAGGGCTTCTAGGGAGGGAGTAAGCCAGAGAGATCCCAGCACTTCATGGTAGGGAGATGAGACACAGGCTAGTCTCAGGAGTTGCTTAACTGTCCAAGTCCCTTTAGCTCACGACTTCAAGGCTCTGCGGCTTCATCCTTCACAGCACCAAACCTTGAAGTGAGGGAGGCAATGACACACTGATAAGAATCACGGGTTTGCCTTACTCAAAAGTTAGGGGACTGGCTAGAAAACAATACAAAACAAGGAGACTTACCCCTAATTCAAAGAGATTCTGTACTCACAGCCAGTGATATTAACCAAGGGTTAACGTAAGCAAGAATGAACATTGGAGACCATCAAGCGCAAATGCTTATGACAGGATTACAAGTGGTTTTTATCTCTGAGACAAAAATAAATGAGTGTATCCGTTGTTGCTTTACACAAAGGGACTGTTATGTCTTTGGAAGGGGTTAGTTTCAGAATAAATGACTGAGAAAGCAGAATTGTGGGGAGACACCAAAAGTGGCCCTTGTAACATCAGGGAAATGGCATAAACCACAGGCTGGACATACATGGGAGCCTTGGTATAGTCTTGATGCTACTCTGGGGCTGTCTTTAGAGTGAAGGTCATCGGCTTCACCATGGGGCTTTCAGACACTCTTTTAAGAAAACACTTTTTGGTTTCCATAATGTGTTTCTGATATACATGGGCTGAAATAAAGGTTCAATTCCTTGGTATGTTTGGTTGTTTTGTTTGTTTTTTTTTTTTTTTAAATAATTGGTGGACAAGGCTGATTAAAAGAAACTAGTTCCATTTTTCATTTTCATTTCTTTTGCTCATGTGGGTTGAGTGATGAGGTAAATGAAGTTTGTGTTTCCTTGGAGAGAGACCCTTCCTCCCACCCTTGGCCCCTTTTGACCATTGCAAAATAGCTTAGTCCAAGGAAAGGGGAGAAGACAAATGAGTGAGACAACGCCAGAGTAAGCCGTTGCCAGGAAAAACACACTCGGATTCAGTTAATTTATTCTGTTAATGTCAAAGGCTATGATTCCCAATTAACTAATTTTGAGAAGCTGTAACCCAAAATGACTACCTCAGCGCTCAAGTTAGAGCTTGATGGAGATGAAGCTCATCAAGTGAGAGAACAGAGAGTCTACAGAGGCAGTGCAAGTGCACGGCTGGCTGGGGCTTTCAAACAGGGATCTCACCCCTCTGGAGAAAGTGAGTGAGGACGAGACAGGAGGGGGCAATCCAAATAGTCTGGCAACAGAAAATGTTCCACAAATCACAGAGTCGTACCCACTCAACTTACTAATGACAGAAGCATCCACACTGCTAAGTTAGGGACAGGGATGCTCCTTCGGTTCAGGTGGAACTAATTAAAATAGGCATGCAGCTTGCAGTGTTTCCAGCTCCCTCACTCGAAGGCTCTAGTGCACGTAAACCAGAAAAGCATGCGCAGCTGAGAAAAGCTGGGGCCAAAAAGGACTCCAACTCCACCTCCTCCTCCTCTCTCCTCTCCCTTTACATTGGAAGGGAAAGATGATGATGATGATGATAATAATAATAACAATTATTATTATCTCCAAGGCAGAACACTCGCAGTTTCTGTATAATTCTAAATGCTTGGGATTACTTTTGAGTAGGGCTAAGAGAAAAGTATATATGCTCTTTAGAGTCACGAGCATAAGTTGCTAACGAAGTAGTGAATTATCCAGAAGTATGTACAGTTACACATTGAATGGCAGCCCCTTTGCCTCTAAAAGTTCAGTTTCTGCCTTTGCAATATTAAAGCCCAACAGGGAGCCAGCAGGACCTCATTTGTGCTGTCTTGTCACGTTATGAGTTTCTGGTTTCAGATAAAAGAGGAGAAAGGGCCCTTAAGAAAGCAAAGAACTTGAGGAGTGGGGGGGGGAACATCAAACCTCCTTCTCAGAAAGCAGAGGGCTGTTTTCCTGGAGATGATGGATAATGGCATTTCAACTTTTTTTTTTTTTCGTCTTTAATAGAGAAAATGGGGGCGAATCACGGCAGGAAAAGAGACTACATAAATAAATAGAACAAGGTAACATTTCAGCAAGAAATTTCTTTCTCTTTTACTTTCTTTCATTTCCTTTCTCTTTCTCTCTCTCTTTTTTTTTTTTTTTGAAATCTTAAACCCTGTTTCTGGCTTGCATTTGGTAGGATTCCTGTTCTGGCTTTTATTAAAAACAGACTTTATGTGGTCAGAATTCTCCATCTAAAGCTAGACTTTAATGGGTCTAAGGATGCTGACAGTTTCTCGCTCTTTCTCAGGTGACTCCCCCCTCAGAGGGATTTCCCTCCCAATGTGCTGAACTGGCACATAAACGTGAAGGCTCAGCATAAAGTAACTAACTTTTCCTCTGCACTGCCATTTCTGTTTTAAATTCGGGACTCTGCAAGGCGACAGCAAGTTAACTCAGCCCCTGATTTAAGAATATTCTAGAATTTTCAAATAATGCAACTGTTGTGCTTTAAGTTCTCCAAGTGCGGGCAGGTTAAGATGGTGGCTTTGCTGCTTGTGGGTTAACAGTCCAGAGCAGGCTGGTTGCCTTCTGAGTCTCCACTCTGCTTAACAAATCAGTTTGGCATTCAGAAGATGGTATTTCCCCCCGCCCCCGAAGAACTTATGGCAAGTCAGTCAGCTTAGCCGAAACCAAGAGGTGAAACAGCCAGGAGAGCAGGCAAGACATGCACGTTCATTCCTGAGGACAGACACCACCAGGTTGCTCTGGTTCCTTCTTACAGCTAAACAGACAAAATAGCTGACTTTCAGGCCCCCTAGTGGGACTCCGCCTTCTCATTCCCAGTTCCACCCTCCCACAGCCTCCATGCCTTCCTGGCACAATGGCACACACTTTCTCAGTCAATCCGAGGGTTTATAAGCCAATACACTGGGCTCAAGGATGAAAGGAATGCCTTTTTTTCTTTTCTTTTTTTTTTTTTTCTTATGCTAAGGAAACGTGATTTTCAGGGAGGAAGGTGATTTTATCTCTTTTGGGAGTATGTGTTAATGCCTGGAGACACTGTGACAAAGGACGCTACTGACATCTAATGGGTAGACACCAGGAATGATGCCCAACATCCTACAGTGCACAGGATGGCCTCCCGCAAAGAAGAATTACCTGGTCCTAGATGTCAGTATTGCCATGGGGGAAAATCCTGGTATACCTGTGAGGAGTCTGAGCTCTGGAGTCAGGCTGCTTGAAATGCAATCCCACTTCCACTACCTCCGTTAGAGACTACCTGAGCAGTCTTGGGGCACAGTGCTCAACTGCTGAGCTTTGTCCCTACAATGTGAACAGTGATCTAGCTCACTGGGTTATTGTTCATTAAACAATAAATGTACATGTAAAGCCCTTAGCACAGCTGTTACGTGCTGCTGAGTCAGAACTGACTCCCATCTGACTCTCCAGTGGGTTTCTAGAAGCTATAAATTGCACTGGAGGAGACTGCCTATCTTTCTCCCATGGAGCAGGTCAGTGGATTCAAACCGCCTGCGTTTGGATTGGCAATACAACTCCTTCCACACTAGGCCACCAGAGTTCTCTCTTATGGCAGTACCTAACTCATAAAAAGAACACAAAATGTATTACTATTATCACTAGAAGTTTAGTTCCATTCCAGTCAAACTTACTAAGTTTTGAAAGAAAGAAATGGAAAAATATATGTATGTAGGCCTAAGAGTATATACATGCTCTTTGTTAGGACCCAAATGATAACATTCAGTAATAAGCACCGTGCTTCACAGTTTATGAAACTCTCTTTCTCCTATAAGCTGTACAACTCTCTTGTTGAATTCCCTTCACTATATAAATGAGCAATTCCTAGCTCAGAGCTGAATGAGTTGCCTGAGGTCTATTGTAATAGAGGGCTCTTGATTCCAAATCTCTTGCTCTTTCCAATACACTACTCTGTTTACTAGCTTAAGATCCTACTTCCTTTTCTTCATATACTCAGCAATCTCAAGATCAAAATGGAACTACCATAATCAGAGGGTGATGGGCACATGCAAAACTAAACTCACTTCCATTTTTATGGTCCTTGTGAAAAAGATTCCCTCATGGAGCTTAAGATAGTTTTCTCTTCTGAACTTATTTTTCTAAAGAATTAACTTTTCGTATGGGCTAGCTTTTAACATTTTCCATTTGGGAAAAAAAAAGAACCTAATTATCTGTAACTAAAGAATTTACAAATTATATACACTGTATGAGAGAATCTAGTAGACTGCTCTGTTTATTAGATGTTGTGTTTCATGACTTTGTCCAAAAAATCAGCTTTAAATTGTCAAAATGTATTATTCAATTGCACAGTGTTCTTAGTTCTTATGTGAGTAGTCATTATGCATAGTAATAATTATGTCTAATGTTAAAATCTGTATGCATGTATTTAAAAATAATTGCAGATTAAACAGCCAGATTTTACTCAGGCTATGACAATATTGGGCTTAAGAATGGTAGTTTGGAAGGCAGATGGGTAGCATTCCCTGAAGTGAGGGGTTTTCTAGAATTCCTTTGGTAACAGAGAAGGCCAAGCAAGTACTAGCTCCTGATGCGTTCATGGAGCCCATTGGCATGCCACAACCCAGCCAGTACTCCTTTGTTTCAAAACCCTCAGTCAAATTCTAATAGCTGCCAAGATGACATTTATTTGGACCCAGTTTTCTTTGGTTCTATTTTGTGTGTGCCAGCTGATAAATGAGAGGCTTTATTGACCACATACTGATCGTTCGATGGTATAAAAGAAATAGTGATTTCCCCACAATCTCCCTCTAGGGGGAAATACCGCAAACACGCGTAATAGGATCTTTGCACGTTTCTTTTTCAGGTGCATTTTGTCTGTTGTACTATGAGAAGAGAACCAAAGAGCATCCCCACCGTCTTTTTGCTCTGCTTCTTACCTTGGAACACTGGGAGGGGCCCTTGTGGGCCGTGATGGGACTTGCGGAGGGGCTCCAAATGAGTCGCTGCTGTTGGGAAAAGGAGGTAATGGGCCTGGACGGAATGGGACTGGGGGTGCCCCAGAGTGTGGACCTGGAGATGGAATGGCAGGAGCTGGTCCTCGGCCGGATGTGGGCCTTGTCAGGGGAGCGCTTAGTGTTGGCCTCCTTTGAGTTGTAGGGCTTGGAGGGGGTGACCTGGGGGAAAAAAAGACAAACAGTCGTTTCCTCTGCTCCTACTGTGCATTAGAATTCATCTTAAGAAATAATTTGCCATTTTCTGACTAATTACATTTTGAAAATATTATTCTTTTACTAATTCAGATACATGCTGCGTGAATGACAAGGTATAAGAAGTAATACCAGTGAAAAAACAAGTTTCCCTTGCCTATTCTTTGATTCCACAGAGACAACCACCAATAGTAGTTTCTAATGAATCCTTTTTGGATATGTGTATATTATGAACATTGTCCTACCTGCGAGAGTGCTGAAGCCAAGAATCGTCCACGGGAGGCGGTGCAGGGGTGCTCACAGTGGCAGTGTTGATGTCACCAATGATGACGAGGGCTTCTTTCAGTGCCTGGTACATTCGAAGCATCTCGTCCCGGCGCTGGGCCTGCTCAGCAGACTCCTCCATCAGAGTATTCTGGTCCTCTGAAGAATATAACTGTGCTAGGAGCTCTGAATTGATGAAATCTTTAACCTGTCAGACAAATGGAAGTGCAAACGAGTATGTGACTGAACAGTCAAAAGGGGGCTGAGACACGCAGGCAAGGTTCATAAACATTGAATCTTGGGGGGGGGCACTGTGCTTCTGGTTATTCTTATTTTCTTCATTATCACCCCCATCCTTGGCACGGGTGCCAAAAAAAGTCTTTGCTCTGTTTTAAGCTGTTGAAGTGACTACTTAGATTAGATGAAGAGTGAACCCCTGCCCCCCCCCCCCCATTATGGGCCCACTGGCTGTGCAGGCATTTTAGTGATGCTGTCTGAGACTGCTTGGTGAAGAGAAGAGAGAAGGCATCATATGGCAAGGAATAGTATGTTAAGAAGGATATAAAGACATAGTAAAAGCTGTTATAAAGCAAGCTTCCCAAGCCTTGCATCTCTAGCCCTTTACCTGGCTTTTACTGACATCACTGGACTGTTGTTAAACTGTAGCTTTCACTGCTATTTGAAAAGTGGAATTAGCACCAAGAGTCAATAGTTATTAAATAGTGAACAATTACTCAGATTGATCTGCAAAGAAAATAGGGGTCACCTACTTTCTGTGATCTAGAAGTTTACAGTAAAAGCTAGTTAACAGTGCTCGCTTCGGCAGCACATATACTAAAATTGGAATGATACAGAGAAGATTAGCATGGCCCCTGCGCAAGGATGACACGCAAAAGCTAGTTAACAATGATGAGGACTAAAGTGGGGTTTCCCAGTTAACAGGTAAATAGAAACAAAAATTTCATACCATCTCTATGAGTCTTAGGAGAGGAGAATTTTGTAGCAGGTTGTGCACAGAGAGGGTCTATGCTTTGCACAATTCTAAGAAAGCAAGCACCAGCCCCCACGCTTAATAAAATATCAGATGGCCTTGATTTTTCTTTTTTCTTTATTTTTTTAAAGATATCACTGATTTTGAGATATTTTATTTTGTTATTTAACACTAGAAATAACCAATTCAATTGTGACACAATTTCAACACACCACTGGGTTTCAGATGCATCCTAGTTTCAGAAACATTAAAAGTAAGAATATGAGAATCAACGAATTTGTTGTATCTCAGGTACCTTCACAAATTGGGTGATTAAATTCTCACCATATACCTATGAAGCATGACTATTCCAATTTTATAGATAAGGAAATTAAAGCTCAGACAGTTTATGTAACTTACCCCAGATCACAAAGCATTAAGTGAAACAGCAAATTGTGTTGACTTGAAATATAGTGCTCTTTTCTTTTTTCCCCTTTTTATTTATTATTAATTTCAATCAAAATTTACAGAGACTTTGGATTTCCATTCATTCATTGTTGCACTTTTCTTCCCTTCCAATCCTCCCCCCAGTACACTACCCTCTTGGAAAAGTAAAATTCTTTCATTGTTTTACAATGACCCCCCCCCAGTCCATTCCACTATGCAGCCTTTGCTCTGGACTCCTGTCATGACAAAAATACCTAATCACATATCACTTTTAAACAGTTTTCTCCCCCATCTGTTTCAATGTAGTATACATTATTGAACCCATCTTTCTCAGTCTCCCTCCAACCCTGATGTCAGTCCTGTTTTACAACAGTGGCACTATGCAGTATTTGTCCTTTTGTGACTGAGATACTTCACTCAGCATAATGTCCTCCAGGGTCACCCATTTTGAATAATATTGCATGAGTTCCTTGTTTTTCAATGCAGTGTAGTATTCCATTGTGTGACTAGACCACAGCTTCTCTATCCATTCATTTGTTGATGGGCACTTAGGTTGTTTCCAACTCCTTGCTATTGTGAACAAAGCCACTATAAACATGGGTGTGCATAACGATAATTTACTTTTAAAAATTATTTCAGAGAGGTGTAGCAAGTAGCTCAATTAACTTGAGCCTTCAAATTGGATTTTTAAAGTTTCTCTATTAAATGAGAAGGTTAGGACTTATATAGTCACTTGGCTATCTTTATGAAAGGCCAAATTTGTGTCCTCATAAAGCTGAACATAGAGATTCCATATGACCCAGCTTATAAAACTGGTAGGTGTATACCCCAAAGAAAACAAAACTGAGATACAAATGGAGATTAGTACACTGATGTTCATAGCAGCATTATTCACAACAGCAAGAACATCGAAACAGCCCAAAATTCCATTAATAAATGACTAGATTGAGAAATTGTAGTACATTCACATGATGGAATACTATGCAGCACTCAGGAGCAATGATTTTTGAAAAATCTATATAACGTGGGAGAGGCTAGAGAGCATTATATTGAGTGAACTAACTCAGGCATGTAAGAACAAATACTGCATAGAACTATTATTGTAAAAACAGAAGGATAACCAGTGAGAAGTGCATATCTATCTGTATTTCATTAACTATTCAAAGGTATTTGATTGCGTAGATCACAACAAATTACTGCTAACTTTGAGAAGAATGGGAATCCCAGAACACTTGATTGTGTTCATTGGACCAGAAGGCAGTCGTCAGAACAGAGCAAGGAAACATTGCATGGTTCAAAATTAGGAAGGGAGTGTGTCAGGAATGCATTATATCTCCACACCTTTAGAATCTATATGCAGAACAGATGATTTTGGAGGCTGGACTTTACGAGGAGGCGGTGTGGTGTCAGAATTGGAGGAAGACTCAGCAACAACCTGCATTATGCAGAATGATACAAACTTTGCTTGCTGAAACTGAGGAAGACCTGACATGTTTGCTGCATAAGGTTAAGAACTGTAGTCTTCAATATGAATTGAAGCTTATCACCCAGAAGACAAAGATTCTCACTACTGGGCCATTTGGCAGCACCATGATGGATGGAGAAGGATTAAGGTTGTTAACAATTTCAGCTTGCTTAGCTCCACAATCAACACTCTTGGCACCAACAGTTAGGAAATCAAAAGATGGGAAAGTCTGTTGTCATGGACCTCTCCAAAGTTCTAAAGAGTACTGATGTCAGTCTAGAGATTATGGTGCACCTAATGCAGGCCATGTTCTTTGCAATTACTTGCTATGCATCAGAAAGCTGAACAATGACTAAGGATAACCAAAGGATAGATGTCTTTAAGTTGTGGTGATGCAGAAGAGTATGGACTGCCAGGAGAACATAAAGGTCTGTTTTGGAGAGGGCAAAACCAAGTTTCTTTTTGGAGTCAAGGACTTTGAAGCTCCATCTCACACACTTTGGGCACATGGATAAGGACATCATGCTTGGGAAGGTGAAGGGACAACACAGGAGAGGAAGAGCCTGGATGAGACAGATTAATGTGGTAACTGGGGCAGTAAGATTAGGTGTGTTGGAGTCAGTCAGACTAGCTCAGGATAGGGCAGGGTTCAGAGCTATTGGACACAGGGTCACTATGAGTTGTGAGCAATTCAATGGCACATAACAACAACATACAAAAGGGGAAGTAGAGGAGCTGAAATCACAGAGTTACAGAATTTGGTGGTCGGAGGGAGGGAGAAAAAAAAAAAAATAACAACCAAGCAACAAACCAACAATGTAGATGAATGAAGCACAATTTGTTACTGTTGTTATGTGCTGTTGAGTCACCTGAGACTCATAGCAACCCTATGTACAACAACCCTAAACCCTAAACCAGCCCCCATTACCCCAGTCACTGAATCAATCCATCTGATCGAAGGTCTTTCTCTCCTGTGCTGTCCCTCCACCCTCCCAAGCATGATGTCCCTCTCCAAGGACTGGTCTCTCCTTACAACATGTCAGGCGAAGTTTCAGAATCCTTGCCTCCAAGGAGTATCCTGGTTTCACCCTCTCTAAGAAACCTGTTTTTTCTCTTAGCAGTCATAAAAAGGGGGGTAAAATATTAAACTCAGTGTATTGATAATAACATTAATCCCACGTTTGTAGAGTAGAACTGTACTCAATAGAGTTTGCATAGTTTTGACTATTTGAGAGAAGATTGCCATGCTGTTCTTCTGAGGGTGGGTTTGTTTGAGCTGCCAGCCTTTCATTTAGTAGTTAAATATAATTTTCTATAATTCAGGCAAACAATAAAACAGATGCTCAAAATTCCTGTATTGTAGGTAAATTTGTAATTCTGAGATGACAAGAATATAAAATATGTTGGTGCTAGGTGCTACTAAATCAGATCCAACTCACAGCAGAGATACATAGAATAAAGCAAGACACTGTCCAATCCTGCACTTTCCTCACAATTCCTGTTCTCAAGCTCGTGACTGAAGCCACTATGTGAACTCATCTTGTTGAAAGGCTCTGTTTTTGCTGACCTTCTGCTTGACTCAGTATGATGTCTTACTCCAGGGATTAGTCCCTTCTGATAACATGCCCAAAGTATGTGAGAGGAAGTTTTGCCATCTTCATTTCTAAAGAACATTCTGTCTGCATTTCTCACAGGACAGATCTGTCTGCTTTTTTGGCAATCCATGGTATACTCAACAGTCTTGGTTTAACACTGTTTAAAGAGCAGAAAATGGCACACAGGGGCACAGGGCCATGAACATCTCTCTGAAAAGGCCGGAAAGATTGAAAATAGCACAGCCTCTCACTGCCCCAGAGCAGAAAACACATAAAGAGCCCATAGCCCAGCCCTATGGTCCCTCTAGAGCCACATCAACAGCAAGAAGTTTATTTATTCATTGTTGACTCACAGTCATGGTATTAAGAATGGGGTTTATTAAGGAAGTAAGTTTGGAAGTAGGAGAGGCAAAGAATGTCACCCAAATACAAGTCCAGGTTTTAGCCCAAGTACCAAGGCACAATTCCTCAATTAGTCCAAGATCTGGTTTCAGTTCAACTGTCAAATCCAAATCATCTAGCAAGGTTTACCTCAGAGCAGTTATAAGTCAACTTCTCCTGCATGCATCTGGCAAGAAAAACCTTTAATTGTGGCCAGCACAAATGCAAGAAGCCTCAGGTCATATTTTGCCACAGTTTCTCCACAGTAGTGCCACAGTTTCTCTACTACCATCATCAGGGTCTCACTCTCACCATGATCTTGCTCCAGTCCTGCTGCCAAAAGTATTGCTCACCTCAAGTCTTGCTGCTCAGTGTGGGAAGTACTCTTTCTCTTATCCTAGTCTCACAGCTGTTACTGATTTGCAAGACCATGTGCCTACAATTAAAGTAACTGGAGACTAGAGGGGGCTAACTGTAATGGCTAAAAAAAACCCCCCAAACACAAACCACCTTTTAAGCTATCACCCCAAATACCAAAATTCAAAGGTATCAATCCTTTTCAGTTTTCCTTATTCAGTGTTCAACTTTCATATGCATATAAGACAAATGAAAATAGCATGCTTGAATTAAGACACACCTTAGTCCTCAAAGTGACATACTTGCTTTTTAGCACTTTAAAGAGGTCCTTTGCAGCTGATTTGCCCAGTGTAGTATGTCACTGGGTTTCTTGACTGCTGTTTCCATGGGAGTTGAATGTGGATCTATGTAAAAGAAAATCCTTGACAGCTTCAATCTTTTCTCCATTTATCATGATGTTTATTGATCCAGCTGGGAGGATTTTTCTTTTCTTTAAAGGAGGTACAATTCATGTGGAAACCTTTAATTTTTTAACTTTGTTGGTAAGTATTCTTCCTGTTCAGCAAGCAAACTGTATCATCTACATTGTTAATGAATCTTCCTCCAATCCTGACACAACATTCTGCTTCATGCAGTCCAGTTTCTGAGATTATATGTTCAACATACAGATTTGAGAGGTATAGTGAAAGGGCACAATCTTTTCTGGTAATAAGATATGCAGCTCCACATAAGCACAGTTAAGTGTTCTAGTTTCCTTATTCTTTTAAATGCTATCCATAATTTGTTATGGTACACAGTCAAATACATATGATTTGTAAATAAAACTTGATGGCACATAATGACGATAACAACAAAGGTCTTTCAAGTATTCTTTGCTTTCAGTCAAGTATATTTATGGTGTACCACAGAGTTGGAACTGATCCATAGCTGACCCTCTAGCGGGTTTTCAGAGGCAGTTAGTCAATCACATGGAAGAAGATCAGCCATCCTTCTCCCGCTGGGTATTTGGTGGCTTTGAACCATGTGCCTTTGGGATTGAAGCACAGCTTCATGTTAGGCTACCAGAACTCCCTTCTGTCAACCATACAGCTTCTGTATTTTTAAATGTACAAAAATATGCAAATTATTGTACTAATTAAACCATTAAAATTAAAAATTGTGATGTGAAGGTTATTCCTTGTGCATTTTTTAAAACCAAGAGTGATTAAAATGTGTATGTAATCTATATCGTGATGTGTTCAAAGATCTGTTAGGTGGAGGAAAAGGCTTATGTCTGATGTCTGTGGGAGGTAAATTGGCCAGGTAGCCTGGAGACAGATGTAAAAGCCTTGAAGGCCAAAGAAAAGTGTTTGAACTTCATCCATTTGACAATGGAGAGCCAAATTTTTTTAAAGGCTTTTAAACAGGTTAATTAATCAATCAAAGAAAAGTTTTTGGAAAAATATTAATCTGGCTTTGATTTGGGGTGGAAGTGAAGAGAAAAAGAAATTGTTAGTTGCCTATTGCAGATCACTCATGAAAAGATTTTTTTCATTAACTCATTTAACAAAGGTTTTTTTCATGAACTTATTAAACAAAGGTTTAATATGGCAAAATTACAGGGAAATATAAAGTATGAATAAATATAATGCCATTACAAAGGAAAAAGCAACTGGACATGATATGATTTGAATGTGATAGGCAAGATGGAATAATCAGGTGAGATATGGGTGCACGAGAATATAGAAATCAAAACAAAATCAGATTTAGAAAAGAGGCAATAAGTTTGGCATGAAGGATCTTTCTTCTACCTCTTTTTATAGTTATTCACTTCTAAACACACTTGTGAGGTACTCAAGAAATAACAGACATGTGCACAGATCTTCCACTATTGAGGGTGTGTATTATGTGCTTAGATAGATGGTGCAACTCAAAACCAGACAATTTTCCTGGCAATGACCAACAATCGGGCTAAACTCTTTTGAAGCTTTACGTTTTACTGGAGTACCACTTAGAATCTATTAAACACAATTTAAAAGAAGATTCTTCCAAGAATAGATTTAAAGCAGATCTGAATTAAGACACAACTGTCAAACAAAGTAGGAAATAAAATAGTATGGGCCTGTTTTAGCATTCTGATCAAAGATCTGCCTTGAATCAACTCTTCCACTCAAAAGGTTATACACTAAAACTTTCCTACTACTCAAAATTTTTGGCAGTGTTCTGAAATAATGAGGATTATCATCATGAGAACATGGCACAGTGGACTAAGAGCATGGACTGTGAAAACAGACGGTGTTGGATTTAAGTCTTAATTAGAACACTTACTATTGTGGGGCAAATAACTTCTTTGAGCCTTGTGTTTCTAATCTGTAAAACAGGAATAAAAGCTACCTCTTGAGCTGCTGTGAAGATTAAGTGAAATTATAAATACAAAATGTCTCACATGATGCCCATAACATGGTTAGTGTTCAATTCTAACAAAAGCTTTTATTTTTACAGTTTATTAGGTGCTACTGACTTGATTTTGACTCACTATGACTTTCTGTACAGTGAGAACTGCTCTATAGGGCCACTGAGGCTTTAATAAGGATGAGAAGGAGCTTTGTTGACATAGTGAATAATGTGTCATGTTGCTAATCAAAATGTTAGGTGTTCAAATCCATCAGCTGCTCTGAAGGGGACGATAGCTTTTATAGGCTCAGATACCTGAAAGAGGGTCACTGTGAGTTAGAGTTGACTCTACTGCAGTGAAGGGATTTTGGTTTAACTCCTGTGGGAGCAGATCATCAGATCTCTCTCCCCTGGAAGCAATGAGTGGATGTAAGTCAACTTATGGGTTAGCAGCCAGGGACTTAACGATTGGACCACCAGAGCCCCTCTTTTAAAACAGTGTGGAATGTATAAGCAAGAGCCTGTGGTGATGAAGGAGGAAGTGTTTGCTCTGAAAGAATTGGCAAAAAACAAGGCTCCAGGAGTTGACGGCATACCAATTGACGTATTTCAACAAAAAGACGCTGCCCTGGATATGCTCACTAAGTTGTGGCAAGAAATCTGGAGGACATCCAGCTGGCCAACTGACTGGAAAAGATCGATATTTGTTCCCATTTCAAAGAAAGGTGACTCAACAGAGTGCGGAAATTATTGAACAATATCATTAATATCGCATGCAAACAAGATCCTGCTGAAAATTATCTAAAAACAACTGGAGCAACATGTCAACAGAGAACTACCAGATGTGCAGGCTGGGTTTAGAAAAGGCCATGGTATTAGGGATTGATTCAGTGACTGGGGGAATGGGGGTAGGTGTATCGGAGACAGTGATGTTGGCACAGCATAGAGCAGGGTTTAGGGCTCTTGTACATAGGGTCATTGTGAATCGCAAGTGACTTGACAGCACATAACAACAACAATAACATAATATAGGATAAATGGCAAATGGAAAGCTGTTGTGTAAGTGCAGTCACCAATGGCATGGTTAAATATGAAGCATAGATTAACATTTTATTCTTGTGATGCAAAATTTCAGAAAGGCCCTTCTATCTTTCCTCTGGTGAGCCTAGCTTTGTGAGGCTATGACCGACCAAGTTTAGAACAAAGATAGAGACATGGGGAGTTTCCAGACACTTCAGGGACTTTCTGAGCAGTTTGTGTGTCAGTGGAACAAATATGTTAATCAAGAATTCTGCAGGACCGTAGTGGTAAAGACAGCATGGTACTGGTACAATGACAGACAAATAGATCAATGGAATCGAATTGAGAATCCAGAGATCAACCCATCTATCTATGGTCAACTGATCTTTGACAAGGAGATGAAATCAGTGAAGTGGGGGAACGACAGCCTTTTTAACAAATGGTGTTGGCAAAATTGGAAAAATATCTGCAAAAGACTCAAGCAAGACCCACACCTCACTCCATACACAAAAACCAACTCAAGGTGGATCATGGACCTAGGACTAAAACCAAGGACTATAAACTTCATTACAGAAAAGCTAGGAACAACACTAGAAGTCCTAATCCACAACATAAACAGTCTTCCCAGTATCCTGGAAAACCTACAATCAGGAGAAGATAACATAGATGAATGGGACCTTCTAAGACTCAAATCCCTATGCACATCCAAAAACTTCTCCAGTAGGGTAAAAAGGGAAGCCACTGACTGGGAAAAAGTATTCGGTAATAACATATCAGATAAGGGACTTATATCCAGAATTTATGAAATACTTGAGCACCAGAACAAGATAAAGGTAAATAATCCAATAGAAAAATGGGCACAGGATATGAACAGGCACTTCACCGATGACGACATTCAGATGGCTAACAAACACATGAAGAAATGCTCAAAATCCCTAGCCCTAAGAGAGATGCAAATTAAAACAACTATGAGATATCATCTCACCCCAGTCAAAATAGCAAAATTTAACAGAACAGCAAGCAACAAATGCTGGCGAGGTTGTGGAGAAACTGGAACCCTGATTCACTGTTGGTGGGAGTGTAAAATGGTGCAACCCCTTTGGAAGGCGGTATGGCGCTTTCTCAAAAAGTTGCAAATAGAGATACCATTTGACCCAGCAATTCCACTACTGGGAATATACCCTGAAGAGACCATAGCTGACATCCAAGCAGATATATGCACACCCATGTTTATTGCAGCTTTGTTCACAATAGCAAGGAGTTGGAAACAACCTAAGTGCCCATCAACAAACGAATGGCTAGAGAAGCTGTGGTATATTCGCACAATGGAATACTATGCTGCATTAAAAAACAAGGAACTCATGCAATATTATTCAAAATGGTTGACTCTGGAGGACATTATGCTGAGTGAAATATCCCAGTCACAAAAGGACAAATATTACATGATGCCACTGTTGTAGAATGGGACTGTCCTTGGGGTTGGGGAGAGACTGAGTAAGATGGGTTCAATAATGTATACTGCACTGAAACAGAGGAGGGAGAAAACTGTTTAAAAGAGATATATAACTAGGTATTTCTGTCATCACAGGAGACTAGAGCGAGGGCTACATGGTGGAGGGGACCTGGGGGAGGGTTTGTAAAACAATGAAAGAATCTTTTCTTTTACTTTTCCATAATTTTTGACTCATGTACTTATAACTTGTTAGTCAAATTTGTGTATTCTAGGTTGCAACACCCCCATGATACATCTTCAATGATATGAACATGTACGGCCAAGCACAATCAGTAAGAGTGCATCTAAATTCCAAAATCAATCTCCATAATAGTCTATGTGTTTCCTACTGCCAAAGGGGCCCTTTAGAGTAGTGAGAGAAGATCTTTACCCTGAAACCCACAGCCTCCCTTTTCAGCAGGAAGTAGCTAAGAGAATACGCCATCCCCTTTTCCTTATGAATCAGGGTGAAGTCTCTCTCAGGGAGGAGTGATAGGGAATGGCAAAGGACACACTGACAAAGAAGATTAATCAGAACTGGCTTTGACAAGCACTGTGGCATTTGGACAAGAACAAACTGGGAGGAGGGTAGAGAGAATAGTGCAACAATGAATGAATGGAAACCCAAAATCTCTGTAAATGTTTATGAAAATTAATAAAATATAATTATAGAAAAAAAAAGAATTCTGCAGGACAATTAGAGGCCAAAAGGGTCGTTTGTAGATGGTAGCATTTAGAAAATACTTTCACAGAACACATTGTAAAGTAAATATAGTTGGATGTGAGATTTGAAATAATATTTACACTTATAATCATAGCACCTTATATCTATACACCTTTGTATGGTTCTCAAATATTCTCATACAGAACTTCATTCCAGCACAGACTCCACAGGCTACATAAACAGCCATTACTGCACCATGTCGTTCTGCTCAGTGTAAAGGAATGTGAGGTCATTAAAAATGTTCCACATGTTTTCTTTCTTACTTTAACCCTTCTCTCACAACCTGAAATATGCAGAGATCTTAACCCTTCTTTCTCTTTATTACTAAGATAACGTACAGGTTTTTCTCAACAGAAGAGACATTTCTAGGGTTTTCACGTAGTTCAGTTAACAAGAAGACTATTTCCTTAAAAATATCTTTGTTTCTCAACTGTGGACCACTATATACGACACAATGGGGAACAGCAAAATCTCTTGTTCCAATAAGTATATACATACAGATTTGACTGAAATGTTGAATTATGTTTAGCTTTAGAGGACAACTTGGTTCAAATTTGGGGCTTATTTGAGATTATACTCTTCTGTCAGATATATCCATGCCTCCTTTTCTTTTCAGGCATTTAGTTTTAATAAAGACCAATAATGTGCTGCTTCTTTTAAAAAGTAACACCTTTACACTCTCAGAAATATTATGTTGGGCAAAATAAATTGCACACAAAAAAGCATATTCTGATAATAATGAAAGAACTTTTATCCAAAGAAAAAAAATGAACTGGGGGTGGGGGTGGGGGTGGAGAAGGGGACAGGGAGGAAAATGTGCAGCAATGAATGAATGGAAATCCAAGCTCTTTGTAAACTTTCATTAAAATCTCAATAAAAAAATAAAAAAAGTATTCTCCATGATTCCAAAGTTCAAAACTGAGCAAAATAATCCATAGTGTAAGAATCTAACCTTTGGAGGGGACAATGGTGGGGTAAAAAATGAGATTTTATGGAGTCCTGGTCATGGTCTGCTTCTTGAGCAGTAATACTGTTTATAAGAAAGTGTCTTGTTTTTTTTTATAAGAAAGTGTTTGCTTTGTGAAAATTAATAAGCTACCTAAGTGTGATGTGTGCATTTTGTGCATGGAGATTCAACTTCAGCAAGTTTTGTTTCTAAAGAAAAAAGATATGTCTTGGAAAAAGTGCACACAGAATATTCCTTGGAGGCAAGGATGGGGAAGCTTGGTCTCACATACTCTGGGCATGTTGGCTAGGAAAGGATATTCCTTGGAAAAGGACATCATACTTGGAAAGGTGGACAGTCTGCAAAAGAGGGGAAGATCCCTAATAAGATGGATTGTCAAAGTGACTCCTGCAGTGAACTCAAGTGTGTCAGAGATGAGAAGAAGGGCCGAGAAGAAGGGCCATAGGATAGGACAGGGCTCAGATTGGTTGTTCATAGAGTCGCTGTGAGTCTTACACAACTCGACAGCATCTAACAACAGTAACAATTTTTTTCTTTTTTTTATTTTATTAAATTTTATTAGTTTTAATGAACATTTACAGGGATTTTGGGTTTTCATTCCTTCATTACTGCACCATTTTCTCTACCCTCCTCCCCAGTTCGTTCTTCTTCCCCGCCATCCGAATGTCTTTTTTAGTTGTCCAATTGCCACAGTGCTTGTCAAAGTCAGTTCTGATTAATCTCCTTTGTCGGTGTGTCCTTTGCCATTCCCTATCACTCCTCCCTGAGAGAGACTTCACCCTGATTCATAAGGAAAAGGGGATGGCGTATTCTCTTAGCTACTTCCTGCTGAAAAGGGACGCTGTGGGTTTCAGGGTGAAGATCTTCTCTCACTACTCTAAAGGGCCCCTTTGGCAGTAGGAAACACATAGACTATTATGGAGATTGATTTTGGAATTTAGATGCACTCTTATTGATTGTGCTTAGCCGTACATGTTCATATCCCTGAAGATGTATCATGGGGGGGGTTGCAACAAGGAGCTGCAACTACAATCCCAGAGGTGCACGGTTCGAATCCACCAGATGCTCTGCCGGGGAAGAGGGACAATTTCCTCCTGTGCCAGTCAGATCTGATATGACGGTACACGCACACAACAGTAACAATTTTTGCTTTAAATTTTACATATCACCCCTAATGATTTTTTCCTCACTTGAAAATTCAGAACACTTGCAAAGATATCTGTGCTCCAGCATTTAAAATGTTATTTCCTTTCATATAATTTAAAAATAATTCTTATGAACTTTATATGTAAACCAGTATAAAATTAAAAACCAAAACAAAATAGAATACAATTCTTAATGCATATTAAAGTTACAATAGGTATGGAAACCAGGGTGCATGTAACCAATTTTCCACTCTAGTGTCAATGGCCTTCAGAGGCCCAGGAGTTCACAATATAAATGGGAGATTCCCTTAAGTTCATAGTGGGTATTAAAAAAAATTCCATAAATATTTTACTTCATGGTATTAGCTGGGATCATGTAAATATAAAAAAAAAGTTTTAAAATTACATAGTTGTTGTTAGGTGCCATCATGTTGCTTGTGACTCATAGTGACCCTATGTACAACAGCCCTATAATCTGCTCTGTCCTATGCCTGTGCCAATCTTATTGTCTCTGACACATCTACTCTCATTAACACAGTCACTGAATCAATCTCTCTCGTCAAGGGTCTTCCTCTCTTGCGCAGTCCCATCGCTCTCTCAAGCATTACTTCCCTCTCCAAGGACTGGTCCCTCATTGCAACATGCCCAAAGTACGTCAGAATCTGTGCCTCCAAGGAGGAGCTTGATTTCACCTTTTTTTTTTTTATTTCACCTTCTGTAGGATGAACCTGTCTGTTTTCCTAGCAGTCCATAGTATATTCAATATTCTTCTTCAGCACCAAAACTCAAAGGCATCAATTCTCATTCTATCATCCCTACTCATTGTCCAGCTTTCTGATGCATAGCAAGTAATTGTAATGACCATGGCTTGGATCAAGCACATATTAGTCTCCAGACTGACATCGTTGCTCTTCAGTACTACGAAGAGGTTTCTGACAGCAGATTTCCCCCAATGCAATTAATCTTTTAACTTTCTGGCTGCTGGTACCATGAGTGTGGACTGTAGAGCTAAGCAAACTGAAGCTGTCAACAATCTCAATCTCTTCATCATCCATCATGATGCTACCGATCGGCCCAGTAAAGAGAATCTTTGTATTCTTGATATTGAGCTCCTCAGTTTCAGTAAGCAGGGTGTGTCATCTGCATAATGCAGATTGTTAATGAGTCTTCCTCCAATCCCGATGCCATATTTCTCCTCATATAGCCCAGCTTCCCGGAAAATCCAGTGCATATAAATTGAAAAGGTATGGAGATAGGACACATTCCTGGTGTACACCCTTCCTAATTTTGAACCATGTAATGTTTTCTTGCTCTGTTCTCACAACTGCCTCCTGGTCCAAGTATAGGCTTTGCATAAGCACAATCAAGTGTTCTGGGATTCCCATTTTTCTCAGAGTCAGCCACAGCTTGTTGTGATCCACACAGTCAAAAGCCTTTGCTTAATCAATGAAACGCAGATAGACATTCTTCTGGTACTCTCTGATTTCAGCCAAGACCCATCTAACATTATCTATAATATTCTTAGTACCATGGACTCTTCTAGACCCAGCCTGTACTTCTGGCAGTTCTCTGTTAATGTGCTATTCCAGTTGTTTTTAGATAATTTTCACCAGAATCTTGCTTGCATGTGATATAAATGATATTGTTAGATTACTTCTGCACCCTGTCAGGTCACCCTTTTTTGGAAGGGAACAGATATTGATCTTTTCCAGTCAGTTGGCCAGGTGTTTATCCTCCAGATTCTTGGCACAACTTGGTGAGTACGTCGAAGGCAGCATCTGTTGTTGAAATATGTCAACTGTTATGCTGTAAATTCCTGGGAACTTGGTTTTTGCCAATTCTATTAGAGCAACTTGAACTTCTTCCTTTATCACCACAGGTACTTGCTCATATGTTTATTCATTAAATTCTTCTGTGCCTGCCAATTCCTTTTGACACAATGTATACTCTTGCCGTTTTCTTTTAATGCTTCCTCGATCATTTAATATTCTGCCCAATGCATCAAGTATATCTCAAGGAGATATATATATATATGAAAGAAGAAGGAATCTATTTTGTTAATGTTGCCTTATAGTTTACTTAACCCTATCACATTCAATATCTGATGTGGAAATGTAGAAAACACTAGAATGTAAGAAGAAAATCTGAATACTATTTCTGATTCTGTCATCCGTAGGTATGTGATCCTGGGCAAGTCACTTAACCTCTTGGAACCTCAATTTGTTCACTTGTAATTTGAGGGTAAGAATAGATGTTCAGTGGGTGTCCAGCTAGGATGAGGATCTAAAAAATGTGTTGATGCTGATAGAACACATGATTATGTACCTCTTGGCTACACACAATTTGAGAATAAATTTGGATTTACTTACTTTCTCATGGAGAACTTCTGGTGGGGATGAGCTTCAGAGAAGAGGCCATCAAAACAGGCCTTCCTTGAGTGTTATGTGTGTGTGTTGGCTTTAAAGTCTCAAGACTGTGCTGCTTTGACTGTATCCTGTCCAGAACAACCACGTGCCATAAACTTGCTATTTCTTTGTGCTGTTGTTACCTGGTATGTTTAAGTAATGAAACAGCTGCTGCATTTCAATAGACAAAGGCTTACAGTATGTCTGAGGCAAGGCATTTATTGCTGGGCTTTAAACTTCTTAAACAATTCCATATGGAGACTTGAGTGGCAGAGCACTTAATGTAAACTTTCAAAGGAAACTGCCCACCAAATTCTGAGCTTTATGAAAACTAGCTGAAACATATCCTTTTTCAGAAGGTAGACTAGCCATTCCAATTTCAAAGAGGAAAGGCCACAGTACTGCTTTAGATAAATCAGAAATAGAGTACCCTGTTTGTCTTATGCTCTATGCTCTAGAGAAGCAAAACCAGATCTTTCTCTCTCTCTCTTTCTCTCTGTGTGTGCGTGTATAGATATATACAGAAGAATAAAGAAGGAGAAGGCGAGAGAGAGAGAGAGAGAGAGAGAGAGAAGCAGAGGGATTGATTTATCTCAAGGATATGGCTCACATGATTGTAAAGGCTCACAAGTCCCAAGTCAGGCATCAGGCTGGAGGCTTCTTCTAAGTCACACAGTTATAGCTATCTGGATAAAGAATCCAAGATCAGTAGGTCAGATGGTAGACTACTTGCTTATGGATTGTGGAGGCTGACAAATCTCAAGATCAGCAGTTAAATAAAATAGGAGGCTGCTGGATGATAGGTGGTAGAAGCTGACAAATCCCAATAATTGGAGGTCAGTTGGTGATCAGCCAGATGCAGGATACAGAGTGAGTGAGCAAGTTTCGTGAGAATATCTTCCTTCCTTCCTTCCTTCCTTCCTTCCTTCCTTCCTTCCTTCCTTCCTTCTTTCCTCTTCCTTCCTATCTTCTTTCCCCTCCCTCCCTCCCTCCCTTCTTCCCTCTCACCCATCTATTCATGCCATCCATCCATCCATCCACCCATTCTTCCATCCGCCCATCCATCCATCCATCCATCCATTCACCCATCCTTCCATCTGCCCGTCCATCCATCCATCCATCCATCCATCCATCTATCTCATCTAATCTTTCCATCCATCCATCTCATCTCATCTAATCTATGTATCTATGTATCTATTTATGTGTGTGTATCTATCTATCATCTATCCTATCCTATTATCTATCTATCTATTATCTATCTATCTATCTATCTATCATCTATCTACATTATTAGATATGCTGGATACAGGCAATATCCATGATGAAACTCTCCTTACAAACTAATTGACTAATCATATGATAATATATCCTGAAATATGACTAGACAATTGCTAACCCACTGTGCATTATGACCTAGCAAAACTGGTATGCAATATCAACCCTCATAGTCCACCCTTGTCAATCTGGAACCTGTAGACATTCCCTTAAACTATATGCAATTGGTAAATAAAAACAATTACAAAGTCAAATTTGCATCTAACATGATACTACTAAGATGTTTACAACCCAAACCAAGCTAGTTCTGCTTATGTCTTACAAAGAAAGGAAGAAAGCAAAATAATTGCTATAAATATATACATATATAATAAAACACATGATTCAAATCCACCAGCTGCTTCACAGGAGAAGGATGGACAATCTCCTCCTGTGCAATGAACTACCTCTGAAAACCTGCTGGAGGGTTAGTTATGTGTCAGTTCCAAGTTGACAGCACACAACACCACCACCACCACCACTACATATTAAAACAAGGAAGATGCACGCATAACAGTTACAGCCCTCATACGGCTGTAGATGGTATTTAAAACTGCCTTCTTCTGCTATCTGTTAAGCACCCCTTTACTGTCAGCAACCTCCTCAATTGGCTGTGGTTCTTTGTATAGTGGGGTGACTCAAATTTTCATGTTACAAGGGTCAGGGTCATTAGTAGTCATGCTGGGATGGGGCTGTTGAAGTTTTCCACTAACTTTAGTCACAGGCATAGTAGTATTAAGAGAGTGCTTATATTTCATATATACTCGCTTTTTAACCTCTATTAGCAACATCAAATTTCCCCGTGGAAGTCAGGATCAATCACAGCATAGAACATCATTACTCCCTCCTTTACTTGTTGGCCCAGAGGCATGAGGAACCGAGTGACTAGGTAGCATTCTTAACGTCCAATTCAACAGAAATGATGTTGTTCTCCAGATAGAAACATTTTTCCATTTGGAACTAAAACCTCTAGACTTGTATATAACATAGGATCATGGAGACATAACTTGGAACCACTCTAAAATTTCTAAACTGTGAATACAGGATAAATAGTATGATATATTGGATGCTGCTTTAATACATACCCTGCCTCCTGGAGAACAGTGCTCAAATTCCATTTTCACATACATTCTCCAAGTTTCTGTTTATATATATTAGAAAATCCAGCAATTCTTTTGAAGTTATACTTTGGCTTATATTTTGTACTTCACTTTTTGGTATTTGCTAAAATTTAAGTCTAATAGTTTTAGATCTAGAAGCACAAATGGGTAGTGGGGAGAGGTCCCAGGAGCATTTAATAGTGTTTTGTAAGGTATCTTGCAGTGACACAAGCAACACCCTAAACACCACATCTGAGAAACAACTCAGATGAAGATTCTTCAGACACTGCTGAGTTAAGCTTACTAAATGGGCTGGCTCTATTGGCAGAAGTGATTCCACTGTTTCCAACTTCCTAACTGTCTTGTTCATATGTCTCTGGAAGTCTCTCTCGCAAGTTTCCAAATCCCATGTCTTCCTAAGCAACGCTCCTAATTTTAACTTCAGACACCATTTAAGGTTGAGAATTCAATTCGTGTAATTTAGCCTCTCTTTAAAAATAAGACACTCGGTTTGGGGTTTGGCAACACCTGCACTTCTACAACAAAAATGAAGTTTTCTTTCAGGGTAGAAGTGGCAACTTTCAAATTTTTATGTAACTAATGGAAGCAGGAGTGGCATCCACTTCCTAAACAACATGCCGCCAGAAATTCTATGAACTTTGATAAATGTCAATGGTTGTAGAGAGGCTTCTGGCCTTTTGTTCATAGGGTCGCTACGAGTCGTGCTCGACTTGAAGGCAATCAACAACAACAATGAGCTATTATTCTGAAGTCCTGAGCTCATCTCTTTTTATCATCACTTTGTCTATAAAAATAGGATTAGCTCACCAGCTTTTCTGTATTTCTCACTCTGAAAACAAACTTGCATCTATTCATTTAAATATACATTTTTGTATATTAATATTTCCACTTTATAATATGGATTAGCAGTGCCCTCTTTACCACTGGAAATAGAATCAACAGCATTTTTAAGAGTATTAAGACTTGAGAACCAGTTTAGAAAACTCATCTTTTTTGTTTCTATAGAGCCATTCTTTGTACTAAATGTCTTTGGCTAAGTTCTCTAAAGAAAAGCATGTGTGTAAAAGGAGGGAAAGAAGAGGGAGGGGAAGAGGACGTGGTGGTAGGGGCAGAGGAGGAGAGAGACTGACTGACTGATCTCAAGGATATGGCTCACACGGTTTTAGAGGCTGGCAAGTCCCAAGTCTATGGGTTAAGCACCACTTCCCCTGCCTTATGCAGCAGAAGCGGATGAATCTGAGATTAGTATTTAAGAATAAAATTGTTGTCGTTTTTGTGTACTGTGGAGTCAGAACTGACCCATGGGTGACTCTCTGGAGGGTTTTCAGAGACAGTTAATCACTAGGGAGGAGACTACTATTTTTCTCCTGTGAAACAGCTGATGGGATTCGAACCGTATGCCTTCAGGACTGTAGCACAGCTTCTTGTCACTAGGTCACCAGAGCAGAATAAAGTGGAGAGGAAAAAAATTAGTATTACCACAGTCATGACATAAATGAACTTCAAATATGGCATAGTGGTGGCCCAAGAGCAGTGCTGGCTGATGAATCTAAGACAGGCAGGTAAGATGGCAGGTTACTGGCTCTCAAAGCTCCAAAGGCTGGAGAATCAAAACTGTGTCAAAGGATGATGAGTTGGATGAAGGATCGAGAGTAAGCAAGGAAGCTTTGCCAGAATGTCCATACATATACTGAATGCTGGCCCACACCGTCTAGGTAACTTCTCCTGAAACTGATTGGCTGATCACACCACAGATAATGATTACATCACTACCTAACTGCCATATCACTGAAAATCCTGGTTCAGGCGGATGGCTACACAACTTTAGTCATCATGCTATTTTAGGCGTTCGTGGATTTGGAGAAAAAAAAAATACTAGATTTTTAATCTAAAATCATTTATAGAAGAGACAGAGTTAAGTGGATGGGACTAGAACGAAGAGTCAAAGTCTTAGTTTTTTTACTAGTGATTACATTAAAATTCTTTCCCTTTAAGATTTCTTCACTTTAAACAAAATTTTAAAGTTAACACATATGCATGGCACAATGCTGGGTGTTCGTTATATTTCAATTTCTTGAATTCAACAAGACATTTCTGGAACCGGTAAAAGGACTCCAAATATTTTATACAATAAGATTTCAAGAAAATGAATGTATATTTTAAAAGGAATTTATACACATACAGTTAAAAAATATTCAAGGAAAAGTGAGACTTCCTTCCTTCCCAACTTCCTTCTCTTTCTATTTTTGTGTTTCATGTTAAAGTCCATGAACAAGAACTTTTGATCTTATTGCTGTCTATGAAACAAATTTACACTGTGACTGTGGTTAGGGTATCTCTCCCCTGCCCCAATTTAGTTCTGGACTTTCTAAGAGGAGAACAACCAATGGGGAACACTGTAAAGTGAAAACTTTCAATTTTTATATTTTCTTCCCAAGTTCTTTTTCACGAGTCACTTAACAGCTGTAATGAAAAAGATACACCTGAGTAATAAGCATTTCAACTGTCCACAAAATAACACAAAGAAAAGGATGTGAGCTATTACACTAAGATGAGCCAGACATTTAAATAGAACTACATTCAACTACTTACGTTATTGATCATAAGGTGCATTATTGTTTTTGGAATTAGATCTCGAATACATTTGTTGATAATGGACATGTAGGAGTCTACCAGGTTGCGAATGGTCTCCACTTGTCTCTCCAATTGTGGGTCCATGGAAAAGTTTTCTGCTTGTCCATTCTCATCATTTTCAGTCTAGGAGAAAGGGGAATAAAACATGAATTGTCTCATATCAGCTCAATAGGAAAAATACAGTAGACATTACCAGGTAACCAGTTTCTGCTTGGTATATTTGGGATTTATACTACCATATTGAGGGAACCCTGATAGGGTAGTCTGTGGCAAGGTGAACGACTCAAGGTGTAACTCAAAGTCTGTGCATCTCTGTTGGTTCAAATTCATCATAGCTCCACAGGAAAAAGATAGACAGTCTTTTCCACCTGAAATCTATAGCTGTGGAAAACTGATGAATGATTGCTGTGAATGGGAATTGGCCTGGCAAAAGTGAGAAGGAACTACGACATGGTTACATCTTTACTTACAATACATTCATCAAATATGAAACGAGATCAGAACCATATAGCTACTATTATTCTGCTTTTTATCCCGCTACACTCTAGGAAAAAAATTTATTACAACTCTGAGTGAGTGCTCAGATGAATAACCAGATAAACAGTATACCTAACAACTTCTCTCAAGAGAATCATCTCATTTTTTAAGCCATTTTCAAGCTGACCAAAGAACGGAATCCAAACATATAATGCAGATGTAAACCTCTCGGAGGAGTCTCCCAGGGATTTTGTAGATTAGAAATAACCTTGGTGTTCTGGAACCCTTGGGTCTGCTCTGGAATGGATCAGCGTTTGGATCAGCTTCGACTCAAAACTAAATCTCTGAGGGCTGGCCTGGAGCCAACATTAGAGATACAGAGCATAATTCATTCTTCCATGAACTTGCTGGTATTTGTTATATAAATTCATGCTTCTGTCATCACTATGAAAGGCTGGCTCCATTGTGAAAAATGTACAATTTTGAATTCCAACTTGTTATGCTTTGAATAAAGCAGAACACATCTATATACAAAGAATTTATTTGTGCAACATGAGAAAGCATCTGTTTTCTATACCACAGGGCTTGAGTTAATTAATTTTGGCTTATCCAGCGGAGACTGGGCTGGAATGGCATCTTCATCATTAAGGGCTGACCTATTGGCTTGGCATTGAAATCAATTTGGAACAAATGGTCTCCATTTCAAGTCAGATTGAACCATCTAAGCCCTAGAACATGATACAGATATTCTTAGTGGTCTGGCTACTATCTAGCATTTGGAAAGATTTAATTATAAAGGGGGGAAAAAGGGAAATAATTTATTGTTTCTAATGTGGACATGGGGTACTTTGGTATACTAGCAAACCCCAAAACCTGAGGCACTTGGCATAAGTAAACTGGCTGACCTGGAGTGGATTAGACATAATTTTACTTTAGGGCTCATTTTTCCTTACTTCTTCCTTTTGTCTACAACTTGTTGTTAGGTGCCCTCAAGTCAACTACAACTTACAGTAACCCTATGAATAACAGATTAAACTCTGTCCTATCCTGTGCCATCCTTAAGCCCATTGTTGCAGTCATTATGCCAGTTTGTCTCACTGAGAGCTTTTCCTCTCTTTTCACGACCCTCGACTTCTCCCAGCATAAGGTATTTTTCCGAGGACTAACGCCTCCTGACAACATGCCCAAAGTATGTGTGATGAAGAGGCACCATCTTTGCTGCTAAAGAACACTTTGATTGCACTTCTGAGAGGTTTATTCGTTCTTGCCCACAACTTGACTCTTGTAAAACGTTAACTGCCCTCTGGTAGTGTAATCTGTAGGGAGCTGCATTGCCAATGTAGAGATGGTGACTCTCTGGCAGTTCAAATTCACCAGTGACTCCACACAGGTGAAAAATGAAAGTCTCCTCCTACACACTGAGGGTTGAGGGGAAGGTTTGGGTGTTTGGTGTTTTCTTTTAATTTAAATTTAAACCTCTTTATTTAGTGTTAACAAGACATCCTAGAGGGTCCTTTTATTAAAGGTGAGCCCCTTTTATCAATTTTGGAGACTAGGTGAGGCAGTAAGATTCTGTACGATGGGTGCTCGTTTTGTTCAGAGTCTGAGGGTTGGGTGGAATGTCTGGTGTGGTGGTTGTTTTTTCAAAATTTTTTAAGCCTCTTGTTTAGTGTCAGTAAGACCTCCTGAAGGGCCCTCAGCCTCAGGTTGTTATATTTTGGAGGCACATTCTTCTAAGTCATATAGCACTCTCCTGTCAGTTTGCTGTACTGAGGTAATTTGGGCTTGCTGTGATGCTGATCCTTGTGCCACTGGGATGTCAAATGCCATAACAGTTACCCATGGTGGACAGTGTTTGGGGGAGCTTCTAGTTTAAGATATGTTTGAAAGCAGGAGTGGCATCCACTTCCTAAACCACATGCCTCTAGAAACTCTATGAACTTGGAGAAATGACGATTGTTATAGAAAGGCTTCAGGTCTTTTGTTCATAGGGTCTTTACGAATTGTACTCGACTCGATGGCAATCAACAACAACATGCCTCAATAACTTTACTGTTATCCTTTTCTGTGCGTTGGATCTTGTATTACATGACGACTGGTGTCAGAATGGTTCATCATCTGTTGTAAACTCCAAGGAGTAGAGGATCTGGACTTTGGTACCAGGAGAGTAGCTTGCTCTCTTTATCTCCGTGAACTCTTGGGAGTTACTTAAAAGGTAACTAAAGAACCACTTGAATCTATTATCCACGCTTTTTGCATTATAGCTCCTCCTTAGAACCTTTCTTGAAGATCTTTTTCCATTACTAGGACATCAGTCCGACTTTGTAGCACAGAATTTTTATGATTGTTATTAAGGCTCCTCAGAATCTCCTAAGCCAAAAAAATATGAGTACCAGTTGGAGCTGGTAGAAGGCCTTACAGCATTTGCCATCAACGGAAAGATATCAGTATAAGGATAAACTGGGATATGAAGTGGACTGATGCACTAGACTGATCATCAGTGTAAAGACAACTCTCACACAATAAAGGAACACTAAAACAAAGCAAAGACAGAACCTCACAGCAAATAAAGATTTTATCTGACTTTGGGGAAACTACAAGTCTTAACCTATCTCTTGGGCTACATACACACTGTTTGTCTCTGTTATTAAATGCACATTTGATTTTTCTGCTGGAAGTATGAGTAATGCCACATCAGGAGGCAGCTCAGATGAAATGCAGTGTGCATGAATGACTGTATGGAGGACAGTGTAAATGAGAGATTGTGTGAAATACTGTGTGTATTAATGAAATACAATGTATATAATTGAAATACAATGCAGATGAGCTGTTGTATGCAAACTAATTTAAAAAAGAGAAACCTCCCCCACCGCAAAAATTAAGTGGCTTCTAACTGTAAAACAAACAAAAAAAGAGGCAGCTCAGAGCCATTTTCTGATACTCCAGTGTACTACATGAATAAGCATCTTGGTCTCTCAAGATGTGCGTTCCCAGAGTTCCCTACTATCCTCCCTATGATATTATGACCCTATGATATTATTAACATGAAAATTCCAATGTTACACAACCAGAACTGCTCAGACATTGTTGCTGTTATGTGCTGTCAAATCACTTGTGCCTCATAGAGACTCTATGTAAAAAAAGCTCTGAAACCTGCTTTATCCTGAGCTAACCTTACTGTTTCTGACACACCTACCCTCATTACCCCAGTCACTGAATTAATCCATTTCATTGACGGTCTTTCTCTTTTGCACTGTCCCTCCACCCTCCCAAGCAGAATGCCCATCTCCACGGACTGGCCCCTCCTTGCAACAAGCCCAAAGTAAGTCAAACGTAGCTTCAGAATCCTTGCTTTCAAGGAGCAGCCTGGTTTCACACTTTCTCCAAGATGAACTCATTTGTTCTCCTAAAAGTCTAGGGTATATTCAGTATTTTTCTCCAGCACAACAGCCCAAAAGCATCAATTCTTCTATCATCCCTAGTCATTGTCCAGCTTTCTGATGCATAGCAAGTAATTGCAAAGACCATGGTCTAGATCAGGCACACCTTAGTCTTTAGACTGACATCTTTGCTCTATAGTACTCTGGAGAACCCCCTGACAGCAGACTTTCCAAATACAATTCATCTTTTGTTTTCCTGGCTGCTGGTACAAAGAGTTTTGATTGTGGAGCCAAGCAAACGGAAGTTTTTAACAATCTCAATTTCTTCACCGTTTATCATGAAACTGTAAAAAAATTCTATTTATACTAATCCTCACTCATGCTGGGACTAAAACCACATTTGTTAAACTAGGTCAAGTTAGTGGCTAATTCTAGTAACTCAACTAACTGTTGGAATTGCTATCCTTCCCCTTAAGTTTATGCACAAAAGTTCATTTCTTCTAATATCACTTTTATCAGATTACAACTTTTTCAGTGTCCTGTGCTACTGTTAATTTCAGCAACACTGATTCATGAGCCATGCACGTGAGACTTCGGCAGCCTCATGGATTATCTGAAATTTAGCTACCTTGTTTTAGTTTAATCTAAGTTTAATTTAGTTCCCCGATTCTTCCTCATTTTATACTTCTAAAATTTTTTTTAAAAGAACAACAAAAAAGGTTCAGAAGAAACAAAAGCAGCATGTCCTAGGTATTTTCTAAGATATTTTCAGGCGTTTACCACATCTGGAAGCCCTAAAAGAATAGGGAAGATTGTCTATTTAAACAACTTCTTAAAAAAAACCTGCCTCAAAATGTCCAGCCAATTCATTCCTTTCCCACATGACAATGATAAAAAGAGGATGGATAAATAAATTAAAAAAAAAAAGAAAGAAGAAACAACAACAACAAAAAAAGAGGATGGGCTGTGTCCTTTATGGTTACATATTTTTAGGTGTAGGGTCAGAATACCATTCAGAAAATGACTGAAATCCAAATTACTTTTGTGGATGTTTGGCACTATCTTGTGTGAATGGCTGGTGACTGACATTGAGACATCCAGGGGTCTCTTTTGATAGTCATCTTGGTAATCAAGGCACCCTTAAATCCTTACTTATACTAAAAAGGAAGGTGAAATAGCCCTTTGGTGTACAAATCATTTAAACAGATTAGTACAAAACCATTTCCTGAGGCAGAGGTTAAAAATGTCCCAGATATCTAGCCTTTTGAAACTGATATACTACTCCATCATCTCCAACATTAACTACTCCTGCACTCAGCCTTCTAGTTCCTATCTATGTCATAATCTCTCATTCATACACTCATAAACCACCGGAAAATGGCTCACACAGTTGTGGAGAGTGGAAAGTCTTAAATCCGTGAATCAGTCTTGGTTGACAGGTGGCCGCAGGTGTAGGGTGGCTGGATCGTCAATCCATAGATCTACAGATTGCAGGGACTCTTGAACAATGGACCATCAGTTATAGGCTCTGGTTGTTCTGAGCAGATAGATCAGTGTCCAGAGTGAAAAAGGAACACATCTTCTAAGATAATTCCTCTATATAGGTGTTCAGGGCTATAAGCCCCACCACCAAGAAAACAGTGGAAACCTGAATTTTACTTTCTATTAAGGTAGAGATTTGAGATTCATTCCATTCTAGTCTTACCTCATTAAGACAACAAACATTTTGTTCCAGAATGGACTTGCAAGTATAGATAAAGAAGCTAGAATATATACGATATAACAAGATAGATGGGGAGAAGCATCATATTACTTAGTTTACTGCACCACAGACAGAGATGAATAGTTATTTCCAGATCTTTCTATGAGCCCACGATATACCACAACGAGAAAAAGTTATCTATAATATTCCCATGCCTTGCAACACCTTTCAAATGGCACTGCAAATATCAAGAAGCTCAACAACAACAACAAAATATCCTGTAATTCTTTGGTAGTATTAGACAATATAATCGTCCTTGACTTTCTCATAGCCCATCAGGGCAGAGTCTGTGCTTTTGTTCACACCTCTTCCCCCCCCCCCGCGCCCCCTTAATGTACCAATGGGCTCTTGTGTATCAGGAAGTGTGAGGATGGCGCAGGATAGAGCAGGGTTCAGACCTTTGTTCAAAGGGTCACTATGAGTTGTACACAACTCGATGGCACCTGACAACAACAACTTGATGCACCTGGGAAAATATGTCTGAACAACAGAATAAGAAATCAGAAAAATTAATCTAAAGGCTACCTGTTTACATTTACTTCAAAAAATAGATATTTTTAAAAATTATACTAGTTTATTTTCAAAATTCGAGTACATTGTTTTCCAGAACAGATTCTTCCAATTTTCCTCACCTCCCATCTAACTGTATAACACCATTATTAATACCATTATTAATCCCCTTCCCCCACACATCCTTATCTCTCTGGTTCCCCCTCCTTGGGTCCTCATACTCATTCTACAATAATAGTTTTATATAATATTTTCCTTGTAGATTTGAGTTAGTTCACTCAGCATAATGCTCTCCCATCTCTCCCAAGTTAGGTAATAATTTACAAAATCATTGTTCCTGTGTTCTGTTCTGTGTTATATTCTTTTGTGTGAATGCACCATAATTTCTCAATCCATTCGACTTTGATTGTACATCTGGGCTGCTTCCATGTTCTTGCGATAGCGAATGACGCTGCTATGAACACTGGTGTACAAGTCTCCGTTTGTGCCTCAGATCTCGTTTTCTCAGGGTATATTCCAAGTAGTGGAATAGCTGGGTCATATGAAATGTCTATGTTCAGCTTTTTGAGGAAAAGGCCAAACTGTCTTCTAGAATGCTTACACCATTTTACAATCACACCAACAATGTATAAGAGTTCCTTTCTTGCTGCATCCTCTCCAACTTTTATTACTTGCTGTCTTGTTTAAATTTGCCACTGTTACTGGAGTCAGATGATATCTAATTTTGGTTTTGATTTGTATCTCTCTTATTGCTAATGATTTGGAGTATTTCTTCATGTTTCTGTTTGTCATTCAAATATAAAACTTAATAGATATTTTTAGCTGGTTGCCAAATGATATGGGTTCATGGTTCAACTATACATTACAAATCTTAAATATGTTTACAGTCATCCTAGGAATAATGAAAGGCTTACTTAATATATGTAATTCCATCCCAGTTTCCATCTCTACACAAATGATTATTTATCTTAAAGAAGCCAAATTCTTGAAGGAAATGGATTTCATAATTTAAATCAGATATCCGAGGAAGCTAAATTATTCCCCTCATGTGGCCCTGTTTTCAACACTGATAACAGCCAGCTTGCTCTATAGATGAAACCTCACTAGCAACATGGCAAGATGAAGGTAAAACATGTTTAATGATAACTTAATTGACTGATAACCTTAGCCTACAGAATGTCTTCTCAAAGTCCTTGCAGAAGAAAGGTGTGTAAAGACAATCAATGTTCCCTAGCAAACGTTTGATCAAAAGAGAGAAATGTGCTAATATATTAAAAAACTTGAGGGATTTCCATAGTTAAACTGATTGAGATTCAGATTAGACCTCATTTTATTTTAGAGTCCCTTGCCCTTATTTTCTTTTTGTCCATAGTTTCAGTTTTACAAAGATTAACTATGTGGTTCATGGAGAAAAAAATTTGTCAAAGATGTTTATCAAGAATGTTTGTATCTAGTATTCCAAAATAATGTTTCTTGTGATAAGAAGGAGAAATGAGAGTGGGGAAAGAAGAAAGGAAGAGTCAACTGTTTTCAGGAAGAATGTTCCTAGATTTGTGCCAGGAAGCCTGTACACAAGATACTTTGTGCAAACCTAAGGATGTTTTGTGAAAGTATCCTATCCTTAGACATAAGATACAAGCGAACTAGTTTATGCAACCCCAGCCACATAAAAGTCACAAGAATTGTTTTATTGTAATTTTTTCTCTATTAGTTTATTTAAAAAATTTGAATATAAATTTGAACAAATTCTTTCCATTTCCCTCACCCCTCTACCCATCAAATTGTACAATCCAATGATTAATGCTCCCTTCCCCCTGCACATCCACATCCCTCTGCTTCCAGCCTCTCCCCCACTCCTGAATCCTTATATTCATTCTACAATAACAAGTCGCCAGAATTTTATGTTAAAAGCTGTACTTTTACTCCAGCATATTGGAGTAAACTGTATTTCCACTACTCTGCTGCCTACTTAAGGTTGTTTGTTCTTCAATAAACCACACTATTTAGAATAAGACAAAATTTGTAGTTTAAAAACATATTAAAAGGATATATGCTCATTCCAAAACTAACAGTAATCTTCCATTTCTGAGAGTATGGTCCTATGCTTCAGGGTGATAGTAGTAGAACATTTATGAGAAATCTTACTCACTACTCTTCTAGCAAAGCAGAGAACTAGCAAATTAAAAAATTGACAGCTATTTATCTTTTATAATTTATTTGAAAATGACCTTGATAATTAAGAAAAAGAACTAGATCAAGCATGCTATAGTATCTAATTTTCACTATTAGTTACGGTACAGGAACAAGGAATGAGATGGCCTGAGATAAACAGGTCAAAAGCTAAGACTTCTGCTGTTATGAGATGCCCTCAAGTTGACTACAGGTTATAGTGACCCTAGGAACAAAAGATTTTGCCCTATTCTGAGAGCCCCTTGTTATAGTCACTGAGTCAGTTCATCTTGTTAGGTGTTTTCCTTCCCATTTTTCTCTGATCCTCTACATTTCCCAACATGATGCCTTTTCCTAAGAACTGGTCCCTCCTAACAATATACTCAAAGTATGTGAGACAAAGTTTCACCATGCTTGCCTCTTAAGGGCAGCATCTCTCAAGAGAAAAGCTTGCAGTTGTCAAAGATTTAATTTTACTTGGATCCAATTACACCCATGGTAACAATAGTGAAGAAATCAAAAGACATGGTGCACTGGGGAAAAGTACTGTAAAGGACTTCTCCAAAGTTCAAAAGAGCAAGAATGTCAGCTGAAAGACTAAGGAGTGTCTTACCCAAGTCATGGTATTTTCAATTGCTTCTTGTTGTTGTTCTTATGTGCCATCAAGTCACCTGTGACCCATCGCAATCCTATGTACAGCAGCTCTGAACCCTGCCTTGTCCTGAGCCAGCCTCACTAATTCTAACATACAAACCCCCACTACCCAGTCACTGAATCAATCCATCTCATCCAGGGTCTTCTCTCCTGCGCTGCACCTCCACCTTCCAAGCATGAAGTCCTTCTCCAAGAACTGATCTTTTCTGAGACAAAGCTTCAAAATACTAGCCTCCCAGGAGAAACTTGGTTTAACCCTCTCTAAGACAGACCTATTTGTTTTCTTGGTAGTCCATGGTATGTTCAAGACTCTTTTCCAGCACCACAAATCAAAGGTACCTATTTTTCCTTCTGTCATCCTTAGTCATTGTTCAGCTTTCTAAAGCAAAGCAAGTAACTGCAAAGACCATGGCCTGGATTAGGGGCACCTTAGTCTCTAGACTGACATCGTTGTTTTTCAGTACTCTGGAGTGGCCCTTGACAGTAGATTTTCCCAATGCAGGTAATCTTTTCATTTCCTGACTACTGCTTCCAAGAGTTTTAATTGTGGAGCTGAGCAAGCTGTAATTGTTAACAACCCAATCTCTTCTCCATTGATCATGATGCTGCCAATTGGTCCAGTGGTGAGAACCTTTGTCTTCTTGATGTTAAGCTTCAATCCATCTTGAAGACTACAGTTTTTTACTTTCTGCAAGTGCTTCAGGTCTTCCTCAGTTTCAGCAAGGAAGGCTGTGTCATCTCCATAACGTAGGTTATTTATTAGTCTACCTCTAATCCTGATCCCCCATTCCTCCTCATAAAGCCCTGCTTTCTGATTGATATGTTCTGCATATAGATTGAAAAGGTAAGGAGACAGGATGACTCCCTGATACACTCCTTTCCTGACTTTGAATCATGCAGTGTTTCCTTGCTCTGTTCTGATGACTGCTACTGGTCCAAATATAGGTTTTGCATAAGCACAATCAAGTGTTCTGGAATTCTCACTTTCCTCGAGATTAGCCACAATTTGTTGTGATCCACACAGTCAAATGCCTTTGCATAGTTAATAAAACACAGATAGACATTACTCTGGTACTCTTTGCTTTTTGCCAGGATTCATCTAACTTTGGCAATAATGTCTCTAGTGCCATGACCTCTTCTAAATCCAGCTTGTATTTCTGGTAGATCTCTGTCAATGTATTGTTCCAGTCATTTCTGGATAATCTTCAGCAGGATTTTGCTAATGTGTGAAATTAATGTTATATTGTTTTGTAATTTCCACACGCTGTTTGGTCACCTTCTTATGCACCTGAAATTTGAACAATAAGGAAGACTGCAGAAGAATAAATTCCTTTGAATTGTGGTGTTGGAAAGGAATGTTGAAGTCTCATAGGCTGTGACAGGAACAAATAAGACTGTCTTGAGGAAGCTAATACTATAAAGTGGTTAAATGATAGAGGGAAGGTCAGCCAAGGTAGTGAAGAAACCTTATAATATTTCTAATTTCTCGCTAGGATATACAGACTTCCACATGACAGTAATACTCTAAAGATCAGTGGCTACAGGGGCACTGCATATTAACATTTCAGGTTCAAATTAAGACTGTATCTTATGCATTTGTTGTGTGACCATGCTTAAGTTATCTGATGTGACAGACTTGACTTCCTACCTTTAAAATGACTATGTTTGGATGTACTGTTGAGCTTGGAACGGACTCAGAGCTGACCCTCCAGTGAATTTTTAGAGGAAGCAAATCCCATGGTATCTTTTTCTTGAGTAGTAGGTGGTGGATTCGAACTGCATACCTTTGAGTTGGCAGCACAACTTCATATTACTAAGCTACCAGAGCCCCCTGATATTTAGTTTGAAATGGACCTAAATTAGCCGTGACAATGAAATGAAATAACTTATACAAAATGACCTAGCAGAAGGTCTCATACATGGTAAATACATGTTGGTTTCTTCCTTTGTTCCTTCCTGGTTACTTGTGGGGTAAGATGAAGAGAAGGGCCTTACTCTCAATCCATAGAATAAAAAAATGAAGATGACAAATCTGAATATAAAACACTTCTAATTCAAGCAGTATAGAAGGCTCAGCAGTTTGGCTGGCTTGTCCTACACATCCATGTTTTCGGAATGTTATTTCACTTGCTTGGAATCTCCTTCTCCAGTGCGCTCTTACTTGTGAAGACATTCCATCTTTCCAATCCATGTGCCCCACAATCTGTCCTAGAAAAGTCTTCCAATCCTTCACTACTTCCTTCTTCACACTTCATATCTGCGTTGCACTCACATTCATTATTCAGTGTATTCCACTCCCTCTATTAGCTTCTGGGATCTTGTTTCTCTCTCCCCTCTCAGCACCTGGCACAGAGGTCAGTGCATAAGAGAAGAGAAGTGAAATACAGAACATGTTGACCCAAATTTTGGAACTTGTTCAGTGTACTTCATTTTCTAGGAGTGGCTACTTCTTTAAGCAGTTTAGACAGTAGTAGAGAAATCAGATTTTTCTTTCTCTCTCTCTATCACCATTGAATTGAAACAACTCATAGTTGACCCTTAAGCAGGTTTCTGAGGCTGTAAACTTTATGGGAGGAGATGCCCATCTTTTTTCTGTGGAGTCATTGGTGGATTTGAACCACCAGAGAAATCAGCTGTCTTTGCAGCACAGTTTCCTGTGGATAATGTGACCACAGTTCCTTGATGAATTTAAATATTACTCAACAGTAAAAAGTATGATAAAATAATTATTAATTTACATATGTTATGTACCATCAAGTCAGAACAAACCCATAGCTGAATGACCCTATGGCAGGTTTTCAGAGGCATAATTTACATATATGAAAGAGTAAAGATAATACATAGCATTAAAGAAAACATATGTAAAGTTCCATTATAAATATAATGCAGTGCAATCTGTCTCTGATGCAAAACACACTCAGGTTCTGCTATTGTATTTAGCATAATGATGGCAATGGCATCCTCAGCATCAAGGTACTACCTCTCCCAGGAACCTTTACTGAGCACTGACTAGTTGCAGACACTATGCTAGTATTTTAACATCTACACCCATGTTATTGCCACTCTATCAGTGAAGATTCTAAGGCTCTGAAGCCAAAATTTCAACCTGAACATTCAATAAATATAAGAGAAATACAACTTTCAATAATTTAAAAAATTTTCCTTGGCCACAAAGAAGAAATAGATGAAAATAGTGAACTAGCCCTCATATATAATTTCACAGAAAATACATTTAAAAATAGTTTTGTTAGTTTTTAAAAAAATATCCTTTGAAGTAATAATATTTATTTAAAAAACATGGAGTGGACTTGGGGGGAGGGACTGCATAACAATGAAAGAATTTTTCTTTCACTTTTCAAAGAGAAGAATGAACTGGAGGGAAGGGGTGGGCAGGGAGAAAAGTGCAACAATGAATGAATGGAAATCCAAAATATCTGTAAATTTTCATTACAATTAATAATAACAAATATTAAAAAAAGATTAAGTAAAAAACAGAAAATAAGAAATAGTACTTATTAAATATATTTCTAGAAATAGGAAAAAAATAGGCACCTTATATCACTCTCTACATTTTTACCAGCAGCCCGGGAATTAAAAAAAAAAAAAAAGTATTGTATTGGAAAATTTGGACGTCAGGAACAGAACATCTCTGAAGTGCAGAGGAGCAAAGAAATCTGTTTGAAGACTAAGGTGCTCCTGATCCAACTGTGATCTTTCCAGTTATTTACTATGCATCTGAAAGTTGGACGACAAATAAGAATGACAGAAGAACTGATGCCTTTGAGTTGTGGTGTTGGAGGAGAGTGCTGAATATCCATGGACTGTCAAAAGGACAAACAAATATGTCTTGAAAAAGGTACAGTCAGGGTGCCCCCTGAAGGCAAGGATAGTGAAACCGCATCTCACTCTCACATATTTTGGGCATGTTGTTATTGTTGTGTCAGCTGGTACTGACCCACAGTGCACCCTCTAGTGGGTTTTCAAAGGCAGCTAACTGAACAGGAGAAGACGGCCCCTCTTTCTCCTGCAGAGCAGCTGGTGGGCTGCAACACAGCTTATTACCAGTAGGCCACCAGATGAAAGTCATACAAGTGTTCAGGTCTTTCATTCACAGGGTCGCTATGAGTCATCTATGACTCAATGGCACTTAACAACAACAACAAGCAGAGTTAGGAGGAGCTATTCCTTGTAGAGGGACATCACACTGCTAAAGGTGGAAGGTCAGTGAAGAAGGAGAAGACCTTTACAAGATGGACTGACATAGTGACTGCAATGATGAGGTCCAGTGTGTCACAGACGATGAGGATGGCACAGGTTAGGACAGGGTTCAGATCCATTGTTCACAGGGTCAATATCAGTCACAGTTGACTCCATGACACTTAACAACAACAACAACGACGACACTTTCACATTGCTGCTGTGCTAGATTTTATGAGTGGATTTTTGATTCCTAGTGACCCCACATGACAAAGCAGAAGCCCTCATTGAGTTTTGTAGGCTGCCCTCTTTATGGGAGCATATTTCTAGGGGTTTTCTCCATACAGAGCCAAGTTACCGGGTGTTTTAAAATCACCACCCTTTCAGTGAGCAGCCCCTGTATTAACTGTCGTGCCATGCAAGCTATGTCAAATGTCCCCTGGTGTACTCCTGTTAACATCCATCCTCGCCCTTTACAGTTTTGTATGTTGGAATAATGGAAAATACATTGCTTTTCATTGTTTGAAACAAGATACAAGTAATTAGCAAAATGTCAAAGTGAATAAAGAACACTGAATGTTCCAACATTCAACATTTTTGAAACAACAAAGCAGCGTTTCCAAAATAACCAACAGAACAATTTGAAATTCCTTTGAGTTTTGGGAATACAAGTAGGCACGTAAGGCTCTTTGGTCAACTCAGAATCGGAACTGAGTCAACGTACAGTTTTTTTTGAGTGGACATGTGACCACACACAAATTCTAACTATTCTGAAAACATGCACATAGGTGAGGAGTCACAGAATTCAGAATAAAATTTGACATTTTAAGAAAGAAACAAGTAGTTAATTTGCCATTCTAAAATGTTTCCCATTCAAAGAGGAATGGGAAAAAAGACACATAGATGGAAATTTTCTTTTAACTGAGTAACAGAGAAGAGAAAAAATTCTTTTCTCTGTTTTAGTTCTCATCACATTCCCTGTTGTACTCTTTGCTGTATGCATGTCATGTATGACTAGGTATTTTTTCTTCGTTTAAATTACAAGATTGCAATAGGATTCTTTGCAATATAAGCACTGAAATGACAGCTGTTTATCATTATCCTCATCAAGGGAATGTAAAATAAAAATAGTAATTTGTCTCTGATCTTTGAGAGAAAAAGGAACCGTCTGCAAACATTTAACCTTTTATGTGAAGGTTCATTGATGCTGTTTACAAATGTGAATAATATTGTGGAAACCAGCTTTCTTCTGAAAAAAAAAAATAATACAATGGACAGGCTTTGCTAGCGCAGCTTTTCCCCGACAAAATAGCTTTTGATAATTTGAATGCAATTTAAATAATAACCACCTAGCCCAACTTCGTCAAGGTGAAGTTCTTAGTCAAAATTAATACCATAACTTCTCTTCTTATAAAGCCATTTGTACAGTATTTAAGAAATGAGCTGTCCTACACAATTTTAGAGACGTTCTCTTTGAGGCATTCAATGTAAAAGAGAATGAAACAACCAAATAAAAAATAAATGTGAGGCATCCATTACAGAAGTTCTGCATTGAGATGTCTCGTTTTCATGTGCATAGTTTTGTCCCTTCCTTTCATTAAATCTTCTTATTTAATGGTCTTAGGCTATTTGAAGGTCATGCAACTTTCTTTAGTCTGATGACTTTTAACATCTTTGATGAGGAATACTAAAGTTTGAAGTGTCCTGACAGTTATGTACTCTAAAATACAACAGAGCAAATGAGGTATCTGACTGCATTTCATTTTACCAAAGGAAGACACTGGAAAGTAAAGATACAAGTGATTTTTACAGATAGTTGCCGCTTACTCCTGGTGGTACAGTGGCTAAGAGCTGGGATGCCACACCAAATGGCTGGCAGTTCAAACTCTCCAGGAGCTCGCAGGCAGAAAAACTTAGCAGTTTGATTCAATAAAGACTACAGCATTGGAAACGTCATAGGATAAGTGTACTCTCATCCTACGGGTCACCATGTTTTGGAATCTACTCAAGAACAGTGGATTTGACTTGCTTTGGGGATTTTTCTTTTCTCTTATTGTTTTAGAAACTCTGGTGGCATAGTCCTTAGAGAGTTGTGCTGCCAAACTAAAGGTCATGCCCTGCTAGTGGTTAGAATCTACCACCCGCTCCATGGTAGAATGATGAGCCGTCTCCTCCTATATGATTTACAGTCTCAGAAACTCACTGGAGGATCAGCTGTGAGTTGGTTCAAGTAATTGCTTGCTAAGCATCCAAGAGCTGGACAATGACTAAGGATGACAGAGGAACTGATGCCTTTGAGTTGTGGTTTTAGAGAAGAGTGTTGAACATACCATGGACTGCCAGGAGAACAAACAGGTCTGCCATGGAGAGGGTCAAGCATGGTTGCTCCTTGGAGGCAAGGATTTTGAAAGTCTATTTCACATACTTTGGGTATGTTGCTGGGAGGGACCAGTCTTTGGAGAAATGCATCAGGCTTGGAAGAGTGGAGGGTCAGCACAGGAGAGGAAGACCCTGGATGAGATGGATTGACACAGTGACTGTGACAGTGGGAGCAGGTGTTAGAGACAGTGAGATTGCCTCAGAATAGGGCAGAGTTCAGAGCTACTGTTTACAGAGTCTCTATGAGTAGACTTGATGGAACATAACAACAACATCAGTAGTATTATTGTCATACAGTTCTCTACGGCCGTAAACAAGAAGGTTGTTTTTGTGTGCTGTTGAGAAGGAACTGACCCACTGCTGACTCTCCAGTGGGTTTTCAGATGCAGTTAATTACATAGGGGGAGATTGTCCACCCTTCTCCCTCATAGCAGTTGGTGGACTCAAACCATGTGCCTTTGGGATTGTAGGACAACTTCCTCCCACTAGGCCACCAGAGCTCTCTGGTGAATGAAATACATTATTTAACTTTTTAAAAATTAGCTCATCATTATAAAAACTGTTACTAGGGTAATGCAGCCTTGAATATTTCATACCCACAATGTGGAGAATGCTTGTAGCTGGAAATCCATTCAAACCTACGAAAAACAAGGTGAGAAACATGCCTTTAAAGGAAGGAATCCATGATAAACTCCTATGCTGTATTGGCTGGTTCTTTGGCCAGGCAAGCTGTTGTTACTGGTAGGTGCCCTAGAGTAGACTACAACTTGCTGTGACTCTATGAACAACAGATCTGAGTACTGCCCAATTCTGTGTCATCCTCTCAATAAGCTTGAGTCTGATGGAGATCTTGATTGGCACAGGGTAGTGTAAAAATTTCAATCTGTTGTTCATAATGTAGCTATGTGACATGTGAAGCACAATTTAGTGTTCTGGGCTTGCCATGCTTAATGTTATTCATAACTGCCTTTTATGACTCACACAGTCAAATGTCTGTGTAGTCAATAAAATACACACAACATCTTTTTGTTATTCTCTGCTTTCCGCCAAGATTTCTGGAAGTTCCTAGTCAGTGGACTATTCCGGTCATTTCTAAATATTTGGCAAGATTATACTTGCATGTGATGGTAATGATACTGTTAGTAAGTTCTTTATTCTATTAGATCACTGTTTGCTTTTTTTTTTTTAAAAAAAAAATGAGAACAAATATGGCTCTCTTCCTGTCAGCTGGCCAGGTAACTGACTTCTAAATTTTTTAGCACAGACTTGTAAGCATGTCCAGAGCTGCATCAGTTTGCTGAACACCTCAATTGGAATTTCATCAATACCGGGAGTCTTATTATTATTATTATTATTATTTTTTGCCAATGACTTCATTGTGGTTTGGAATTCTTTCTTCACTACCACAGGTTCTTGATCAAATGCTACTTTCTGAAATGGTTTAGTGTGGACCAATAATTTTTGGGCTTTTTTTTTTTTGGTACAAACACTTTTCCACCCACCTTTTTTTTAAAAAAAAAATTATTATTTTGTGTGTGTGTACCGTCAAATCAGATCTGACTGGTACAGGAGGAGATTTTTCCTCCTTCTCCAGCAGAGCATCTGGTGGATTTGAACTGCATACCTCTAGTATTGCAGTGCAGCTTCTTGCCACTAGGCCACCAGAGCTCACTCATCCACCTTTTTTTTGAGGTGTCTTACATTATTCAATATTTTGCCCACAGAATCCTTCGATATTGCAACTGGAGGCTTGATTTTTTTCCCCCTTCAGTTCTTCCAGCCTGAAAAATGCTCAGAATGTTCATCCCTTTTGGTTTTCTAATGCCAGCTTTTTTGCACATTTCATTATAATACTTTATCTTCTCAAGATGTTCTTTTCATTTATGAGTTGAATTGGGTTTTTTCCCCTGAGGGAGCCTCAGCTTCAGATACCCAGGGAATGTGATTGATCTCTTGGATTCAGAGGTCTCAGAAGAGCTTCTTCTCTGCCTGTGCAAAATATATCACAATCTACAACCAGAACCGTATTATGACTGATATGGAAAGCTTGATGGCTATCACTGATGATGTCTATGTTTTTAAACTCTAATTATAGTAAAAATGCTGGGAAGCAACAGGGATATCAGTTTGTATCACTTTCAATTAGCATCCTGAACACAGGAGAAAAGATTGAATTTACTCTGATCCAGATTAGCCTGATAACCTGCAAGTTAACAAGCAGGAATTATATTTACTTGCTTATGCTATTTTCATGTTTATTCTTCTTTGTCTTTATCCTAAACTTATTATTACTAAAAGGAGCACTGCTGTAGTCATATGTAAGGTGCTGAGACTGCTAAGCAAAAGGATACAGGTTTGACTCTAGTCTGTGAGAGAAAGAGCAAAGGTCTTCACTCTGCAAGATTCACAGACTTAGAAGCCTAATGGAGAGTCACTAAGAGTTGGAAACTACTTGGCATCAACAATTTTTTTTATTCCCCCTACTGTAGAGCAGCGATGTCAGGCTGGAGACTAAGGTGGGCCTGATCTGGCTATAGTCTTCGCAGTTACATGTTATGCATTGGAGAGTTGGACAGTGAATAGGGCTGATAGAAAGAGACTTGATGCCTTTGAGCTGTGGTGCTGGAGAAGAGTGTTGAATATACCATGGACTGCTAGGAAAACAGGTTTTTCCTGGAGAGGGTGAAGCCAGAATGCTCCTTGGAGTCAAGGATTCTGAAGCTTCATCTAACATACTTTGGGCATGTTGCAAGGAGGGACAGGTCCTTGGAGAGGGACATCGTGTTTGGCAGAGTGGAGTGACGGCAAAGGAGAGGAAGACCTTCGATGAGATGGATTGAATCTGTCACTGGAGAGATGGTAATGAGTGTGTTTGAGATGGCGAGGTCAACACAGGATAGAGTGGCGTTTAGGGCTCTTGTACATAGGGTCACTATGAATGGCAAGTGACTCGATGGCACATAACAACAACAATATTGATTTTTATAAGAGCTCTGGTGGCCTAGTGGCAAGAAGCTGTGCTGCAATACCGAAGGCACGAGGTTTGAGGTCACCAGCTGCTCCATGGGAGAAGGATGGGCAATCTCCTCCTATGCAATTAACTGCCTCTGAAAACCTGCCAGAGGGTCAGTTATGGGTTGGTTCCGATCCTATGGTACACAACCACAACAACAACAACAAACAACAACATCAACAACAACATCGATTTTCATATCTTGTCATCTCAGAATAGTTTTCTAATAAATATTTTGGAACTATGTAAAATTAATGCAAATTTAAATAGCTCTAGGAAAAATACTTTAGGGTTTTAAAACTATTTCTTTACTAAAAATGATATTAATTTTGATGTAGTTCTGTAATGATTTCCCAACAACAGCCCAATAGCCACCTCAAAGTGTGTTTATTTCTGTGTAGTGCCAACATATGCATTTAAGTTCCTAATAAATAACTTGGCTGATGACAACAATGAGTACCTACGACTTAAAGGTGTAAGAAAGTACTGTCTCACATAACTGACAGTCATTACATTTGTATTTAGGATGCATTGAGGCAGTTGTTTTTATTTGCAACTGTAAAAAAAAAATTATAAAACCAATCTTCTTCTTAAGTTCTGGTAATATGTTCTTCTTGTTGTAGTCACATGTTTTTGAGTCAAGTACAGTTCATGGTGACCCTATGAACAATAGATCTGAACCCTATCCTATCTTATGCCACCCGCAGCATCATCTGACATACTTAAGCCCATTGCAGTAGTCATCGTGTCAATTCATCTGGTTGAAAGTCTTCTTCACTGACACTCTACTTTTCCAAGCATAATGTCCTTTTCCAGGGAATATTCTCTCCTAGCAACATGTCCAAAGAGCACTTCAGCTGCACTTTCTCTAAGACACATTTTTGATCTTTTGGTAGTCCAGGGGATATTCAGTGTTCTTCTCCAATATCACAACTTAAAGGCTTAAATTTTTCTTCTACCATCCTTATTTACTGTCCAGCTCTCAGACGCATACAGAATGACTGAAAAGACCATGGATGGCTTGTATCAAGTGAGAAGCTGGACTTTATGAAGAAGAATGTGGCTTTGGAGGAAGACTCTCCTAATGTAAGTTATAATAATTGTAATAGATCTTATTTGGACATGTTGCAAGGAGGTATCCGGCTTTGGAGAGGGATGTCATGCTTTGGAGGGTGGAGAGACAGTACAGGAGAGGAAGACCCTCGATGAGATGGATTGATTCTGTCACGGAGGTAATGGGGATAGGAGTGTCAATGAGATTGGCAGGGGACAGAGCAGGGTTTAGGGCTGTTGTACATAGGGTCACTATGGCACATAACAACAACAACAATTTATCTTATAGTCTATATAATGATCTTTCTTGCTTTATACAAAGGCAAGATAGATGAATTAGTGGGGGATGGAGGGGAAAGTCAATGCCATTGAGTTGATACTGAGTTAAACCATCTCAACTGGGTTCCTAAGGCTATAAAAGTTAACGGAAGGAGATCCCCCTCCTTCTCCCTTGGGGCTGCTGGGAGATTTGAAGACTGGTGATGTGTGGCCTTTTGATTAGCAGCACAACATACTACAGATTGTTCCACTGGAGCCCTTTCATTAATTACATAATATTAATATATTAGGTATTTTAAAACACATTAACAGATAATGTTACTTAAACAGTTTTACTTAAAGAAGAATCTGTATCCTTATATACTGAGTTTGCTTATCATTAAATAAATTTTCTTCAGAAAAAGAAACTATCTGGAAAGAACAACTGAAATAGTTTCTTTAGAAAGCACCATTTTTATTTTTAGGTAATACTAGTAATTTTTAAAGCACAAAATAATTTTCAGTTACTCACTCTCAGAAGAAATATCAACATTTGTTTACAATTCACCTGCCACACAGAAAATCCATTTTTTATGAGCTAAAAAAGAACTGAAATTATAATCAGCTGATAAACACTTCCTTAAATTTCTTTTCGGGTAAAGAAAATATTTCTTTGGAACAGGAGAAAAAAGAATTAAATCTTTTCAAAGAAAATGGTTAACAGTCAAAATGAGGGCAAATGCAAAAAAAAAAAAGTCCCAGTGTAATAGATAATAAAATCGTTTGTTGTTGTTGTTAAGTGTTGTCAAGTCAAGTATAACTCATAGTGACCCTATGTACAACAGCTCTAAACTCTGCTCTGTCCTGTGCCAGTCTCACTGCCCCAGATACACTCATCCCGATTGCCCCAGTCACCGAATCAATCCTTCTCCCAGAGGGCCTTCCCCTCCTGCGCCTGCCCTCCTCCCTCCCAAGCATGATGTCCTTCTCCAAGGACTGGTCTCTCCTTACAACATGACCAAAGTATGTCAGACGAAGCCTAAGAAGCCTTGCCTCCAAGGAGCAGCCTAGTTTAACCCTCCCCAGGATGAATCTGGTTTTTTCCTTGGCAGTCCAGGGTACATTCAATACTCTTCTCCAGCACCACAGCTCAAAGGCATCAATTCTCCTATCCTCCTTAGTCATTGTCCAACTCTCTGATGCATAACAAGTGATTGCAAAGACTGTAGCCTGCATCAGATGCACCTTAGTCTCCAGAGTGACACCATTGCTCTTCAGTACCCTGGAGAGAGGTTCCTAACAGCAAACTTTCCCATCGCAATACGTTTTCTGATTTCCTGGCTACTGGTGCCAAGAGTGTTGACCGTGGAGCCGAGCAAACTAAAGTTATTAACAATCTTAATCTCTTCACCATCCATCCTGATGCTGCCAATTGGCCCAGTGGTGAGAATCTTTGTCTTCTTGACACTGAGCTTCAATCCATACTGTAGGCTGCAGTCCTTGACCCTCTGCAGCAAGCGCTTCAGGTCCTCCTCAGTTTCAGCAAGCAGGGTTGTGTCATCTGCAAAGCGCAGATTGTTGTTAGATCTTCCACCAATCCTGATGCTGCATTTCTCCTCATAGAGCCTAGCCTCTTGGATAATCTGTTCTGCATACAGGTTGAAAAGGTATGGAGACAGGACACATCCCTGGCGTATGCTCTTCCCAATTTTGAACCATGCAGTGTTTCCTTGCTCTGTTCTGAAGACTGCCTCTTGGTCCAAGTATAAGTTTCACATTAGCACGATCA
>NW_006399807.1:17019195-17036129 GCF_000299155.1 Elephantulus edwardii | reverse complement strand
TCATTGAATTCTTCTATGTCTGCCAATTCCTTTCGATACAGTGACTCAGTATATTCTTTCCATCTTCTTTTAATACTTTCTGGATCATTTAATATTTGCCTAAAGCATCCTTGATTATAGCAACTCGAGGTTTGAATTTGTTCTTCAGTTCCTTGAGCTTAAGAAATGCTATAAGAGTTCGACCCTTTTGGTTTTCCGACTCCAGCTCCTAGCATATTTCATTGTAATATTTTACTTTGTTGCCTTTTGAAATCTTCTGTTCAGCTTTTTAGTATCCTGAATTCTTCCTTGTGCTTTGGCTTCTCTGTGCTCCACTGCAATATTCAGAGTTTCTTCTGACATCCATTTTGGTCTTTTCTTTCTCTTCTGTCTTTGTAAAGAATGTCTGCACTCTTCCTTGGATGATACCTGTAAGCCATGCAGGTTTCCTTTCTTATGTTTGGACAACAGCTTCTTAGTCTGTACAGGTTTCTCGAGAGCACCATTAAGTGTTCTGGGAGTCTCATTATTCTCAATGTTAGCCAAAATGCCTTTTAATAATCAGTGAAACACAAGTAAATGTCTGGTATTCTGTGTTTTTAGCCAAGAGCCCTCTGATTTCAGCAATCATATCCATCCCTTGTGGCAGAGTCTCTTCTGAATCTAACTTGAATTTCTGGAAGTTCCCAGCCTTTTTGAATAATCTTTAGCAAGACTTCACTTGCATGTGATATTAACAATATTGTTCTATAATGGTTTTGTTTTTGTTCTTGTTGTTGGAACCAACCCATCGCTGATCCTCTAGTGGGTTTTCAGAGGCAGTTAATCCAAGAGAGGAGACTGCTCATCCTTCTACAGCAGAGCATCCGGTGGACTTGAACCACATGTCTTTGGGATTGTAGTGCAGCATCTTGCCACTAGGCCACCAGAGCAGCATATAGAGATAGTCTCATTCTACTTCAAGATTATATGTGCCTGCCATTGTACCAGTACCATGCTGTTTTGTTTACTAGTGCTGTGTAGTAGGTTTTGAGGTCAGGGATTGCTATTTCTCTCCCACTTCATTTTTGTTTTCCAGAAGTGCTTTGTTTATTTGGAGTCTCCTTCCTCTCCAAATAAACATGACAATTTCTCTTTTGATCTCCTCGAAAAAATGAATTTGGTGTCTCTATTGGGCTTGCACTGAAAAATGTAGATTGCTTTTGGTAAGATTGTCATTTCTCCAATAAATCAATTCCTTTTGAAATATAAAAGAGATTAAAGAAGAAGATGAATGAAGCGGAAGGGCGAGGAGAGATGTAAAGTCACATGAAGGTCATTCAGAAGGTGACACTCCAAGAGCCAAAGACCTTCTTCAGAGCCAAGCAACAAGATCCTCCTGCACAGCCAGCACCCTATATTCGTGCTTCCAGTTCCTAATCTATGGGAAAAATGAATTTTATCTGTCACGTCCCTCTGTTTTTTGTCACTAAAAAAACTCAGCCTCACTGCCATCAAGGTGGTTCTATCTCACAAAGACCGTTCCCTGGGTCTCTGAGGCTATAAATTGTAATGGATGGAGGAGACTGCTGTCTTTCTGCCTTTGAGTCATTAATAGATTCAAACCATTACAGATGTGTGGTCTTAGGGCTAGCAGAGCAACTGGCTATAGACTTTGCTTCCAGAGCTCCCCACTTATGTTAGTGCTGTTCTGTGCTGTCAAGTCAGAAATGACTCATAGCTGACTCTCCAGCAAATCTTCAGAGGTAGTGAATCACACGGGATAGCAGCAGTTAATAATTGACACTAGAAGAGGTGGGTGCTGCCCAAATCCCAAAAACGATTTTGGAATTGGGCAATGCCTCAAGAATGGAAGGGTTTTAAAGCGCTCAAGAGTAAAATCCTAGACTGTGCCAAAGAAGACTTGGTTGAATTATGAGTATCAAGACAATTGTGAGGAAGACTCAGAAGAAAGTGAGGAGAGCTAAAGAGAAAGACCCTAACGTCCTAGAAAATAATTATGACATCTGGAACACAATGTTGCTAGAGATGTGGATGTTAAATGTGTTTCTAATTGATGCTTTAAAAGAAAATGATGAACATGTCATTGGGCAATGAAGGAAGAACAATTGGTTTTTTATGCAGTGGCAAAAAAGGAATCTGAATTACAGTGAAAGACCTTTTCAAACAGAATACCAAAAGAATAGGCATATTTTCTAAAGCAAGAATAAATTTTGGTTGAAATTTTGCAAATAAGTATGTGTGTTTGTTATATCAAATGTGGCTTCCTCAGTTTGGAAACCAACAACTTCATTTCTAACATTCAGGGCATATAATGGTAACATTCTATCACTGTTTGAGACACAAGAGCAAGTCAAATTTAAGCTTAAAAAAGAAGGCAGGTATTCAGAAATGGTATGTAACAAAGAAATGTTCATTAACTGAAATTCACACACAGTTTATCAGGGATGCTAGGAAAAGAATAGACCTTCAATGCATGAAGGAGTAAGTTGAAAACACAGTCACGTCCATGTCTGTTAGCTCCAAAATTACCAGTCAATGAAATTATATAGGTTTACTAGTCAAAAGGGAAGAATAGCATTTTTCAATGCACAAAATTTGTATTATTTTGAGGAAAGTAAAGAATTAGCAGACAACTTTTTTTTAAATGCCTTTACATACATTTTTTTACTTGATCCTGGAAACAGGTTTCCAAAACAGAAATTAAATGACATATAAACTCATTCTTCTAAAGTCAGAACTGACTCACAGCTGAGTCTCCATGGGGTTTCTGAAGCTCTGTAGGAGAATGTCCATCTTTCTTGCTCAGAGCTCTCTAAAGGACATAAGACACTGGGCAAAGCTACTACAAAAGAGCCTTTTAAATTTTTAAAAAGATGTCATTTTAAATTTTTTTATTTTCTTTTATTATTTGTGTGTGTGTGTGTGTGTGTTTGTGTGCTCGCACTATCAAATTGGATCTGACTGGTACAGGAGGAGATTGTCCCTCCTTCTCCAGCAGAGCATTTGGTGGATTTGAACTGTGCACCTCTGGGACTGCAGTGCAGCTTCTTGCCATTAGGCCACCAGAGCTTCCTAAAAGATGCCATTTTTATAACTAAATGTGCTTGACTCAAGCCACATATGTATGTGAAGTTGCTAAAAAAAAAATGAGGACAAAAGAGCTGATGTGTCTGAATTGTGGAGCTGGTGAAGAACATTGATTTCAGCATGGACTGTGAGAGTGTAAACAAATCAGTTTTAGGAAAAATACCACCAGAGTGTTTCTTAAGAAGCAAGGATGTCAAGAATTCTACTTGCTTACTTTGGACGCACTATTAGCAGAAATCAATCACTAGGAAAGGTTAATGTTATAGTTAATTGTCTATTCCTAAAATTCATGTTATATATCCTAATCTCTATGCCTGAAATCATAATTCCATTGGAGAATAAGTTATCTTTGCTATGTTAATGAAGCAGGATTTGTAAAGGGTGTCTTTTGAGTCAATCTTTTAAAATATATAAAAGGAACAGAATAAGCAAATAGAGATGGAGGAAGATAGATGTTAAGCCACTTGGAGATCTCCAGGGAACTAGGAAACAGATGCTGAGTAGGCAAGGACATTCCCTCAAAGCTAACAGTGACAAAAGCCCTTCCCTCGTTGTTGTTACGTGTCATCAAGATGAGTATGATTCATTGCGACTCTAAGAACAGCAGACCTGAACCCAGAGTAAGCGCCTTTAATTTGGCATGCTGGTCTCTCCAACTCCGAGAAAATCAATTTCCATTCGTTTGCTCTCCACTTGTGGTACTTCTGTTGTACATGTCCTCGATGGACATCATCATTTGTGAAGTAGTCTCACACCAGGGATTATTAAATTGACTCATGACTGGACAATGCTTTATATGTAAGAAGTAGTCATGAGGTAACTTGACAGCAACTAATAGCAAAACATCACAAAGCACATGCTCACTTGATACTATGCTGTAAGAGAGCAGTAGAAGAGACATGTAAACATGTTTTTCTACAGTACTTACACCTTTTTCTTGGTCACAAGTTTGTCAAAGAACAGATTATTATAGATTATTATTATCAGTTAATTAACTGATGATACATGTTAAACCTTTAAGATATGATTAGAGGTGAACTAGATCCTCTGGGAGTTTAAGGTTGAACGGAGCATAACCGTGCGGCTCAAAAAATATCTAACTGGGGAAGAGATGATTAAAAGGCAGGGGACAAAGTGTCATAATGCTTATTGAATACAACTCATAGTGACCCTATGGACAACAGATCTGAACCTTGTCCTATCCTGAGTCATCCTCATGATACTACTGCCCATAGTTGCACTCACAGTGTCAGTCCATCTCATTGAGGGCCTTCTCTTTTACTGGCATGAAGTAAGTGCCAAGTGGTATGGTGAAGACTAAGTACAATTAGTATCCCCAAAAGGGAGCGATTTCTAGAGGCTGCAGTGTCCAGGGAGACTATGGAGAGGAAATGGGGGGGAAGATTTGACCAGTTATATTGGGGCATGAAGATGTCCAGAGGACATGCAGGTGAGGGATTAGCTTGATGTGTTTTGGAGAAATATTGGCAACATGGCAACAAGCACGCTGAGTGAATGGAAATAAGGACAAATTGTGAAATGTGTAGTCAGGTTGTGGAGATTTCAAGTTAGGCTAAAGAAGTGAGATATGCAGAAATGGATAAATTACACTCTTAACAGTTTATCAGAAAAATAAAGACAATGCCATGCTATTCACCAAAATAAGTTTATATGTATGTATAGGATAATAATAAAAGAGCCAGTAGACAAGACCCCAGAGAAGGCAGATATGGTAGTAAAATTTAAAAGATATTAAAATGAATGAGATTCAGTGTGGTGTGTGCAACAAGGAAATATTTAGGGAGATTCTCCTTCTGTGATATCTATCTCTATCTATCAATATATATATGTATATATATACACACACACATACATATATATGCACACACACATGTATACACACATATATATGCACACACATGTATACACACATACATGTACACACACACATATATATATATACACACACACACATATATCAGACTGTTCTTTATCTTCTAGCTATTCCAGACGGCACATTATTCCCAGATCAAATAATTTACAGCACAAACCTTGTACCTTTGAACTTCCATGCATTTAAATGTCATTTTGTCCAATATTTGATTGCTAAAATCTTTCCATTATTCAAGAACTAGATTAAACATTTGTCATTGCCTAAGTGATACTTTTTAGCCAACTGAATCAGAATTGACTTCTTATTGTTTTTTAAAATAATTTTTATTTTTTACTGGTTTGCTTACAAAGTTATACACTGTTTTTGACACCAGATCTTTCCCATTTCTTTTACCCACCCCTCCCTCTACCCATCAAATTGTACAACCCTGTGATTACCCTCCCTCCCCACTCACCCTTACCCCACTGTTCTACCCCCTTGGTCCTCCCTCATACCTGTTTTACTAGTCTTCTATTTTTACAATAACGGTCTTATACAGTATTTGTCTTTATGGGACCAAGTTAATTCACATAGTATAATGCTCTTCACTTCCTCCCTCATGCTGCCCAGTATTCCATCATGTGAATGCCCCACGATTTCTCAACCCATTCTATTGTGGTTGGACATTTGGGCTGTTGCCATGATCTTGAGATGGTGAATAATGCTGCTATGAACACTGGTAATACAAATCTCAGTTTATGTCTCATTTCTACTTTTCTTGGGATATATTCCAAGCAGTAGAATAGCTGGGTCATAATGAATTTCTATGTTCAGCTTTTTGAGGAAATGTCAAAACGTCTTCCAGAGTAGTTATACCATTTTACAATCCCACCAACAATGTTTAACAGTTCCTATCTCACCACATCCTCTCCAACATTTATTACTTGCTGTCCTACTAAACTTTGTCAGTGTTACTGGAGTAAGATGATATCTCATTGTCATTTAGATTTGCATATCTCTTATTGCCAGTAATTTTGAGCATTTCTTCATGTGTCTGTTAGCTATCCAAATATCTTCTTCTGTGAAAAGTCTTTCCACACCATTTGCTCATTTGTATTGTGTTATCAGTCTTTTTCTTATGGAGAGTTTGTAGGATTCTGTAAACTTTTGTTATGAGATCCTTGTCTGAGATGTATTGTCAAATGTTTTTCTACCAGTCCGTAGGCTTTCTTTCCACCCTGTTGGAAATGGGTTTTTGTGTTCACATAAAAGGTGCCATTCTTCAACTTTATTCTCTCCTGGTTGTATATTTCTGGTTGTATTTGTCAGCATTTTTATACCATGAGCTAGGCTTTCCATGCTTGGTCCTACTTTGTGTCTTATGGTCTTTATGGGTTTGGTCTTTAACCCTAGGCCTCAGATCCACCTTGAGATGATTTTTGTGTATGATGAGAAGCATGCATCCTGCTTCAGCTTTCTGCAGGTAGCAGTCTAATTTTGCCAGCACAATTTGTTGAAGAGGTTGTAGTTTCCACATTTGATAGGTTTTGTTTCCTTGTTGAATATCAGCTGACCATAGTTAGCTGGAGTAATTTCTGGGATCTTGATTCTATTCCGTTGGTCTATGTGCCTGTCATTGTACCAGGACCATGCTGTTTTGGTTATTACAGCTGTGTAGTAGGTTTTGAGCTCTTACTCTTATACAATCTTATATGTTTCTTAATATTAAGAACTTACCTTTTCTTTGCAGAATGTATTATTGATTGCTTCTAAATTTATATTTCCCACTATAGTTTAATGCCTTATTCACAGCTGAAATTAAGTAATGTTTAACAAGTAATTTTTTTCTCCTTCTGAGATTAACTAAAATTCTCATACTCATTGCCACCAGAGCTCTAGCGGCCTAGTGGTAAGAATCTGCACGTAATCCTGAAGATGTTGTTTGAATCTACCAGCTGCTCCATGGGAGAAGGATGGGCGATCTCCTCCCACATGATTTCTGTCTTTGAAAATCCACTGGAGGGTCAACTATGGTTCAGTTCCAACTTGATGGTACACAACTACAACACTGCCATTAAGGCAGAAATAACTCAGCAAGTTTTCAGACTGTAAATTGCATGGAAGGAGACTGCCCATCCTCCTTCCATGGAGCTGCTGGTGGATTAGAATTGCTAGGGAGGTGCCACATTTGAGTTGGCAGTGCACCTCCCTATCCAATAGGCTTCTAAGGAAAGAAAAAAAAATAGTATAGAAGAATGCTTGTGGTGAAGTTAGGGCTATGGGGCAGCTTCATCAGCATGTCCCCTAAAAAACGAGGTGACCTTAAAAGATGCCTGTTCAGATGAAGAGTGAGGTACTGATTTGAAACGAAGTCAGATTTGGTACAGGTGCCACAGTACTCACCAAAGAGAAGCATAAAAGAGGGTGAACAGAAAGTACTTGTAGGTTGAGTCCAGCTTATGGAGACTGTCAGTACAGCAGACGGAAACCTTGCCTCTTCCTGCACCAGCCTCACAACCTCGGCTGAGTTTAAGCCCACTGTTGGAGCCACGGTGCCAATTCATCTTGCTGAGATTCTTCTTCTTCATTGACTCTCTACTTTTTTTCCCCCTTTCTACACTCTACTTTTCTAAGCATGATTCCCCTTTCCATGCAATGGTTCCTTCTAACACGCTCAAAGTGTGAACATGTTCAACGTCTTAGCATCCCTGCTTCTAAAGAGCACTTTAGCGGTATTAAATTTGCAAAAGGCCAAATTTTCTTTTTTTTAATTGAAATTTTAATGAAAGTTTATGGAGACTTTGGCTTTCCATTCATTCATTGTTGCACATTTTCTTCCCTGCCCACCCCTCTTCCTGTTGGTTTTTCTCTTTGAAAAGTAAAACAAAACAAAACAAATCAAACCCCTCCTCCCAAAAAACCACTTTCATTATTATACAATCCCATTCCCCATTCCCCCATGAAGCTCTCATTCTGGACTCTTGTCATGAAAATAATACTTAATCATATATTCCATATTTTACCAGAGGTTCACAGCTTCAAAGACAGAGGATGTAAACAGCATGGTGATCCAGCATTGTTGACTGGAGCAGCGAGCTTCCCATAATCACTAATAAACATTTAACAAGGGAAAGGAAGGCTGTTACAGAATGAAGGTGCAAACATTACTGAGATGCCAACCAGGAAGTTCAGGATGAGGAGAGTACTCAGTACATCCTGTAAGACCTTGGCTCTCAACTTGACGCTAAACTGTCTGGGATGATTTTAAAGACTGGTATTCAGTATCCACTCGAACCTATCCTGTTTGAACTAGTCTTAGCAGGACCTGGTGCATGCGCATTTTTGTTAAGTGCTCTGAGTTAACATCCCCGGTAAGGAGATACTGGTTTGGCAAAAAAGCATAAAGAGCTAAACGATGGAATATTCTACCAAGGATAGAGTACAGGATGAAATAAAAATGCTATTTATGGTTTCAGGACTGAAAATTCCCAGGAAAGGAAGAGTCTGACTTGACATAAAAGAAAGTGTCTATATTTTAAGATCCAAATGTGATCTCAGTTAGTTTCCACTGGACAGACGTCACCATTCCCTAACTGACAGTCATAACTGGCACTGTGGTAAGGCTGATAGTTGAAGGGTAAAAGTTACAAAGCCACTTTCTAGTCTTGATTTTAAAATGAAAGTTGCCCCATCCTAGAAGAGACTTAGAGGGTTGTTCTGTGTCCATCTGAGAGTCAGGAAAGACAAGGGCAGAGAGGACAGGGGATGCACAGGAAATCCCACGTGGGTTTGGACCAAAGGTCAGCCTTCTCCACAGGCCTGACAGTCACACTGGGGCTGCGTGGGAGGCCTTGGAGCAGCTCTCTGACTCAAACTGTAAAAGCCAGCTATAGTGGTGGTTTTCTTAGTTGCCTTCTATGGCTCTCATTCATAAATTTGGCTAAAAGCTTCTGAATTAATTTACATTTCCTGCCAGTATCACCTTTTGGGACTAATGAGTTCCATAAGTTTATAACATGCTGTGTGAAGTATATTTCTTTTCATTTGCCCTCAACTTACTTCACTCTGTTTTAAAGAGTGCCCTCCTTGTCCGAAAAAGAAAAAGTAAACAGGATTATAAAACGAGGACAGATTGGCTGAAGTAAGCAGGGCAGAAAGGGAGAGAGGTGTTATAAGGAACCGCAGACTACCTTAAATCGGCAGTATAGTTTTTAAAAGGCAAACAAGGCTGGAATGCATGACCAAGAGCAGAGTTGAGTGAGCCGCTAGACAATGGCTCCATTGTTCCTGGTCCTGTTTAGACCCTTCTAGGAGCAGAGCCTCCTGTGTGGGGCTCCACTGCTTAAATGAAAGAAGGAGCTCAAACACTTAGCAGATATCAATAAAGCTGATTAAACCTTGGGAGTGGAATCCAGAAAGGAAGTGAAACAAATATGAATGGTTTTACAGGTTAGAAGAAAATCATTCTATATAAAAACTATCTATGATGCTATCAATAAAATGCAAAAGAATGGGACATTTGGATTATTGCATGAAGAGAAGGGTCAATACACATCCATTAGTTCTTCCAATAGTAAAGAACTTCCAACTACTGATAATTATGTATAAGATTAAGTGGCAACAGAAAATAGTACTTTTTTTTTAATTTAGAAAAGCTTCTACTTCCAAAATGACTTGAGGTTCATTTTACCTTTGTATCAACCTCACCTGATTAGAAAGCCAGCCAGATGAATGAGTTATTTATTCATGTGAGTAGGGTAAGAATGGATAAGATGAACGTATTAGACAGAGAAGGATATAAACATCTTACCAAAAAAAGGAATTTATGATGCAAATATTAGTATGTGTACCTTAAAAAACTATAAGGAAGCAGCAAATATTTAAAAAAACATATTAAACTTAGTGGGCCAAATAGTAGGCTAACGTATCTATCTGCCGCATTTTTTTCTTCCAAGGTCATAGCATGAAGTTGATTATAGGAAAGTCTTGTGTTTTAATGGAAAATAGGGCAAAGGTTACATGCAACAGGAACCCAGTCATGTGGAGCTTACAGAACCCAGGTTAGGCTCATAAAATTGCTCATTAAAATGCTCTGTTCTGAAGCAAAAGCAAATAAATGAGCTCAGGGAAAAGAGCCACAGAAATCATCTAGAAACATTTCCATGAAAGACTGTGAAAATAGTCTGCTCCAGTCACAGAAATGTGCAGTTTTTGCTTATACAAATAGCCCACACTTAAAAGACATTTAAACGCCTTCCCTGCAATGCTGATTTTGAACTTCTGCCAAGAGCTACTTAATGTTTTTTTAAAATTTTTACTGAATACATCATATGATAAACAAAAAAAAAATTAAAAAGGTGCATGTACCAGAAAACAACTAAGCAGGATAGAAAATCAATATAGCTATTAACCCTCCTATCTCCCACACGATGACCCTCAATTAGGGACAGAATTGATGAAATTTTTAAGTCTTACATTGGTTTATTCCAAAATACAATTTCAAATTACAGAAATGAAAAAACAAAAAGGCATCTTAAAAATGAACAGGGCTATGATTCTCTACACTCTATTATGCTATCGCACAAAGAGCAAAACTGGAAGACTTTGAAATGAATAATAGTAGTAGTGGTTTGCTGGCAAAAATAATCATCAAGACGACTTCTATGAAGGCAGCGAGTCCCAAAGCAATTCAGACAGACTGCTTACACAACGGTTGGCTCGTCTCTAGAACTACCAGCCAAAAACAACACCAATAGTCAGCAGTACCCATCACTTACTTCTAGAAGGAACTGGACTACTTGATGTTGATTAAGTTGGGGGTGTCCAGACACCCATCTGATTCTGAATGTAAATTCAGTGATACCCTAAGCTCTGTCTGAGTCAGCATAGGGGCGACCTGGTGGAATCTCACCACGCCAAGTGATTAATAGGAGTGAGGCAAGCTTAAAGGAAACACACTGTTCCAGAAGGGAGAGCAAGTAGTGAGTCATGTGGTCTGAATTCAACTGTTCTTTCTGCAGCTTTTCCTTGCACCCCATCCACAGTCTGTTGGGATCAGGATGAGGGCCCTGCGAAGGAATAAGTATGAATGTGGAAATATTGTATACTACTCTTTTTCCTTTATAAAAAGGATTATCAATGGAAATACTGCCTTTTTTCTTCTCCTAACTACTTTATCTTAAGCAAAATAGTCTAGAGCTTGTAGGGGAGAAACAATGAATCAAACTGCAAGAGATTCCTTCTGAAAGCAAGGAGGGTTTGCAGTGGGCTTCTGGCCAAACAGCTACTATTTCAGTCAGGTTTCTTTGTACTTGGTGTTGCTATTTAAGCCTAGTGGAAGAGGGAGCTGACTAGGAATCTTCTAGAGAGTTGGCTAAGGTAAAAACACAGAGCTATTTTAAAAAACCTAAAGAATTGCACTTCTTGTGAGATAACCTAGGTATCTGATAAACATATCTTGGCCAATAGCTTGTCTCTTTAGAGTTAGCTAGAAAGAGGGTATTTCCTAATTGATCTAGCTCTAAACAAAATAATCATTGTGCTTTTCCCCACTGGCCCCTAAAATGTTTTATTTTGGCATAATGATTTCTTTTCTTTAGGGTTTACAAATCATCATTTTTCTTCCTTCAGCGGTCGTTTACATTTTTAACCCCCACCCCCCACATGTACACACACACTTCTTGCACAAGTTAGCATGATTTAAAGCGTCTCATTTTTTTAAAGAATTTAAGCCCCAAAAGGAAACTCTGATTCATGTGCCAAAGAACACAGTCATTCATTATTATTTTTTTCTTTCTTTTGCCCTGTACACCCTCCCAAAAGGATTAAAAGCAGACTGAAATGTGGAGTATGAAGGCAGAGGGGGTGAGAGGATTGAGAGCAGAGGAAGGCATTTTAACTACACTGACTCAACACAGTAGGAACCTTGTGCTTCAGACTCAAACTTTTTCCTTCCTTCTAAGCTCCAGTTCTCAGCTCCAGTTCCTGAAGCCATGCATTGTGGTCTTCTCTGGAGAGAGCATGGAGAGGCAGTAACTGATAAATGACCTCTCTAAAACTGACAGGGATGCAGAGGATTAGAGAACGTACAATAATATCTTTAGATAAAATTTTCTTTAAAAGATCTGAGGTGCTTTGAAAGACTTTCAATTTTATAAACAGGTTGCAGTATTTATACAGTGAGCTCTTGTATGTCTTCATCCAACTCCTCCACATGTTAACATTTTACAAAACAGCACAATCATGATTTAAATCAGGAAACTGATTTAAATTGCTACAGTGATCATTATGGTCCAGGATCTAAACTTGGGCCATTAATTGCATCTAGTTGGCATGTCCCTGTGTTGTTCTTGTGTGCCAGTTAATTCATTTCATGTTGTTCTTGGGTTATGTGCCATCAAATTGACTGTGACTCATAGCAACCCTGTCAACAACAGACCTGAACCTTGCCCTATTTTGCGCCATCCTCAGCAAGTCCTATATACTTGAGCCCACTGTTACAGTCATTGGGTCAATCCATCTTGTTGAGGGGCTTTCTCTCTTATGCTGACCCTCCACTTTTCCAAGTATGATATTCTTCTTCAAGGCCTTGTTGTTGCTATGTGCCGCTGAGTAGCCTGCAACTCATAGTGACCCTATGTACAACAGCTCTGAAGCCCGTCTTATCCGGAGACATTCTCACTGTCTCTGACACACCTACCCCCCATTATCTCAGTTACTGTGTCAATCCATCTCATCTATGGGTCTTCATCTCCTGTGCTGGTCCTCCACCTTTCCAAGCACGGTGTCCTTTTCCAAGGACTGGTCTCTTATATTCACATATTCAAAGTATGTGAAACAGAGCTTCAGAACTCTACCTCTAATGAACAACCTGGTTTTACCCTTTCTAGGACAGACCTGTTTGTTCTCTTTGCGATTCATGGTATGTTCAAGACTCTTCTTCAGCACCACGACTAAAAAGCCTCAATTCTTCTATCATCCTTAGTCATTGCCCAGTTCCCTGTAATTGTGAAGACCATGGCCTGAATCAGGTGTACTTTAGTCTCTAGACTGATATCATTGTTCTTTAGCACTCTGGAGAGGTCTGACAGCAGATTTCTCTAATGCAATTTGCCTTTTGATTTCCTGTCTGCTGGTGCCAAGAATGTTGAATGTGGAGTTGATCAAGTTGAATTTGTTTACAACCTCAATCTCTTCTCCATCTATCATAGTGCTGTCGATTGGCCCAGTGCTGAGAATCTTTTCTTTTCTTGATGTTGGGCTTCAATAACGTCCAAATATTTGCAATAAAGCTTCACCAGACTTGTTTCCAAGGAGCACCCTTGATGCAATTTCTTCAAGCCTCATAATGATCTTTTCAGGCAAGGTCACACTCCAGTGGTGCAGTCATTAAGGATTTGCACTTTTAAACCAAAGGTCACACCTCTCTGGTGGTCAGAATACATCAGCAACTATATGGGAGAAAGATGGGAAATTTCTGCTTAGTGATTTACAGCCTCCGAAAGCCTACAGGAAGGCCAGCTACGAGTGGATTCCAACTTGACAGCAATGCGTTTGAGATTTTTTTTTTTTTTTTTAGTAAAGCGGGGTTGAAATGCCTTACAGGGTTTCCAAGTCTGTAGGCTTTATCATTAGGTCTTTCTCCTATGCAGTTGTGGGTCAGAATTTTTGACCTTTCTAACTAAAACTTCAGCTACTGGCCAAGTGTTTAAACATTGTAGTACTAGGGCCTTGCCCTCTTTAGTCTCCTTTAGTTCAGAACATTTTCTCAGTCTTCCGTGCTCTTTCATGATCCGGATGTGGTGGTGGTGTTGTGAGTGTCACTGAGTCCACTATAACCCACAACAAGCCTAGGAACAAGATAGAGATCTTGGTTTATTCTGAGCTATCTTTGTGATCTCCAACACATTCCAGTCCTTTGTCACAGTCACTGTGTCCATTTATCTCCTTTAGGGTCTTCCTCTCTTGTGCAGACACTACTTTTCCAAGTATGAAGTCTTTTCCAAGAACTAGGGAGGCTCAACAACATGCCCAAAGTATGTGAGATGAAGTCTGACTATTCTTGTCTCTATAACCCTGGTTATACTTCCTCTAAGACAGATTTATTTTTTTCCTTTGGCAGTTCATGCTATCTCAGTATTTTTCAAGAACATCACAATTCAAAAATGTCGGTTTGGTCTTCCTTATTCTCTTACATATGCATATGAAGTAAATGAAAGGGTTAGGCATACCGTATTATTTAAATGCATATCCTTGCTCTTTAGCACTTTAAAAAGAAGTTCTTGAGAGAAGATTTTCCCAAGTCATCTGTTGATTTCTTGACAGATGATACCATGAGTATTAATTGTGAATTCAAGTAATATGAAATAATTGACAACAACTTCAATCTTTTTACCCCATCTATCATGAGGTTGCCTATTGGTCCAGTGGGGAAGATTTTTGCTTTCTTGATGTTGAGCCTTCAATATGCAGCCTTTAGTTTTTCCTTCCATTTGGGTTTGTCTGGTGTTTCTTCATTATTAAGTTTAGGTAATATGGGTGTTGGACTTTTTTTCTTTTTAGAGTCAAGAACATCTCATAAATGATGTTTATGTACTCAGTGTATTATAGAAAGACATATGATGTTGATTTGTTCCAGTACCAGTGATGTTACTTTTGATCACTTGTTTAAAATGGAGTCAGTATCTTGTGAGATGATTCTTTGAGACTATGTAATTGTGTTTCTTATCATATTTCTCTTTACAAATCTTATAATCATTTATGATTAAAAATTATTACTATGGTAGTTTAGAAAGATTTTTTATTTCTACTTTTGCTTATACTTTTTTTATTAACTTGGATACTATCATAAGGGAGAGTTTTCTCTCTCATGTAATTACTTACTTGTTGTTGCTTTTGTTGTTTACTATCTGGTAGGAAGCGACCCATAGCTGATCCTTTGGTGGGTTTTCAGAGGCAACCAGCTGTTAAGTGCATGGGAGGAGATTGCCTATCCTTCTTCCATGGAGCAGCTGGTGGCCCGAATCACGTGCCTTTGAGATTGCAGCATAGCTTCTTGCCACTAGGCCACCAGAACTCCCTAATTACTTACTTAGGTATGTATTTATATAAGCTGTTGTTGAATGGTGTATCATAGATTTGGAATCAACCCATTGCTGAACCTCTGGTGGGTTTTTAGAGGCAGTTAATCACACGCTGGGGGAGTGTGGGGGTGGAGATTGCCCATTCTGCTCCTGCAGAGTGACTGGTGGCATTGAACTGGGTCCCTTGGAGACTGTAGCTCAGCTTCTTGTCACTAGGCCACCAGAGCTCCTTATTTCTACTACGGAGTATAACCCATTACTACCATTTTTTATTTTTTACTCAAAGGGCCCCAAATTTAGTCATGGGAAGCCTTCTTCAAATTGATTCCTATATTGTTTTGACATATCCCAGTCATTTTTGAAGTAATTACTTCCAGGAACTATGAAAGAATCAAGGCTCACTTAGGACTCTCTTTTGTGCTCAACTTGAAACAAATTCTATCTCCAAAGAGTACTGATTCCTTTGATTGGAGATTAGACTAAAATAATGATGATATTTGCTTATCTTTATCAGAATGAATAAATAAGTCCTCTAGAAATATAACCTCCTTGACCTATAATGCCAGTAGATATCTACTGAGAGAGCCCTGGAGGCCTGGTGGTAAGAACCTGCACCGCAATCCTGAAAGCATGTGGGTTTGAATCCACCAGCTGCTACTTGGGAGAAGGAGGGACAATCTTTTCCCATGTGATTTACTGCCTTTGAAAGTCCACTGAAGGGTCAGCTATGAATAGGTTCTGACTCAACAGCACATAACAACAGCAGCAATATAAAGGGAGTTATCATGCCCTAGTCTCTAAAAATATGTTGCTAACACAAAAATGGCACTTCTGGCAGTTCAAAGCCACCAGCAACTCCGTGGGGGAGGGGTGGGGGGTGGGGGAAATGGCAATCTACCCATGTGCAACATGGGATGTTGTTATTGTTATGTGCTGTTGAGTTGCTTGTGACTCATAGCGACCTTATGTACAACCGCTTTGAACTCTGCTCTATCCTGAGCCCACCTTATTGTTCCTGACACACTTGCTCTCTACCCCAGTCACTGAGTCAAACCTTCTCATCTAGGGTCTTTGGAAGAGGCAAAAGTCCTGGACTTTCAGTGTTCTTTTTTTTTTTACTATCTTTTCCCCCTCAGCCATAAACTTCAGTAATATGTAATTTCTTTCCCAGGATATAAATTGGAAATCTTACCTAGTGACCTTGAACTCACAATACTAAGAGCTCCAAATTAACAATAAATTATGAAAAATTACCTATATCTCTAAAGAGCTTTCATTAATAATTAAAATCTACATAAAACCTTAGTATGGTTTGAAGAGTGATGACTAAATCTTATACCATGATTTACTTTTCCCCTTGAATTGGTTTACATGGCAAAAGTAAACAAAAGATGATAAAACTTCTAAGTGGTGATCTCATTAAATGCATAATAATCAATTGAGTATCTGTGGGAAAGGAAAATTCATTGTTCACATGGTTTGTAATTTCAGATTAGACATTATTGTTATTGATACTGACACAGAATTACTTAGTGTTTACTATTACAAAGACAGAAGATAATGACCAAATTGATACCAGAGAGAGTCTGAAAAGACTAAAACAGAATGTCAGAAAAGACTGAAAATTGTTCTAGAACATTGAGAAGCCAGAACTAAAGGAAGAAATGCTGAAATAAAAGAGAGATTTCAAAGAGCATCTTAAGAAGACAAAGTATTACAAAGAAATATGCAAAAATAAAGAGAAGAACCTAGCCTTTCTCAAGCTGAAAGAACTGCAAAGCAAATTTAGGCCTAGAGTTGCAACACCGAAGGATTTTATGAGCAAAATCTTAAATGATCCAGGAAGCATAAAATAAAAAGATGGAGGGAATACACAGTGTCACTGCACCAAAAAGAATTGTTGACATGAA
>NW_006399807.1:17005647-17016840 GCF_000299155.1 Elephantulus edwardii | reverse complement strand
AGTCAACTCCTGGAGCCTTGTTTTTTGCCAATTCCTTCATAGCAACTTGAACTTCCTCCTTCATTACCATAGATTCTTGCTCATATGTTATTTTATGAAATTCCTCTGTGTCAGCCAATTCCTTCTGATACAGTCACTCTGTGTACTCCTTCCATCTTCTTTTGATACATCTTGGATCATTCAACATTCTACCCAAACTATCCTTAAGTATTGCCACCCGTGGCTTGAATTTGTTTTTCAACTCTTTCAGCTTAAGAAACGCTGAGCGAGTCCGGCCCTTTTGATTTTCTGATTCCAGCTCTCTGCACATTTCATTACAGTATCTTGCTTTGCCTTCCCGAGCCACCTTTTGAAATTTTCTATTCAGCTCTTTGATTTCTTCCTTTTGCTTTGGCTTCGTGGCGCTCTAATGCAATACTCAGAGTCTCATCTGACATCAATCTTAAGTCTTTTCTTCTTCTTTAGCCTTTATAATGATCTTTTGCCTTCTTCAAAGACGATTTTCTTGATATCCTCTCAGAGCTCATTTGGTTTACCCTCATTGGTTGCTCAAGGCCTCAAACCTGTTCCTGAGATGGTTTTGAAATTCAAGTCGGACAGCCTTAAGGTCAAATCTTGGTTCCCATGAACTTGACTTAGTTTTCCTCAACTTCAATTTGAATTTGCATATGAGTAGTTGGTGGTCTGTCCCACAATCAGCAGAGAAGATAAAAAACTATCTCTTCAAAATAGATTATATTTTAACTTGATGAAAACAAAAATCTTCACTACTGGGACAGTTGTGTTGTCAACCTAAAGGCATGTGGTTCAAAATCACCGGTTACCTCATGGAAGAAATTAACTCCTGTGTAATTTATGAAGACCTCTAAGACTTGCTGGAGGGTCAGCTATGGGTCAGCTCCAACTCAGAAATAACAACAACAATTGGGTCAATAGACAACATCATGATAGATGGAGAAAAGAGTGACACTGTCAACAATGTCATCTTACTTGGATTCACAATCAACATTCTTTGTATAAGCAGTCATAAAATGAAAAGATATGCTGCATCAGGGAAATCTGCTGTCAAGGACCTCTCCAAAGTGCTTATGTGCAATGATGCCAGTTTAAAGACTAAGGTGTACCTGACCGAAGTCACGGTCTCTTAAATTACTTTCTATGCATCTGAAACTTGGACACTGACTACGAATGATAGAAGAATTAATGTCGCTGAACTGTGGTTCTGAAGACGAGTACAAATATCCAGACTGCCAGAAAAAAACCCACACCAAACCCACACAGAAAAACAGGCAACAATCTATCATGGAGAAAATGTAACCAAGATGCTCCTAAGAGGCATGGATGATAAAATTTTGCCTCACACACTGTGGGAATGTTGTGAAATGTTGTAAGGCAGGGCAAATCCTTGGGAAAAGACATCATATTTGTGAAGGTGGAGAGTCAGTGAAAAAGAGAAAGACTCTCAACATTATAGACTGACATAGTTACTGCAAAAATGAGTTTAAGTATAGAAGAGATAATGAAGATGGCATTCGATCTATGGTTCTTAGACTATCTATGAGTAGTACTCAATATGATGGCACTTAACAACAACAACAACAATAACAACAAATGTTTACCCATGTCTTTGTACATGTTTATTTCTGGATCATTTGCCTAATGAACATTTTTAAGAAGTCTTCTCCCCACCCCCAGTATCTATTAGTGATAACTCCCTGTTTTTTGTTAATCTGAAAATGTCTTTCCTATTACTTCAGCTTAAAAGAATACTTTCACTAGGTATACAACTCTAGCTTGATGATTTTCTCTGTACTCTGAAGATTTCTTCTATTTCTTCTCATTTTCATTGTTGTTGTTGGGAACTGTTGAGTACAACCCATAGCGACCCTATGAACAACAGATCTGAACCCTGTCCTATCCTGTGTCATCCTCACACTTCCTGATACACTAGAGCTCATTGTGACAGTCACAGTGTCAATCCTGGCCAAGGGTCTTCCTCTCCTTCACTAAACCTCTGCCTCTCCAAGCATCATGTCCCTCTACAAGGAATAGGACCTCCTAGCAACATGCTTAAAGTATGTGGGGGAAAGCTTTATCATCTTTGCCTCCAAAGGGAATTCTGGTTGCACTTTCTCCAATTCATATTTGTTTGTTCTTTTGGCAGTATGTAGAATGTTCAGTGTTCGTCTCCAACAGCAAAGCTCAAAAGCACCAATTCTTCTTCTCTCATCCATATTGAAGGCATACTCTTTGATATTCTGCAACAAGTTTTCATTGTTGCTTATGTAAAAAATTTTGAATGTTATTTTTCCTTTGTAGGTGATTCGTCTTTTTCTCTATGTTTTATGTGGTTTTGAGTAGCCTGTGATCCTCTATACAATAACTCTGAACTCTGCTCTTACCTGAGAAAGTCTCAATGTCTTCGACACACCTACCACATTGCCCCAGTCAGTGTCAATCCATCTCATGTGGGGTCTTCCTCTCCTGCACTGTCCCTCCACCCTTCCAAGCATGATGTCCTTCTCTAAGGACTAGTCCCTCCTGACCATATGTCCAACATATGTGAGATGACGCTTCAAAATCCTTGCCCTCAAGGAGTAGTTTGGTTTCACTCTCTCCAGGACTGATCTATTTGTTTTTTTTTTTTTTGGTGGTTCATGGTATGCTTAATACTCTTCTACAGCAGTATAAATCAAAGGCATCCATTCTTTCCCCATCATCCTTAGTCATTGTCTAGCTGGCCAATGTATAGCAAATAACTGTAAAGACCATAGTCTGAATCAGGTGCACCTCAGTCTCTAAACTATTACTGCTGCTCTTTAGCATTCAGGAGTGGTCCTTGGCAGCAGATTTCCCTAATGTAATTTAGTGTTGTTGTTTTGTTTTTTAATTTCTTGACTGCTAGTGCCAATAGACTGAAATTGTTAACCTCAATCTCTCAATTGGCTCAGTGATGAGAATCTCTGTCCTCTTGTTCTTGAGCTTCAATCCATATTGAATACTACAGTCCTGTACCTTCTATAGCAAATACTTCAGTTTCTCTTCTGTTTCAGTAAGTAAGGTGTGTCATCTGCATAGTGCAGGTTGTTGATCAGTCTTCCTCCAATCTGGATACCACATTCCTTCTCATAAAGTCCAGCCAACTGAATGATCTGTTCTGCATATAGACTGTAAAGGTATGGAGACAGGATGCATCCCTGACACATTCCTTTCCTGATTTTCAACAATGCAGTATTTCCTTGCTCTGTTCTGACAACTCCTTCCTGGTCCTAGTACAGGAAGCACAATCAAGTTTTTTTTGAATTCTTATTCTTTTCAAAATTAGCCATAATTTGTTGTGATCTACACAGTCAAATTCTTTTATGGAGCCAATGAAGCACAGACAGATAATCTTCCATTATTCTCTGCTTTCAGCCAAGATCCATCTGATATTGGCAATGACATCCACAGTGCCATGATCTCTCCTAAACCCAGGCTGTATCTCTAGTAGTTCTCTATTGATGTACTTTTGGATAAGCGACATTTTTAAGATTGTCTCTTTGTCCTTGGTGGCCTGAAATTTCACTGTAATGTGTATTTGCATGATTATTTCTGGTGTTCCTTATGAAAATTCCCAACTGTTATAATGTCTAAAAAGAAACCCAACAAAAAAACTCCCCAACCCTACTTTCTTCTAGAATTCTGATTAAACACACTGACACGTGCACATCTACACCTACATGCTAAATAAAGCATCTTTTCTCTTTCATGTCTCATGTACTTTCTCCACCTCTCCATGCTGTATTCTGGGTAGCTTATTCAGTTTTATATGCCTTATTCTGGGTAGTTTGTTCAGTTGTATATGCTGTATTCTGGATAGCTTATTCAGTTACATACATAATACACAAGCCTGTATTAGCTCACCAGAACAGACTGTATACATTATATTCCAGTTCTGTGTTCACTGACAGCACAGTGGTCACTTTAAATCATCCATGGCAGCAATATTTATACCGCCAAAACTGGCAAATGCTAAAAAGTAGGATATTCCCCTGGAAAGCTGCTTACCTATCAGCACATTCCTCATAGAACTCATTTTATTTAGCCTCTTCTCAGCTATCTAATTTATTTATACAGTTTTCATTTCAGTTCAACGATACTTATTGCTGTTGAGTCAGAACTGATTTCCAGTTAAAATTCCAGTGGGTTTTTTGGAAGTTGTAAATACACAAGATGGCCCATCCTTTTTCTCCTTAGAATGGCTACTAAATTCCAACTACTAGAGAGGTGTAATCTTTCAGTTAGCAGTGTAACTCCCTTCAGCAGTGTAACTCCCTTCACATTATTCTACCACGGTTTCTAATGTCAGTGACAGAGTGTTTTATTTCTTTTTGTTCTATCAGTTTTTTTTCTTAAAAACCTATAATTTGTCTTTTTAAAATAGGCAGTGGTCCCTTCTCATGTTGATAAGTTTTCTACTTCTTTAAATATTTTAAATGTTCTCCAAAACATTTTCTTATTATTTATTATATTACTTGTTATTGCTCTTGACTCACTCAACATGGCTTCATCCCATCTTATTAAATGCTACATTTTATATTCGTGTTCAGTTGGGCTGTAGTTGTGTGAATAATATTAGATCTGAGTGGAGGATGTGTCTCTGTAGACTATATGTATTTCTATGGGCTCTGAGATATGCATCCAATATGGGTCCACTTTATGTTAATTTCTCAACTTTGGTTCTGCTTGACTATTCAAGTTGAATTTCAAACGACATAACACAAAACCTGTAACAACAGATTCTTAAAGGAGATTTTTCTTTCCTTCCACGTACAGCATAGGCTGAGGCAAAAACCCCTTTTCTTGGTTGCTCTCTTTTCAAGTAAGTGGATTTTTCTTGCTCTACCATTTCATTGAAGGCATAGTTCTTTGAAGGTACTGTCTTATTTAAAGGTCTTGGTTCCAGTTTTCCCACTTACTCTGACTGAGACCTTTTATCTATTTAACATAATGCTCTTGGGTGTAAGGTTCTGGTATCTGTTATCAGGAGTGGAAGAAGACACATCAACATTAATGTCTTTGGCTTCACCACTGGCATATCCTCTGTTTCTAGCTACAGCTGTTTATTTGGGTGACCCAGAGATTTCTCTTACTCTCATGTTGGCTCAATGAAAATCTGAAAGAATGACTGTCACAATGTTTTCATATTTGAAGATGTTTTGAAGTAAAAAAAAAATTCTGCTCCAAATCAAAGTCCACATATTTCTTCTAAAAAGAGCCTTTCTAAATTTATTGTAAGAAGCAGTTTGAAAGCTCTTATTTGTATTGAGCCTTTAAATTTTAATCTTTAAAGAATTCTATAGCAAAAAAAATATTTAATATACCACCTCACACATATAACAACATATTTATGTATTAAGTACCTACAATATGTTGGGCAATATCAGTTACTTCAGAATAGGTACTGAACCATACAAGATATTTTCAAAAACACAAATATAGTAAGAGGTTGAAAGTTCAATAAAATTACACTCTAACTTCCATTATTGGTCAAATTTTGTGTTTTCTTCCTGTGAGATTTATTGCCTCTGAAATCCTGCTGCAGGATCAGCTATGAGTTGGTTCCAACTTGATGGTACTATAGCTTTAGAAGCTGAATCCTGTGGCATTTCAACAACCAAAGGTATATCCTTAGTAGCCTAAAATACCTATCATCACCGGTTCATATTTCATGTTAGCTAAAGGTAGTGAACTTAGCAAATATGCCAGGTTGTTCTGTGGCTCAGTCGTAGTATAGTGTCATGCTGTGATGGCTTGGGAAATCTTTAGCTCAAAGGAGGTCTGAAATATTGACAAATGGACTAGGACCTATGCTGAAGACCTGCTCTTCTCCTGCCTTTCTATTTACAAGAAACACTCATGTAAAGAGAGAAAAAAACAACTAAGTTTGAAAATAGGCAACTACAAATATTAGAATATTACTGAAATTATTTTTTTATCTTGAATGTGATGACAATTTGAAGATAAAAATCTCCCTATCCTTCATAGGTAAATCTTTACAAACCAATAAACTGGACCTCTACATGAATTCTTACCCTCTGAGTAAGATTTGTAATGACAGCATCAAGGTCAAAAGTGCACGTCTGTAGCAAGTGGCCTACATGGGATCATCCACTAGAATGAAGTCTAGTATCATACACACAGCTGTACCCCAAGAAGTAATTCTAGACATCAGGATAATGTATGTCGAAGCTGTGCAAAACCACAATTCACCAGTGGATCGTGACGCTTTTTGGCAAAGCGCTGTTTATTGTATTGGTCTCCTCTGGCTGTACAGTGATCTGGGAAGCTAGAGAACTGGAATTCGTCACTTAAGCCATTCATCCTCAGCTGCCAAGAGGTGGGTACATTCTGACCTTTGGTATTAAATCTGGGCTGAGTTCCATATACTATCCTACTTCGAATGCAGTAACTACATCACAAATGAGGACATTCTGCTTCAGTGTTACAGTGTGAAAGTTTTACAACTCTCAAACCGTTTAAGATACTTTCTTTTTTCATTGGAAAAGGTCTTTTCTTTTCACTTTGGTATAAAGTAAAATGGTGTCTTGAAACGGGATTTTCGATTTTTTTAAAATTTTTTTACATTCTCTACAGCACTAACTTAAAAACAGCTGAACTTGGTTCCCTGAAAACACATAAAAACTCCTGAGCTGAGACCTGATGGATCAAGTTTCAGCCTGAAGAATTTCTTTGAGCCAATGGTTTATGCAGAAAATGCTGACAGATGTCGAACAGTCTCAGCAAAGAAATCTTTAAGGGAATCCTGGGCAACAGACCATGTGGCTGCTTTGAAAGTGCTAAATTCTCGTTATTAAACAATTTCATTTCAAAAATCTCTAGTAAATTTTAAATTAGGCTTTTAACAAAGAGTTGGAGAAAGTCATCTATGACTCAACAGCTGAATTTCAGGAATCTGCTACTTCCCACTTAGCATTTTCTTTGAGAAATGAACATTATTTTAGATTTATCTTTCTAAAGTCTTGAGAAAGAGCAAGAATTCTGCAATTGTGATCTTTAAAGCATAAGACAGACACTGAAGTTCGTAAAAAATTTCTGCAGGAAGTCCCTGAACCAAGAGAGTCTATATGGCAAACATGTGATATGTTTCTGGCAGTGATTTTTCTTTGCTGGGATAGTAAAATATGAGTCAGGGGAACTACAAACAACTTAGGTCTGATCAGAAACAATGGAATGTTTGTTAAGTGTTCTTCTGGGGTTCCAGATCTCCCCAGGAGAGCAATCATTTAAAGGATGTCAGCGATGCAAATGAATTTTAGCTGTAGGAAAGAAGAGGTGAATAGCACTTTTGTTCCTGTGAGACTTGGAATTTCAGATGGGCTCCATTTTTAAGAATTCTATGTAGCCTGCCTGCACTTTCTGATGTTGTTTCAGTTGGGAATGATAGTGTGCCCTTCTTATCCTCGCGTCCTGACCTGTTCAGAGATGTTAAGCGGTGTTGTTAACAACTGAGAGAGGAGTTCCCTGCTGATGTAAAAAGGTTTTATGAATTGTGCCTTGTGAGAAAGAGAGAAAAACTCTTTGCAAAGTAAGTATAGCATGAATATGTTTTTTTTAAAAAATCCTATCAGTTCTCTGGCAGACTTCAGCCTCTGATATTCTAATGAATAATTGAGTTACTTCACTGTGGTGGTGCGCTTGGAGAACGGCTTTTACATGCATTTTCCTCCAAAGCTAAGTACTTCTTTACTTTCTCTCTAGCTAAAAAATGTGATAGTTAAATGCCTGGAAATCTGAAGAAATCAAGTGGTAAAGAGTGTTGGTTTGGGAAGGAAAATAATCTAGAACTCTGAATTCATCAGCATATTAAGTTGCTGAGAGAAGGAATATGGTATCTAGGCATGAAAATTGTGAGAGAGATCACAAAATTATTGCTGTTGTTTTGTGCCATTAGTGTACCGAAAGTCATGAAAAAAAAAAAAGCTGAGATTTCAAGTTCTACTGCCACTAAGCATTTGGAAGAAGAAAGAAGGTATTTGATATAATTTTTGTTACCTTCCTGTTGGCAAATATGATATGGTAATTAATTGAAAGGAAAACATACAAATTTGTACTTACCAGCTTGAAAAAATTTGTACCATTAAAAAAAATAAGTATTTTTATTTTTAGAAAGCTATATATGACAACATTTCACATGTTCTACATACACTGTCCATCTGTCATACTTTGTTGGCTTGTGTGTTGCTGAGATGCTAGAAGTTATGCCATTGGAATTTAAATATCAGTAGGTTCAATCAGGGTGGACAGGGAAGGGGGCAATCTACTTCTGAACAAACTGGTCAATGAAAACATTATGAATAGCAGTGGAACACTGCTACAGTATCAGAATATGAACCCTTAGTTTAGAAGGCACTAAACGTCCAACTATGGAAGAGCTACTCTTCAAACTAGAGTACACTTTAAAGACATGCATCCGCTAAAGTTTTAAGGACCTGTAGCTGCTGATGAGGTTTGATGAAAAATAAGAAGAGGCTTGAACATACTGTGGACCGCCAAGAAAACAAGTAAGTCTCTCTTGGAGAGGGTAAAACCAAGTTTCTCCTTGGAAGCTATGATTTTGAGTCTCTGTCTCACATACTTTGGGCAGGTGGCTAGGAGGAACCAGTCTTTGGAGAAGGACATCATTCTCAGAGGGGTGGAGGGACAGTGCAGGAGAGGAAGACCCTGAATGAGATGGAATGATACAGTAACTGGGGTAATAGGGGTAGGTGTGTCTGAGTCTGTGAGACTGCGTCAGGATAGGGCAGACTTCAGATTGTTATAAGATGTAGGCAACTCGATGGCACCTATCAACAACATCTACTGATGTGGTTTGGTAAAAAGTAAGAACAAACAGCTGCAAGTATTCATTAACAATCAGAGTTTAGAATGTATGAAGTATGAATTTAGAAAGTCACAAATTGTAAAAAATGAAACACAACACTTGAAAACCAAAATCCTAACATCGTTGTTGTTAGGTGCCATCAATGACGACTCATAGTGACCATATGAACAAAAGACCTTAACCTGCACCATCCTCACACTTCCTGATGCACAAGAGTCCATTGCAGCAGTAACTGAAGGTCTTCCTCTCCTTCACTGACCCTCCACCCTTCCAGTATTATGTCCTTCCCAAGGAACACCCCTTCCTAGCAACATGCCCAAAGTATATGAGGCAAACCCTTATCATTCTTACCTCTAAAGCACACTATGGCTGTATCCTCTTCAAAACATATCTGAACTGACATCCAATCAGATATATGCACACCCTGTTTATTGCAGATTTGTTCACAATAGCAAGGAGTTGGAAACAACCCAGGTGCCCATCAACAAACGAATGGATAGAGAAGCTGTGGTATATTCACACAATAGAATACTACACCGCATTGAAAAACAAGGAACTCACGCAATATTATTCAAAATGGGGAACCCTGGAGGACATTATGTTGAGTGAACTATCTCAGTCACAAAAGGACAAATACCACATGGTGCCACTGCTGTAGAATGGGACTGACATCAGGATTGGGGTAAGACTGAGAAAAACTGGATAAATTATGTATACTGCATTGAAACAGATGAGGGAGAGAAAGTGATATATGATAGGGTATTATAGTTATCACAAGAGTTCAGAGTTAAGGATGCATAGTGGAGTGTACCTGGGGTGGTGGGAGGAATGCGGGGGGATTGTAAACCAAAGAAAGAATTTTTCTTTTACTTTTTCAAAGAGAGGGGCAAACTGGTGGAGGGAGGTTCAGGGGAGAGGGCTGGGCAGGGAGAAAAGTGCAACAATGAATGAACGGAAATCCAAAATCTCTGTAAATGTTCATTAAAATTATTAAAATAAAATTTTTAAAAAAAGGAAACCCAGAAAAAAAAAACAACCAACCAAACAAACATCTGTTTGTTCTCTTGGCCATCCATGGGATGGTCAGCACTCCTCTCCCAACACCACAGTTCAAAGGCATCCATTCTTTTTCTGTCAACCTTATTTGCTGCCCAGATCTCATACACATAGCAGTAATTGGAAAGTCTATGGCCTGAATTAGATGCATCTTAGTCATTAAAGTGACATCATTACTCCTCAATAATTTGGAGAGGTCCTTAACTGCAAATTTTCCCAGGGCAATGTGTCTCCTTATTTTCTGGCTGCTTGTACTAAGTGTGCTAATTGTGGGTCCAAGCATGATGCAGTTGCTGATAGTTTAAATCTCTTCTCCATCCATCATGATGTGGCCTATCAGTCAAGTGGTAAGAATCTTTGTTTTCCTGACATTGAGATGCAATCCATACCGAAGGATGTATTCCTTCATCTTCTGCAGCAAGTGCTTCAAGTCCTATTCATTATTGATGAGTCTCCCTCAAATCCTGATGCCACACTCCTCTTCATAGAGTCCAGCTTCTCAAATAATTGCTCAGCACACACACTGAATAGGTATAGAAAAAAAGAATACAACATTGGTGTACTTCCTTCTTACTTTTAAATCATGCTCTGTTTGCACAACATTCTCCTGGTCCAAGTATAGGTCTCCAGTTTTAAGTAGTTGGATTCTGGAGGGGAAGTGTTTTTTTATTTACTTGAAAAATAGGCTTAAACTTTCTGGTTGTTTTCGGTTTTATTAACATTTGAGTATAAGCTAATTGGCCATTTCTGATTTTGTTAACAATAAGCTGTGGGCTGGAAGCCTCTTACTTAAGCAATCGTGACCTGGTGGGTGGGCCTTTGTTTTTAAAAGTCAGCTGGGTCCTGCCTGAAGATGAGTCTCTAGCTTGGAGCAGTTGTATTCTGAAGGGTAAATCCTAGCATTACTGAGTTGAAATGGACAAGTATTAGCTATTTTGAATTAGGCAATCACCTGGTTTATCATTCTGGAAATGACAAATTGAAAAGGAATGGAGTTGCATTCATTATCCTGTAACGATAATTACCTAGTCTGTATGCTGAGCAACAAATCCAAAAAGTTGGATTAGATAAAGAATGTTTGGATTTACAAACAACACCTTTGGTACTGTTGTTGTTAGGTGCCATCAAGGCGAGTACAACTCGCTGAGACCTTATAAATAAAAGATCTAAACCCTGTCCTATCCTGTGTCATTTTCACATGTCCTGATACACTAGAGCCCACTGTGGCAGTCACTGTGTCAATCCACCTGGTT
>NW_006399807.1:17001788-17004440 GCF_000299155.1 Elephantulus edwardii | reverse complement strand
GACTGATGATTGCATCCAAGGCTGCATTCGTTAAATGAAACAAGTCAATTGCTGTCCTATTGATTCCTGTGGTATTATTTTTTGCCATGCCTTCAAATGCAGCTTCCACTTCTTCCTTCATTACATTTGGTCCTACTCATATGGCACTTCCTGAAATTTTTTCAGTGTCAATCAGTTCTTGTACACAATCCCCCCACACCCCTCCCACCACCAACATGTCCGTTTTTAAGGAAAGCTCCTCCTAGCAACATGTCCAAAGTATGTGCAGTGAAGCCTCATCATCCTTGCCTCCAAAGAGTACTCCGGCTACACCCTTTCCAAGATGTATTTGTTTGTTCTTTTGGCCATCCATGGGAGAGTCAGTGCTTTTCTCCAACACTACAGCTCAGAGGCATGTTGACTGCATGCTTGGTCAACTTCAGACTGCCAAAGCTGGTACAAGTCCTCAATTTACGTAAATTTACAGAACCAGAAACAACTTGGAGCTTTTTCCCCCTCCTGTGGCCATCGCTAACGGAGTAGCAGCCAAAATAAAGCTCAATCCTTTTGTGACTTCCAACTGGAGCAGAACCTATTAAAACCATTTCAGTGCACCCTCTCACATTCAAAAGAAGATTATGTCTTCTCCTCCATCCAAGGAGCTGAGGTAGAAATACAATGTATGGTCTATGCCCATCCAAAAGGATGATGAAGTTCAGGTTGTATGAGGACATTATAAAGGTGAACAAATTGGCAAAGTCATCCAGGTTTATAGGAAGAAATATGTCATCCACACTGAACGGGTGCAGCACGATAAAGTGAATGGCACAACTGTCCATGTGGGTAGTCACCCCAGCAAGGTGATTATCACGAGGCTAAAACTGGACAAAGCAAAAGTTCCTTGAACATAAAGCCAAATCTCACCATCTTGGAAAAGAGAAGGGCAAATATAAGGAAGAAACAGTCGAGAAGACTCAGGAGTAAAATATTACTATGCACAACTTCATTACAAACAGAAAAGGAGAATAGAATAGAAAAAGAAGTTCTCCATTTATTAATCTTTGGCTTCAGTGGTTGGTGTATACACATGTACGAAAGATAGCTATATGAAGAGGTGTTTCTTGTATGCCTAGGGATAGTTCCTATCACAGCCTCAAACTTCAGACTAGATACTGAAATGCTCTTTTGAGGATGAATGAGACACCACTTTTCTCCCACCTGTCATTCTCTGCAAAGCAGCTCTTATGATTGCCTGATTCAAAGTGGGCAATACAAACCAGTCCATCTCAGGCCTCTAATACCGAGGGTGCTGATTATTCTGTGCTCATTTAATTTCTGACAACTTCTAAATTCATATTCCACCTATTAAAAATTCTTATATTTGATCAATGCTTGCAGTCACTTCTTTTTATTTCAGTGCCTTCTTATCTGTGGTGCTCTATTTTGGTCTTATATTTATCTATATTCTTCTGTTAACACGCTGCCGCACACTTAAATTGACGACTGTGCTTAGAAACACATTTTTTTCCCCCGCTATAGCCATTATTTGTGGCAACGTGTTAATTAGAGGGTTTTCGTAGGTTTTTATTTCAGAAATGCTTGGCCACATCTGCTTCTTAGACTTTAAGTTCATCGAAACCTGCCCATCATGGGTGACCCCACTGATATTTAAAAATGTCAGTGGCATGACTTCTAGTATCATGTCAACCCACAAGTCACCCCAATACAGCAAAATGATAGACAAATGTAATCATAAAAACAAACTATAAACAAGCAAGCATACACAGTATCACAGTAACAAGCAAGTCAGCACCCCACCCTAGTACAGCAAATTGACATGTAAGTGCTGTATCTGTAAGAATAAACTATAAAACTGTTTTTGTTGTTGTTTGGTGCCATTGAGTTCAGCACAACTAACACAGATCCTATGACCAAGAAATCCAAACCTTGTCCGATCCTGTACTATCCTCATCGTCTCTGATACATTTGAGCTCATTGCTGTAGTCACTGTGTCAATCCCTCTTGTTGAGAATCTTTCTCTCTTTTGCTGATCCTCCACCTCCCTAAGCATGATGTCCCTTTTTAAGGAATAGCCTCTTCTAGCAACATATCCGAAGTATGAAGGATGAAGTTTTGCCATCCTTGCCTTCAAGGAGCACTCTGGCTGCACTTTTCCCAAGATCTATCTGTTATTTTGGCAGTCCATTAGATATTCGGTTCTCTTCTCCAATACCACAGCTTGAAGGCATCAATTCTGTCAACCTTAGTCACTGGTACACCTTTCTTAGTATGTGAATGAAAAGACTGTGGCTGGAATCAGGCACACCTGTGTCTTCAAACTGGAATCACTGCTTTTCAGAATTTTGGAGAGGTCCCTGAGAGCAGATTTGGCCAAAGAAATACGTCAACTGATAGCCTGACTGCTGATATCCAGGGGGTTGCTTGGGGATTCAAGTAATGAAATAATTTGACAGTTTCAATGCTTTCTCCATCTATCATGATGTTGCCTATTGACCAAGAGGTAAGATCCTAGGCATCTGAAAGTTGGACAGTGTATTCAGAAGAAGAAAGAAGAATTATAACAGAGCTTCTCTACCCATTCATTTGTTGATGGGCACTTAGGTTCTTTGCTATTGTGAACAAAGCCACAATAAACATGGGTGTGCATATATC
>NW_006399807.1:16975167-17000908 GCF_000299155.1 Elephantulus edwardii | reverse complement strand
CTGGATTTTATATTCTATTCCATTGATCTATGTGTCTTTCATTATACAAGTCCCATGCTGTTTCGACCACCACAGCAATGTAGTAGGACTGAAAATCAGGGAGTGAGATGCCTCCTACTTTATTTCTCTTTTTAAGAGTACTTTGCTTATTCGGGGCCTCTTTCCATTCCAAATGAGATTGGAAATTGCTTTTCCATCTCGTTGAAGAATGGAATTGGTATTTGTATTGGGATTACATTGAATGTGTAAATTGCCTTTGGTCGTATTGTCATTTTCACAATATTGAGTCCTCCTATCCATGAGCAAGGAATATTCTTCCACTTCTCCCAGTCTCTTTTTGGAATACTATGCTGCATTAAAAAACAAGAAATTCAAGCAATATTATTCAAAATGGGTGACCCTGGAGGACGTTATGCTGAGTGAAATATTTCAGTCAGAAAAGGACAAATACTGCATAGTGCCACTGTTGTAGAACAGGACTGACATCAGGGTTGGGAAGAGACTGAGAAAAATTGGATAAATAATGCATACTGCATTGAAACAGATGAGGGAGAGAACAGTTTAAAAGAAATATATGATTGAGTATTATGGTTATAACAAGAGTTCAGAATGAAGGTTGCATAGTGGAGTGTACCTGGGGGTTCAGGTGGGGTGGGTGACTGTATACCAATGAAGGAATTTTTCTTTTACTTTTCAAGGAGAGGAGTGAACTGGGGAGGGGGGAAAGGTGGTCAGGGAGAAAAGTGCACCAAAGACTGAGTGAAAATCCAAAATCTCTGCAAATGATGATTAAAATAAAAAAAATAGATAAAATTCAAAAAAAGAAAGAATTAACGTCTTTGAATTGTGATGTTGGCAAAAAGTATTGGATATGCCTTTCACTGCCAAAGAACAAGGAAATCTATCTTGGAGGAAGTGCAACCACTGTATCTTGCATCTTGCATCTCGGAGGCAAGATGGTGAAATGTCACCTCACTTGGATGCCACTTTTTAAATTTACTTATTAAAATCTGCAGGACCCAGGGTACCCAGGCAAATCCAATGCACGTACAGGCTATGCTGGACCCTGCTTATCACCCACAATCAGATGAGATTAGGCAAGTATCAGGCAAGTTCTGGGTGGTAGGTCCTTGGTCAGGATGTTAAAACGCAAGGCGCTTCTTCCCAATTACTTCATATGCTTATGAAAGTTGGACATTGTACAGAAAAAAAGAATTGATGCCTTTTAATTGTGGTATTAGTGAAAATAAAGGACTATACCATAAACTGCCAAAAGCTCAAATAAATCAGTTTTGAAAGAAGTGTAGTAGCCACAGTGCTCCTTAAAGGGAATGAGGGTCAGATTTTGTCTCACATACTTTGATTATGTTGTTATTAATCACTTTCTATGCATCTGAGAGCTGGACAATGAATAAAGATTTCAGAAGAATTGATGCCTTTGAGTTGTGGTGCTGCAGAAGAGTATGCGATAGCCCATGGACTACCAAAATAACATATATGAGTGATAGCCATGTTAACAGGTCTTCTTTGTATTGCATCCTAGATTGCATCCTATCTTTCACAGCATTGTACTTTATGATTGACCTTGATATTTCCCTTATAATTATGAATGCAATACCATATTCTTCCTATGCTTTTAATTTCTGGCATAGCTGATCATATGACTGTCTGATTCAAAGTGGCCCATGCCAGTCCATTTCTGTTCACTAATAGAAATTATCACACAATATCATTCATATCACATGCAAGCAAAATCCTGCTGAACAATAGCCAGAAATGAGCGGAACAGTACATTGGTAGAAAACTACCAGATATACAAGCTGGGTTTAGAAGAGGTTGTGGCAGCAAGCTCTGGTGGCCTAGTGGCAAGAAGCTGCACTGCAATCCTAGAAGTACGCGGTTCGAATCCACCAGATGCTCTGTTGGAGAAGGAGAAAAAAATCTCCTCCTGTACCAGTCAGATCTGATTTGACGGTACACACACACACAAAATAATAATAAAAAAATAATAAAGAAGAGGTTGTGGCACTAGAGATGTTAACATTTATCACAAATGTCAGATGGGTCTTGGCAGAATGCAAAGAGTACTAGAGGGATATCTATCTGTGTTTCGTGGACTATGGAAAGGCATTTGACTGTGTAGATCATAGATTACAACAAACCGTGGTTAACCTTGAGGAGAATGGGAATCTGAGAATACTGGTTGGGCTTATGTGAAATCTATACTTGGATCAGGAAGCAGTCCTCAGAACAAAGCAGAGAAACACTGCATGGTTCAAAATCAGGGAGGGAGTGTGTCCTCTCTCCATACCTTTTTAATCTATATGCCCAATAGATTATTCAGGAGACTGGGGTTTATGAGGAGGAATGTGGCACTAGGATTGGAGGAAGACTCACAAGCTTGTTTGCTGAATGTAAGGAGGACCTGAAGTGCCTGCTGCAAAAGGTCAAGGAATGTAGTCTTCAATATGGATTGGAGTTCAACATCAAGAACACAAAGATGTTTACCACTGGGCCAACTGGCAGCACCATGATGGACGTAGAAGAGACTGAGGCTGTTAACAGTTACAGCTTGCTTGGCTCCACAATCCACACTCTTAGCACCAGCAGTCAGGAAATCAAAGGACAAACTGCATTAGGTAAATCTGCTGTCAAGGATCTCTCCAGAGTACTGAAAAGTAACAATGTTAGTCTAGAGACTAAGGTGTGCCTGATTCAGGCCACGGTCTTTGCAATTTCTTGCTAAGCATCAGAGAGCTGGACAACGAGTAAGGAAGACAAGAATTGAAGTATTTGAGTTGTGGTGTTGGAGAAGAGTCCTGAATATACCAAGACTGTTTTCTTGGACTGCCAAGAAAATAAATAGGTTTGTCTTGCAGAGGGTGAAGCTAAGTTTCTTCTTGGAGGCTAGGATACTTTGGGCATGTGGGCTGGAGGGACAGATTCTCAGAGAAGGACATGATGCTCAGAAGGGTAGAGGGACAGCACAGGAGAGGAAGAGCCTGTATGAGATGGCTTGATACAATCACTAGGGCAATGGCGGTAGGTACGTCAGAGTTAGTGAGACTGGCTCAGGACAGGGCAGGCTTCAGAGCTGATGCACATAGGGTTGCTGGGGCACATAGGGTTGCTGGGAGTCGCAGGTTAATTTGACAGCACATAAAACCACAACAATGCCTAGAATGTTGATATTCATAGATTAGCAGTCTCTTTTCATAAGAGTTCAGTCTCAAAAAATCCATTGCAGGGTCAACTGTGAGTTGATTCTGACTTGACAGTAGTAAGTTTATTTCTATTCTACTCTTAGGTGAAGAATACAGAATTTTGTATATCATTCTTCACATTCAGAATACTTTAAGCTTTATCATTTGTATCCAGTCCAAGGCCTTCTGAAGCTGTAATGATGGAGGCTCAAGATACTCTGATTTTATATAAAACCATTAAAATGAAAACCAGTTCTACATTCACTTTCCTCCCAGATTTATTGTTCTAAACTTATTTTCTGGTTTCCGTAGATTCTTTCTATTTATTCCATCTGACAAAGCATTTAAACATGTATTTCATGTATTTTACTAATAATTTTAACTAGAGGGTCAAATGAGCTTTGATGGCTTAGTGGAATTATGAATTCCATTAATTATGAATTAATAATTAGGAATTTTGCTACTAACTCAAAGGCACATAGTTCAAATCAACCAGATGCTCCTCACGAAAAAGATGGGCAACCTCCTCCTATGAAATGTACTCTCTCTGAAAATCTGCTGGAGGGTCAGCTATGGGTCAGTTCCATCTTGATAGTACACAACAATAGAGTCAACTGGGATATCTTTTCCATCATTCTATTGAATATGGAAGTCCACCTGTCCCCACTTCAGCATTTATTTCTTAAAGCAACACGTTCCTTAGTTCCAGTACTATATTGTAATATATTTCTCATTCCTAATGAACACTCTTATAGAAAGATAAAAACGATCCTTGGTTTAAAATTCTTCAGCAATTCCACAGTATTTCTGGGATAAAGATAAACTCTTGTCCACGGAATTGGGAGTTCTGGTGGCCAAGTTTGTACAAAGTTTCACTGCTAACCCAAAGGTTGCTTATCTTCATTGGCTCAAATTCATCAGCTGCTCTGATGAGGAATGATGGTCAGTTTCCTCCTGTGGTGATCTTCAGCCTTGGAAATCAGATGGAGGGACGCTACGAGTCAAACACTTGACAGAAGCGAGTGCGCATTTTGTCCAGGGCATACCAGGCCCAGAAAGATTTCCTCCTTTGCTTACCTTCATACACATTTGCACAGTCATAAACATCTATATTCACTCACTTGTCCCAAGTACATTTTAATTTCTTTCCATTTTACACACACTTTTCCCTGGTTTGACATTCACACTCTTCTTTTGGACTTACTCCTTTGGTTTCTTGTTAATATCCTTGAAATGATAAGCTCTTTAAAGTATTCGCTGATCCACACACTTGTTCTTTGTTGTTTTCATTGCTGATTGCTGTCGAGTTGAGCATGACTCATAGTGAGTCTCTATGAACAAAAGGCCTGAAGCCTTTCTATAACTATAAACATTTATCAGAGTTCACAGAGTTTTCAGAGATATGTTGTAAGTGGATGCCACTCCTGCTTCCAAACTAGTCTTAAACTGGGAGGTCTACCAATCACTGCCACCATGGGTAACCATTATGGCATTTGACACCCCAGTGGCACAAGGTTCATCATTACAGCTACCCTAGGTTACCGGAGTACAGCACATTGACAGAAGAGTGCTCCGGGATATATCTCACCTGGTCATGTGCCCAAAGTATATGAGGTGGAGGTTCAAAATCCTTAAGGAAACATAATTTTCTAATCCTTAATTCAATGAGGTGTGGGAGGATGTCAAATGTATCATCCAGGAAGAGTGCAAACGATCATTAAAAAGACAGAAGAGAAAAAAAAAGACCAAAATGGATGTCAGAAGAAACTCTGAATATTGCACTGGAGCGCAGAGAAGCCAAAGCACAAGGACTAATTCAAGGTACTAAAGAGCTGAACAGAAGATTCCAAAAGGCAGCACGGGATGACAAAGCAAAATATTACAATGAAATGTGCAAGGAGCTGGAGTAAAGGGCCAAACTTGTTCAGCATTTCTTAAGCTCAAGGAACTGAAGAACAAATTCAAACCTCGAGTTGCTATAATCAAGGATGCTTTAGGCAAATATTAAATGATCCAGAAAGTATTAAAAGAAGATGGAAAGACTATACTGAGTCACTGTATCGAAAGGAATTGGCAGACACAGAAGAATTTAATGAAATAACATATGAGCAAGAGCCTATGGTGATGAAGGAAGAAGTTCAAGCTGCTTTGAAGGAAATAGCAAAAAAATAAGTCCCCAGGAATAGATGGTATAGTATTTGACATATTTCAGCTAACAGATGCTGCCCTGGATGTGCTCACCAAGTTGTGCCAAGAAATCTGGAAAACAACCACTTGGCCAACTGACTGGAAGCGATCTATATTTGTTCCCATACCAAAGAAGGGTGACCCAACTGAGTGTGGAAACTACAGAACAGTATCATTCATTTCACATGCAAGCAAGATTCTGCTGAAGATTATCCCAAAACGACTGGAACAGCACATCAGCAGAGAACTGCCAGAAGTCCAGGCTGGGTTTAGAAGGGGTCGTGGTGCTAGGGATATTGTAGCTGATGTTAGATGGATCTTAGCTGAAAGCCGGGAATATCAGAGGAATGTCTATTTGTGTTTCATTGATTATACAAAGGTGTTTGACTGAGTGGACCATAACAAACTGTGGCTGACTCTGAGAATAATGGGAATCCCAGAACACTTGATCGTTCTAATGTGAAACCTATACTTGGACCAAGAGGCAGTCATCAGATCAGAGCAGGGAAACACTGCATGGTTCAAAATTGGGAAAGGTGTATCCCAGGGATGTGACCTTTTCAACCTGTATGCAGAACAGATTATCTGGGAGGCTGGGCCCTATGATGAGAAGTGTGACGTCAGAATTGGTGGAAGATCTATTAACAATCTGCGTTATGCAGATGACACAACCCTGCTTGCTGATACTGAGGAGGACCTGAAGCACTTGCTGCAGAGGGTCAAGGACTGCAGCCTTCAGTATGGATTGAGGCTCAATGTCAAGAAGACAAAGATTCTCACTACTGGACTAATTGGCAGCATCAGGATGGATGGTGAAGAGATTGAGACTGTTAACATCTTTAGTCTGCTTGGCTCCATGGTCAACACTCTTGGCACCAGTAGCCAGGAAATCAAAAAACGTATTGTTATGGGAAAGTCTGCTGTTAGGGACCTCTCCAGGGTACTGAAGAGCAATCGTATCACTCTGGAGACTAAGGTGTGTCTGATACAGGCTATGGTCTTTGCAATCACTTGTTATGCATCAGAGAGTTAGACAATGACCAAGGAGGATAGAAGGAGAATTCATGCCTTTGAGTTGTGGTGCTGGAGAAGAGTACTGAGTGTACCATGGACTGCCAAGAAAACAGATTCATCCTTGAGAGGGTTAAACCGGGTTGCTCCTTGGAGGCAAGGATTCTGAGGCTTCGTCTGACATACTTTGGACATGTTGTAATGAGGCACAGGTCCTTGGAGAGGGACGTCATGCTTGGGAGGGTGGAGGGACGGTGTAAGAAGGGAAGACTCTCTATGAGGTGGATTGATTCAGTGACTGGGGTAATCGGGATGGGTGTGTCAGAGGCAGTGCGATGGCACAGGAAACAGCAGGGTTTAGGGCTGCTGTACATAGGGTCACTATGAGTCACAAGCAACTCGACGGCACATAACAACAACAACAATCATACCAAAGAACAGAACCAAACCTGCTGCTGTTGGTCAGGTCAATTCTGACTCTTTGTGAACTCATGTTATCGAGGAGAAGAGCTCCATAAGGTTTTATTGGTTGTAATCTTTACAGAAGCACATTACTAGGCTTCTCTTCTGTGGTGCTGTGTATGAGTTCAAATCTCAAATCTTTACGTCAGTAGTAAAATACAGACATTTGTGTCACTCAGGGGCCTCCTTTATCATACCAGGTGGTAAAAGACAATTTTCTTAGCAGTCTTTTATTAGACAAGATAGAAGTTCTTTGAGAAGGTGGATTATTTGAAAGGACTGGATTCAGGTCTGTTTTCCAGTGGATTTTTATGAGCTGTACTCAAGTCAATGGGGTTTAACAACAACAACAAGAAGAACAAGAACAACAGCAACAGTATAACCACAAATGAACACAGATCCTGACACATTGTTGAGGCTGTGGGTGAAACAAATTAGTGAGTCAAGAAGGTGATTTAAAAATCTGTAAATATGGGTAGTTTATTTGTAGAATTATTAATAGAGTGTGTGTATGCTATATATGTGTGTTTCAGATTACTTGTACTTTAAAATATGGGGAATTTTATGACACAACAATTAAGGAAACTTAGAATTAACTTTTTTCCAAGCTGCCCCATAGATTTTGAAATGCTGGCCTTACCACCTTAGCACAGCATGTCAAATGCCTTTGGAACTAAAATTAGTAAGGAGAAAAAGGATAGAAATTGTTTCACATAAGAATTCCTCAATTCACAATTGTCAGAGAATTGTTTTGTTTTCTAATATTCCTTTCTCTAGCACAATCTATGCCCCTTTCTGAAGAAAATGTAAATAAGAAATTAAGATAGAGCTGAGAAAACATTACCTAACAAGCATTTTTAAATGTGAGGAGACTCCTCTTTATGAGTTGGAGAGTCTGTTAGGGTCTCAGTTCACCATCTTTCAAAAATTTGGAATAGGAATTCTTATTCTCCTTATGAAGATAATTATGTTTTCTTCTCTAAACTGTATTTTAAAAATTACGCCAGTTTAGCAAAAGTTCTTGGCACATCAAATTTGGACAAAACCCGTATACATTAGTTATTGTCAAAACAATAGAATAAAATCTCCACTGGCTAGAACACAGAAAAAGAATATAAAAAGGTTTTCTGAAAGCTTTTGGTATAAGTGTGATAATGACATGTTCATTCAGACAGTGGGTATAAAGGAAAGAAAGGAAACCTCAGAAAAACAGATTTTGTGATATGTTCACACGTATCCTTTGCGGACATGAGCACACACAAACACACACATAGGTGGGCCACAGAATAAGGAATGACAATCTCTATGGTTCACCAATGTTTAAGCCATCAGTCATTAATATTTTGAGGCAATTCCTAGTCCAGGTCCAGCTTGAGCTTGGTCTCATCATAAAAACACTGTGAGAAAGGGAAACAAACGGCATAGATTCCATTTGGCAAATCAGAGGGCTGCAGATCTGACTGTGGTTCAGCCTCTGGCGCCATCAGTTGGGCTCAAAATCAAAAGCTGTGGAAGGAGGTAATTAGCAGGGACTCTTAACCACTCAGTTGGCAACAACAGACTTCTTATAGCCACTGGGAAAGTGGGTGGGAAGGGGTTCAGAAATATTCTCTAAAATAACATTTCTCCTTTAGAATGGACGCTTATAATTATAGAGCTATTTTCAGGGCGAAAAAGTTCACTTTTATTAACATGCATATTGGTGCGCTTTTTAAAGTGTCAATAATGGGGAGAGTCTAACTATTGACAAGGACAGTCATATATACATCTTCTTACTCAATTAGAAGATAAGAGAAGACAACACAACTCCTCACAAACCAGCTCACAAAGGTTAATGGCAAGCGTGACCTGGGCATCACGACCACCAACGATTCTTGGCCAAGAAGGGCCCACTTCTCCATCCCATTAACTAGCAGAAATTAAACCAAGTGGAGGCATTTTTCCAGAGCAATGAAAATATAATTATGTAGGTCACATTCACAGGACAGAATTCTCTGAATCTTGCCTGGCCAGGCTGTTGATTTCTTAAGCTTGAGCGTTAAATGGAAAGAAATTGGCTCCGTTTAAGCTGCTAGATTTGGCCAAAGACATGATCATTTACAGATGAAGGCAAAACAGCCCCAAAGTGAACAGAAGATGAGAAGACTGTGTTCCAAATTGACCAGCTGAAGGAAAGTTTATATTTAAAAAAAACAATCACTTGGTCAGTGACTCATAGGGAAAGAATTCTTAAGCTTTCTTCAGGGAAACCCCAGTAAATAACATGTATAATAAAATGGAGATGGTGTTGTCTGTTTCGTTGGGCTGGTCAGTCTACATTTGGCAAAAAAAGGACACATTCTCTGAACAAGTTTCTCTCCGGGAAACCCCAAAACAGCAAGGACTACTGTGGCTTCCTTAACATCTTACTGAATATTTTGTATCTCAAACTTGCCTGTGAAGTGAAAACTTGGAAGACATGGGGAGCAAGACGTGGTGGGGGAGAGAATCTGCTTTTTGTTACAAGGCTGAGGATTTTTTGGGAGGTTGCTTCCATGATTCACACAGCACTCTGCTCCTCTGAAACACAAAACCACATATCATAAAAAGCAACACTGGCCGAGTTAATTCTCCCTGCTTTGTCCTGAAGAGAACCAACTGCTCTGCGTGTGCCCCTCATGACACACAGGAGACCTGAATGAAAAGTTCTCGGCCTGCATCAACTTACTGGAATGTGGTGTAAATCAGACACTTTCAAAGAGATCTGGAGTTCTACTTCTTTTTTTTTTTTTAAATGTGGCGTTTAACTGACATAATCTACAACAGTTTCAGTTCCTCTCTTTTTAATTAGCAAAAGCTTTTGGAATTTTGTTGTTTTTGGTCTCTAAGAACATCTCACAAGGGGGAAGAAAAAATGAACTTGAGCAAAATGAAAATGTACTCTAAATGATTAAAGAAAGCCCTGTTTGTTAAGGATAAGAATGGTCAAAGGTTCACTAGTCCCCAGCCCCCTGCCCAGAATGCTTTGTTCAAGCCACACGGTATCTAATCAGCATGTCTTTAGATTATTTAATGTTAATTAAAATTATGGTTAGTTGCAGAGGTTAATGTATACATGTGCATGTGGCTTCAAAGGCTTCCTAAATTACTGGCTGAGCCCTCTTGCCTTGAGCAGGCACGATCTGTGATAAAATTGACCACATTAAGCTGAGTTTATTGCTGCGAAGGATTTTAAACTCAACGGGCAAAATATATTTTGCAATTTTCTAAGAAAAAAAAAATTACCAGTCCCCCCGCCCCCCACCCCCCGAATCTATCCTGAAAGTTTTTCTGGAAAAACATAAAAGGTATAGAACAATCAGCTCACACTAGGGAAAAAAAAAAACCACCCCAAAATAAAAACCACCAGCACTGCAGTCTACGAAGAGGTGTAAAGCACAGAACAAAATAGTAATAAATGATGACTTCTACAAAATTCTTGACTATTTTCTTTTGTAACCACATAAATTTTTCAATGCATTGTTTTAGTAAGAGGAAACACAACAGGGGGAAAAAAATCAATGAAAAGTGGTTAATACATTTCATTCTCCACTTTGTGCTGCCCAGATCATAAAGCTCACAATGCTCGTTCAGTGCTTGTCAATGACTGTAATCAGGGAAAACTCTCAGTGGTTAGCAAAACCTTGCTGGTAATGGCTGCCGAGCAGATGTGGGTGGGAGCTGGAAGGAAACGCATTTCCAAGACATGAACTGAATTAAAGGAAGTTAAGACCAGCCATGGGGACAGTGCGGTATTTTTCCTGTGGAGGAGAGTTCACAGCCTATAAACTAGGAAACATATCCACCTATATTTAATCTTGTTCAAACACTAAATTTTCAGAATAACTATAATGCAAAGAATTGGTATGCAACATCCAACTCATTAACACAACAATCTACTCCTTGGTTCACACCATCATCACCTCCTTTTTTTTTTGCCTTACAAGAATCTCCTGACTCTGCTCAATTCAACTTTGCTTTACAGCTAGACTAAACAATCTGAAAATCCACTCTGACCTTTAATAGTTTCTAAACAGTAGCAAGATAAAGTACAATATCCTGGGTGACCCGATTCCCTGTTTGCTGCCTGGATACATCCACGCCCAGGTGCTCTCCTTTATGACCTATTAAAACATGAACATACCTTTGATCATCAAACACTTCTCCAGTAAGTTTCTGGCTTGTTATGGATGGAAATCATGATGTAGTCATTTTTGTGTCAGCACCAAGCAGGTCCTTAGTAAAGGCTTGAACTGATAGGAGAACTAATAAGTGACATCAAAATTCAACAGACAGAAGTAACAGGAATGACATGTGAATGGAGGCTGGCTCAAGGCTTCACTCACTTATCAGATAATGAGAGGCCACCTGCAGAAGCCTATGCAGAAAGTTTGGCTTCCTAAAATAAGGAGAAGATGCAAGAAGCTATTGCTTCTAAATGCATGTGAACACTAATTGTTTATTTCACTTCTGATGCTCTTATCCCTAAGTATGGTTTGACAAAATCTATTACAAACAGCACTATTTTGATGGATTTGATAATCTGCTAAACTTGAGTACCTCTGGTTCCTGGTCGGTTGACTAACTTCATTGTTTCTAACAGTGCAACGGTGATTGACAGAGATGAGCTCTCTAAGGCAATATGAGTTAATGTAAATGTTCTAGAAACCAGTATATGGAAAAAGAAACAAAAAAAAAGAAAAATAGTTTTGTTGTGTGCTGTCAAGTTGAGTACAATTCAGCATCTCAATGAACAATGGCTCTGAACTATGTTCTATCCTGAGAAGCAACCTACCCTTCTCTGACATACATAACCTGCTGCCACAGTCACTGTGTCAAATAATCTCACCCAGGATCTTCCTCTTTCTGACCTTTTAAATTTCAAGCATGACATTCTTCTCCAAGGAGTAGTCCCTCTGCATGATATGCCCAAAGTATGTGAGATGGAGCTTCAAAATCCTTACTTCCAAGGATCAAACTGGTTTCACATTCTCCAGGACAGACCTATTTGTTCTCCTGGCAGTCCAAAGGATGCCCAATATCCTTCTCCAGCACCACAACTCAAAGGCACAACTCAAAAAAAGAACTTGATTCTTCTTCTCTCATCCTTATTTATTGCCCAGTTCTCAGATGCATAGCAAGAAATTGAAAAGACCATTGTCTGAAGCATGAAAGACGGGCAGTCTCCACCCTCAAAAGCTAGTTTTGCCACATACAGGGTAAGTTTGTGCAAATTACCTTGAGCAAATTATAAATAGCACTATTTGATGGAGCAGCTAACTTTCCAAAGCTGAGTCTACCTCTGGTTGCTGATCATCTGATCAAGTGATCATTGTTTATAACAAAGCAAACAATAACAGAGATGAGCTTGCTAAGGCAATATGAGCTAATGGAAATGTTCTAGAAACCAATGTATGGGAAAATAGACATAAATTAAAAAAAATAGTTTGGGTAAACATTTTTAAGAAAATCACCTTCACCCTGGCTCTTTCCTAAAGGCAATATTACAAGATAGTCAGAAGTCAGGAAAGAAATTTAGAGAGAGATTCTAAAATAATCCAAAAACGGATAAGTCTTTTAATCATTGCAAAGGAAAAATTCAACACACCAAAATATGACAAAATATTTCACAACCAAAGGTTGCCCCCCAACTCTCCTTCAAAAATAATAAAACTTTATTTTCCATTTGGAAAATGTCAGCGCACATCATAGTCACACCTGGCAGAGGACAAAATATAGAAATCACCAATGAGAAAAATGTGAATATTGCCTCCAGAAACTTAAAAGAATAATTATAAAAAGAAAAAGTTAAAAGAAAAACCTTTAAAAAACCTTTATACTAGTACAGATATACTTTCTAACACTTAGACAAGTTCAGATCTACTTTTATTCTGGAATTAGAGCCAAAATAAAATACTGAGGCTTATCTGGAAAGCTCCCAGGTTTCCAGAGATTCTTAGCACAAAGGTAGAAAGAGAAATGGTAATGACTTTCCTGAATAAACAAACATAAAGAAAAGAGTGCGTTGGCTCGGCATTCTCAGAGCATACCCGGTGGCCAGTGGCTGCTCTGATCCTGTGCCATGGAGAAATAAATGTCTCAGACCTCTCTAGACCATACTTCTAGCCTTGGAACTGCCAAGAGTTTTCTTCTAGGAAGAATATGAATGACTCCCCACAATGAGTGTCAGAGCTGCGAACACCATCTATTCACAGGTTCTCATGCTACAGGCAAAATGATTTACTGTTCCTCACAGCTAACAGTATGTGTGATTAGAAAGCAGAACTTTTGATTTCAGGAACCCCAGATTTAGGCATGATTCTTAAAACTATCTATATCAGTTTGCCTCAGTAAAATCAAAAGCTGAGGGTTTAAAATCTTACTTGAGTGTGGCCAGAGGGAAGTACTAATAATTTACCTTAAGTACCTAAAAGAGCCATTTCAAGACTTTTGAAGGCCACCAGAGGCACTCTGAGAGTATTTTTGATGTATATTCCTTCACTTTATCCCCAGATACTGTAATTCAGAAGCCTTGGTTAGTAGTCCAGAGGTTTGCACTTATTAACCAGCCCCTGGAAGAAGTCTAATGTCCATCAGATGTTCTACTTGGAAAAACTTGAGACTGGCCATTGTTATTGTGCCTATTTTCCAGAGAGTTCTGTATTGGATGTTGATACTTGAAGACGGTGACAGATGATGAAAAAAACACACCACCCAATCTGCCCGAGGAGGGATATCATGCAAATAAATTCAAAATAGCAATATTGAACAAATACCACATTTTCTTTATTTAGATTCTTCTAAAATTTAGAAAATGCTGATGTAATCTATCTCTGTCAAATGCAATATAACCAACTATTGTAATAATGAAATTTCTTTTACTTTTGTCTTTAAAAAGACTAACAAGACTTTGTTGCTATACAACTAATTTTTTTTTTTTAAAAACCCAATAACAACCCATAAATATAGAGGACTAATGAGGATGGCAATGTGTAATTGCTGGGTAGAAATGGTTTTGTAGGCAAGCAGATCAGAGTAATAGCTGTGCTCAGGGAAGGTTGGAACAAAGGGTAGCATGAATACATTATCAACCTAAAAGTCAGGGAAATAGCTTGGCAATAGATAGGCTAGCTGACGGTCCTATCATTTGGAGTTAAGTAGTTAGTGAGTGTGGAATCAGGGCATCAAAGTTAAAATCAGAGAATCAAACTTTAAAAAAAAATCAACAAGGTATAAATGAAAATAACATTAAAATAGATAATACCTTTCAAGACGTTAGTTTGTTTGTTCAGTTTTCTATTTTTCACATGTACTAACTCCTTTAGACTTTGTTAGAGAATTATAATCAAGGCCAACTTAAGAAAGGAAAAGGGAAGTGCAAGGTAATTTGCACAAAGTTAACCTGTAAGTGACTAATCTAGCTCAGACTAAGTCAATGCGATGAATGAGAACCTATCATAAGTGACCCTCTAGGGGTTTTCTAGAGGTTGTAAATTGCATAGGTGGTAACTGTCTATCTTTGTTCCACAAACCAGATGGTAGACTTGAACTAACTGCCTTTAGGCTGGCAGAGCAACTCCTTACCCATGAGGCCACAGGAGTTGTAACCATTGTGTTATGAATCTTTGATTTAGGACTGACTCATAGCTGACCGACCCTCCAGTGGGTTTTCAAGGGCTGTATATCACACTACAAGAGAGTGGCCATCTCTCTTCCTTAGAGCAGTAGATAAATTTGAACTACTTGCCTTTGGGTTGGCAGCACAACTCCTTACCTCTAAGTCACCAGAGCTCCCTACAAATGAGATTAGCACTTTCAAACACTCCACTTCTTTACTCCTGTGGTCAGAAGTGTTAAAAGATTCACAGGTAAAGGAGTCTATCACGCAGAAGTAGCCAAGGGGGTAAAAAAACCCCACGCTGAAATAAAAATCAAGATGGCAGATATTACGGAAATCATTTATGTCTCCTCAAAAAAATGTGTTGCAAATCATAACGGCTTTGCCTGTGGTTATAATCCCATTTGGGAATGGGTGGGTTTTGTTATGTCAATGAGGCAGGATTAGTTTAACATGCATCTTGAGCCTGTCTCTTTTGAGATATAAACAAGAAAGCAGAGTTGAGAGGGTGAAAGACAGACGCCAAGCCACGTGAGCAGCAAGCACCACAAGTTCAGCCTTCTAGTTTCCTAAACTGTGAGAAAATAAATTTGTTAAATGCACACACTTGCAGAATTTCTGATTTTGCAGCACTAGATAATTAATACAGCAAAGTAGGAAGCTTCATGCTCCCCTCTTCCTATGGAGAAAAGGGGGTTAAATGACAGTGATCTTGCCGAAATGCTGGTAAACAGCTAGGTGATCACAGCACTGAGGTGAAGACTTATAACCAGGTGGAACATTTGGAGACTTTTTTTTTAATTTCATGCTGGTTTGAGCAGATCTCATACTCTTGCTCAGTATTCACCAGAGGCAGCTGCATTTCAACTTGAGAGACTGTGTCCTCATTCAGGAGTGAGCAGAGAGCTTTTTATAAAAAAAAGTTTTTTTAAAAAAATTTATTATTTGTTGTGTGTATACCGTCAAATCAGATCTGACTGGTACAGGAGGAGATTGTCCCTCCTTCTCCAGCAGAGCATCTGGTGGATTTGAACCTCATACCTCTGGAATTGCAGTGCAGCTTCTTGCCACTAGGCCACCAAAGTTCCCTTAGCAGAGAGCTTTTTATTAATTGATAGGGTGTTTGTCCAAATCAGTTGAGTCACTTCTCAGAGTACAAAAGCAGAGCGTGTCTTTCTGCTTTATCCATTTTGTTGGGCACAGCCTGGGACACTGTTTAGGTAAACAAAAGGAAATTTGGTAGCTTGGAACAAGGGAAAGTGATAAAGATGCCAATGTGAAAATCCCGAGGAAAGAATTTCCTTGGTCAACTAAGGCATTTAAAGACTCTAAGAATGTTTAATTCAGGGAGTCAAATGTATGCCCAGGACTAAACCTACGCCCAGAAAAATCAAATGCAATCCTAATCGTTCTTATCAAGTGGATCTCTTAGCTCAATGTAAGCTTATTTAAACATTTCCCAGTTTATAGCAAGGCCTCAGACCGGAAAAACCTACTTTGTCCCTTCCCACTCCCAATGGTTTTGCTTTTTTTTTTTTCCCTTCAAATATAACTTGGCGGGGAAAGCACGAAGCTATAAAAGCTTTGAAAAACCCAACAGCAAAATAAATGAATAAAGATAAACAGGAAAAAATTTAGCAAAATCTGAGGAAGAAGACAATCTGACTTTTGGGATTACCATATAAAACTACCCAAATGTCAAGTTTTCAACAACAACAACAATAAAAGCACAAGACATACAGTGTCGGATGATTGTTGGAGAAAAACCATCATGCTTGGAAGAGTAGAAGGTCAGACCAGGAAAGGAAGAGCCTGGATTTGATGACTGTGTGAATGTGATCAGGTGTGTCAGAGAGCATGAAGTTGACTCAGGATGGGCTGGGTGCAGAGCCGTCATAGTCAACTTGATGGCACACAACAGCAGCACTCATGGGAACACAATAAGTCAACAAAACCATCTTTGAAGAGGACCAGGTATCTTCCTACTAGAATCAGATATTAAAATAACTTTTAAATATGACCAAAGAACTAATAAACTTATGGAAAGTTAAATAAATCAGGAAAGCAATATCTGAACAAAATGAGAATATTAACAGAGAGTTTGTACAGTATCACTACAACTAAGCAACAACAGCAACGTTCAATAACGCAACAAACAATAAAAGCTGTGAGGTTATGTAGAAACTGTCACTCTCATACTTTGTTGGTGGGACGTTAAAATAGTGTAAACACTAAGGAAAGTAGTTTGGTACTTTCTTGGAAAGTTGGAAATGGAAATATAATTTATTCCAGCAATCTCACTACTAACTATATCTCCTAAAGAAATAAGACCTGTAATACAAATAAATATATGCATGTCCACACCCACTGCAGCTTTATTTACTGTAGCAAAGAGACAGAAACAAGACAAGGATGCTCACTTTTACCACCACAATTCAACACTGTACTGGAAATTCTAGCCAAAGCAGGAAAAGAAAGAAAAGGTAATTAGGAAAGAAAAAAACCCTGTACATTCACGGACGTGCTACTATACATAAACATTGTCAATAATTCATTAAGAAGGTACTAGAACTAATAAATAAACTCAGTAAAGTTTCAGAGTCCAAAATCAACAGCTTTACTTTGACATATCAGCAAGAAACAATCTGAAAAGAAAATGAAGAAAACCATTTCTATTACAATAGTGTGTACAGATAAGAAACATTTTCTTGAATGAGAAATCAAGGTAGATAAAAAGAAAGTTGTGCACCCACATGTGTGTATGCCAGTAGAAAGAGAGAGAACGGGGAAAAAGGGATCTAGATATTGATAACGTGAAGTTTAATGAGATGGTCTTGTTAAAGAGGAAAACATGACCTGGGAGTGGAAAAGGAAAAGATGAAAAAACAAAATTATTCTGAATGCTTTCCTTTTTTTATAGTAAGGTTATCATCTCTGTTTCGTATATACTAAGAGGTGGCATATTTGTTCTTTTTGCCATGGTATAAAAAGAGTTGGTAGATCTGGAAACAAACTCAGTTGGATTAAGTTATATGGAAGGAGAAATCCTACTACTTTATTTCATTAGCATTTTATCTCTGGTGGTGCAGTCCATTGAGAGTTGCACTGCTAACCTAAATGTGGTATCTTTTTGGAGATTTGAATTTATAAGCAGCTCTATGGGAGAAAAATGGACAAACTCCTCCCATGCACTTTACAGCCTTTGGGACCCATGGGAGAGTTGGCTATGAGTTGGTTCCTACTTGAGGGCAATAAATGAGTGAGTGAGCCCCGAAGAATGAGGTTTGTAAATAGTCTGGTAAGTGAAAAATTACTGGTTATTGTAAATTCAGGTAAAGTAATGCTGACCAGATTAACTACTTTAGATTTTGGGAGGTACTTCTGTTACAGTGTCACTGCCATTTCTTCTTCTTCTATTCTAATGTTTGCCCTAACATCTTTTCTTTACACTCTCACTTAACTTTTTTTGACATTCTAAAGCTAACTCCACAATGTCTTGTTCCTTTTCTTCTACTGTTTACATTCATTTACTGAGTCATCCCACAGATAGCTGCATAATACCTACTATGTGCCAAGCAAGAAATAGAAGTTAAAAGGATCATAGGAAGTTCTTGTCCTCACAGAGTTGAAGATGATGTTGTTGTTGTTGTTGTTATGTGCCGTCGAGTCGTTTCCGACTCATAGCGACCCTATGCACAACAGCCCTAAACCCTGCTCTATCCTGCGCCAACCGCCAACCGCACCGCCTCTGACACACCCATCCCGATTACCCCAGTCACCGAATCAATCCATCTCATAGAGGGTCTTCCCCTCCTGCGTTGTCCCTCAACCCTCCCAAGCATGATGTCCCTCTCCAAGGACCCGTCCCTCCTGGCAACATGTCCAAAGTATGTCAGACGAAGCCCCAGAATCCTTGCCTCCAAGGAGTAGCTTGGTTTAATCCTCTCCAAGATAAATCTGTCTGTTTTCCTGGCAGTCCAGGGTACATTCAGTACCGTTCTCCAGCACCACAGCTCAAAAGCATCCACTCTCCTTCTGTCCTCCCTAGTCATTGTCCAACTCTCTGATGCATAACAAGCGATTGCAAATACCATGGCCTGTATCAGGCGCACCTTAGTCTCCAGAGAGACACTGTTGCTCCTGAGTACCTTAGAGAGGTCCCTAACAGCAGACTTTCCCATCGCGATACGCTTTTTGATTTCCTGACTGCTGGTGCCAAGAGTGTTGACTGTGGAGCCGAGCAAACGGAAGCTGTGCAAATGATATAATATTTATGTTGTTGTTGTTGTTAATGTGTCACTGAGTTATAACCAATTCACAGCTGACATTCCAATAGGTTTTCAGGGGTTGTAAATAGCACAGGAAATTAACAATCTTTCCCTCGTGGTGCAGCTATTGGATTAGAACCACCTGCCTGTAGGCTGGTAGCATAACTCTGTATCATAAAAAAAAATCTCATTTTCTGAGAAATTTGTGTCTATATTAAAAACAGAAATATTATTTTTTTCACTCTCTGGGAGGTCTACCAATGTACCACTACCCATCTGCCACTGAAGACCTATGTGTTTCTATGGTGCCAAAAAGATTTCAACAGAACCTCCCAACATAGACAGATTGGGCAGAAAATCCTAGCAATATGCCTCTCAAAAATATGACAGTAAAAACCCTATGGGTGATAACATTCCAATCCCCAACTGATCATGGGAGAGACTAGATTAGGTTACATTTCATTCCACTGTGCATATGGTTACACCTCTCAACCACCACCACCATCTACTATTTGTTTGGTTTTTTTTTTTCATATTCTTAAGCTTTATTAAGTTGCTTATACAAACTTAAAGTCATAAGCATGACTTCAGGATCTGCACTTTTTATGTCAAGTGCTTTAACTAAGCAGTTTAGGGCTTCTTGTACTTTGCCACACTCTTTTAGTTCTCTTCCACGCATTACAAGAGTCTCATATTCAGTCACAGTCTCCATTGCCTTATCCTGAGGAAAATCAACCAACTGTTTACCAGACAAAGGTTCAGGATCACCACCATCTACTATTTGTTAACCCTGACCCATGGCACGGTGTTTTTTTATTATCTCTCAAGCATGTGAAAATTGGACAATGATGAAGCTAGGTCATGTAGTAAGGTAAGAATGAAAATGTTCAAACCGAAACATTACGAACAGTTTTTCTGATAAAGATTCAGATTCCTTAGAGTCTATTTTTATATCTGGCTCTAAGGTTCAAATACAGAAATATGTTAATGGTTTTTTTTTGTTTTCAAGGAATTCCAATTTGAAATAAGCTGTTAGTGGAAGCATATTAAAGTTACTCATATTTACAAAAATTGGCTTTTTCTTATTTAATGAAAGACATGTGTTCACTTAAAAGTACTGGTAAAGGCAGTTCTTTGTGAACAGTCCCAGTCCTTGACCCTGAAACCCTTTGCCTGAGTATCTGAGTCCAAGTATGGAAACCTTTTTTGTTGTTGTCATACTTTCAAAGGCAATACAGCAAATCAAAGGACAAGGGACAATTTTTCACATGAAACAGATACTATAGGTACAATACAGTACAATAGGAAGTATGGATGTTTATAGCCAGTGTATACAGTCTGAACAGTTTGCAGTTCTTCAGTCAGTCTTATGTGATCTGGACTCAGCTGATGAAGATCATAGGTTCAAATCTTCACAGGCTTTGGTGTAGAGGGATCATGGGAATTTTACGTCATCAACCACAGCACTACTGGGCCTGAGGATGTGGGGCTGTCTTGCAGATTATTGTTTGCATTATGAGCAGCATCCTTGGCTTTGACCCACCAGATGCCAGGAGTATTTCCAAAGTCTGACTCCCAAAGAAGAGCTTCAGAAGTACCATTATTAAAGAAACAGAAGGATTATCAGTAAGATGTGTGTGGATATCCACGGAGAAAAGGGGCAGGGGCAGGGGGTCTGAGAGTGGGCAGTGGGGGAAACTAAGGGTAGGTGGAAGAGGGATACAACAACATACATGAATGAAACACAATGTAAACAAATGATTTTATACAAACCAATAAAAAAAAAGAATTAAAAAAGAATAAAAGAATATCTTCAGAAACTGCCAAATGTCTCTTCTGAGGAAAAAAACTGTCCCTGATTAAGAACCCTGATTAATTTTCAGCTTTTCAATTGAGGAGTTAATTGTAGTGATAGACAGGTTTCACCACGTTGATATCTTTTTTGTTTGTTTGTTTAAAAGTTCTATTTGCTCTTTGTATTAAAATACTCTTTTAGCCTAATCCCTTGAAGCAACTCCAAATGTCCTCTTAAAAAGTCACTATGACGTGAGAAAACTTGTGAGACTAGTAGCTAATTACCTCAAAGAGGAAAATAAAATGTCTCAATTTAGAAATTTTCTTAAACTAGACTTGATCAGTAACAATAGTTTTCACTGAATAGGCCTCCCTATTACACAAGATTGGTCTTTATTATCCTGTTGTGTTACATACAATTGTTGTTGTTACTGTTGTATGCAATCCAGTCATAACTGACCCATTGCTGATTTTCCTAAGTTTTCAGCGAAAGTTAATTGCATGGGAGGAGATTGCCCATCCTTCTCCCATGGAGTAGCTGGTGGATTTGAACTGTGTGCTTCTGGGATTGCAGTGTACCTTCTTACCACTAGGCTGAAAGAGCGACCTGTACTAAGTTTACAATTACTGTTGTTTGGTGCCATCAAGTTGAGTATGACCCATACAAAAACCTGAAACTTAACCTATCCTGTGCCAATCTCATCATCTCTGAGACACAGGGCCCATTGCTTAAGTCACTGTGCCAGTCCATCTCTTTGGAGGTCTTTCTCTCCCTTGCTGACATTCCATCTTTCCAAGAATGATGTCCCTTTCCAAAAAATAGCCTCCCCTCCCTACATTTACATGTCTAAATTATGAAAGATGAAGCTCCTTCAACCTTACCTCCAAGGAGCACTCTGGGGGCACCCTATCTAAGACAAATCTGTTGGTCCTTTTGGCAGTTTGTGGGATATTCAGTACTCCTCTCCGGCAGCACAACTCAAAGGCATCACTTCTTATTCTGTCATCCTTATTCACTGTCCAGCTCTCTGATGCATAGTAGGTGACATGGCCTGAATTAGAGGCACCTTTGTCTTCCAACTGACATCACTGCTCTTCAGCTTTTTTGTTTTTAAATATTTATCTTATTTTATTATTTTTGTGTGTGTGTACCGTCAAATCAGATCTGACTGGTACAGGAGGAGATTGCCCCTCTTTCCCCGGCACAGCATCTGGTGGATTCGAACCGTGCACCTCTGAGATTGTAGTTGCAGCTCCTTGCCACTAGGCCACCAGAGCTCCCGCTCTTCAGCTGTTTGAGGAGGTCCCTGATAGCAGATTTACTCAATGCAATAAGTCTCCTGATTTCCTGTCTATTGGTACCAAGGGTCTTGATTGCTGATCAAAGCAAGATGAAATAACGAACTTTCTATCTATCTATCTATCTATCTATCTATCTATCTATCTATCTATCTATCTATTAATCAACCCTAATGTTGACTATTGGGTCTATGGTTAGGATCTTTGTCTTCTTGAAGTTGAGGTATGAGCCAGCCATACTGAAGGCTGTAATAATTGATCTTCTGCAGTAAGCATTTCATATCCTCTTTACTTTCAGCAAGCAAAGTTGTGTCATCAGCATAATAAAGGTTATTGATGAGTCCTTCTTCAAACTTGATGCCACACTCCTCTTCACAGAGTCCAGTTTTGTGAATTATTTGCTCAGCATACAGATTGAATAGGTATGTGAATGATGTAACCCTGACACACTTCATTCCTGATTTGAAACCATAACATTTCTAAATATCTTTTCTATTTTAAGACTGACTTGTCTGTACACAATTGAAATATTTTATTAATACCTTACTTAAATATGATTCTGTTTCTTTTTAGAACTTTGCATATAAGATTCTACTAATCTTAACAATTAAGGTCTAGTGGCCTAGTAGCAAGAAGCTACACTGCAATCCCAAAGGCATGTGGTTTCAATCCACCAGCTGTCCACGGGAGAAGAATGGACAGTATCCTCCCTTGCCATGAAACTGCTCTGAAACCCCACAGCTTTGAGTCAGTTCCTACTCAATTGCATAAAACAACAACAATTTCAACAATTAGGGCAAATTCATTCCTAACTCTAGACTAAAACAATACACAAAAGTGAGGTAAACAAATCAAAATGTTTACTTGTGTTGTTAGGTAGTGCGGAGTTGGTTCTGACTCACAGTAACCCTATGAATAATACAACAAAATAATACTGAGTCCTGAGCCAGCCTCAGACATGATGCAGTCAATCACCACAGAAACTGTGTCAATGCGTCTAATTAAGGGTTTTTCTTTTTTCTTGATTTTCTACTTCTACTTTAAAACAAGCCTGCAAGAACCAAAATACAGCCTTGAGTTCACCTGACTTGAACTAAAAACCATCTTAAACAAATTTGATACAATGAACACCACTAACTGAAGACCAGATGAGTTGTGGGATGACCAAGGACATCATCTATAAAGAAAACCAGAGATCATTACAAAGATAGGAAAGCAATAATAGACCATTATGAATGTCAGAAAAGACTCTCAAACTCAAACTGGAATGTAATGAAGTCAAAACAAAAGGAGGAGAAGCTAGGTAAAAGAACCAAAGAGAAGATTTTAAAGGCAGCTTGAGAAGACAAAACTAAGTATTGCAAAAAAAAAAAAAAATGTGCACAAACCTGGAGTTAGAAAACCAAAAAGTTAAGAATATGCTGGGCATTTCTCAATTTGAAGAACTGAAGAACAGATTCAAGCCTTGAGGCACAATACTGAAGGTTCAATGGTTAAAATCTTGAATGATGCAGAAAGCTTCAAAAGAAGGTGGAAGGAAGAGTCACTGTACCCAAAAGAACTGGTTAACAATGCATCATTTCAAGAAACAGCATATGATCAAGAATCAATGGTAATGAAGGATGCAATGAAGGCAATGGGAAAAAATAAGGTCCCAGCAATTCACAGAATATCAATTGATATGGTTCAACAGACAGATGTAGCCCTGGAAGTACTCAAAAATTTAGAAGAGAGTTACCTGGTCAACTAAACAGAAGAAAGCCATATTTACATTCCAAAACAAGGTGATAAAACAGAGTACAAAAATTATTGAACAGTAACATTAATACCACAAATAAGCAGAATTTTGCTCAAGATTATTTTAAAAATAACTGGAACAGTACATTGACAGAGAACTGCCAAAAATTCAAGCTGGATTGAGAAGGCCATGGCACTAGGATTATTACTGCTGATGGTAGATGAATCATGGCTGAAAAGCAGAGAACACCATAAAGATGTTTACTTCTTTTTATTGACTACACAAATGGATTTGACTGCGTGGATCATACATCTGATGACTAGCATGGTTGTACCATTTTACAATCCCACCAACAATGTATGAGAGCTCCTTTCTCACCATATCCTCTCCAACATGTATTACTTGCTGTCTTGTTAAACTTTGCCACTGTTACTAGAGTGAGATGGTACCTCATTGTGGTTTTGATTTTCATTTCTCTTACTGCCAGTGATTTTGAGTGTCTGTTTGCCATTTGAATATCTTCCTCTGTGAAAATTCTTTCCATGTCATTTGCCCATTTTGTAATTGGGTAAACAGTCTTTTTCTTGTGGAGGCCCAGGAGTATTCTATAGACTTTATGAGACTCGTATCTGAGATGGTATTACCAAATGCTTGTTACCAGTTCATACGTTTTCTTTTTACCCTGTTGGAAAAAGTTTTTGATGTACATATGGATTTAATCTTTAGAAGGTCCCATTCATCAATTTTATCCTCTTCAGAATGTGCATTTCTGGCTGTATTTGGCAGTCTATACCTTGGACTAGCACTTGTAAGGTTGATCACAGTTTGTCTCTTCGAACTTTATGGTTTTGTTTTGGGCTTTACTCCCAGGTCTCTGAATCACCTTGAGTTGATTTTTTTTATATGGTGTGAGATGTGGATCCTCTTCTAGCTTTCTGCAGGTGAAAAGTCCAGTTCTGCCATGACCATTTGTTGAAGAAGTTGCCATTTCCCCATTTGTTAGCTTTGATTTCCTTGTTGAATATCAGTTGCCTCTAGATAGTTGGGTCTATTTCAGAATCCTCAGTTCTGTTCCATTGGTCTATGTGTCTGTCATTGTACCAGTACCATGCTGTTTTGGTTACTACTGCAATGTAGTAGGTTTTGAGGTCAGGGAGTACTGTGCCTCCCACCTCATTTTTGTTTCTCAGGAATGTTTTGTTTGTTTGCGGTTTCTTGCCTCTCCAAATAAACAACAGACATATGAAGAAATGCTCAAAATCACTTGTAATAAGAGAGATGCAAATCAAAACCACAATGTGATACCATCTCATCCCAGTAACAGTAGCAAAGTTTAACAGGACAGCAAGTAATAAATGTTGGAGAAGATGTGGAGAGTTAGGAACTCTTATGAATTGTTGGAGGGACTGTAAAATAGTATGACCATTCTGGTAGGCAGTTTGACGCTTCCTCAAAAAGCTGAACATAGAAATTCCATATGACCCAGATCTTTCACTACTTAGAATATCCCCTGAAAAAATGAGGCTCAGGCACAATGGAGACATGTACACCAATGTTCACAGCAGCCTTATTCACTATACTATTGCAGGAACATGGAAACAGCCCAGATGTCCAATTCACACAATGGAACACTACACAGCACGCAGGAACATTGATTTTGTAAATTATTACCTAACTTGTGAGGGACTGGAGAGCATTATGCTGAGTGAATTAACTCAGTCCCACGAGGACAAATATTGAATAAAACTGTTATTGTAGAATGAGTTTAAGGATCCAAGGTTGGCGGGTGGTGGGGGAAGGAGAGAGAAGCAGGGGGAGAGGGGATTAATCATGGGTTTATACAATTTGATGGGTGGGAGGTTGAAGGGAAATGGAAGAATCTGTTCGGGACAACAATGTACTCGAATTTTGTAAATAAACTAGTATGTTGTTGTTGTTGTTATGTGCCATCGAGTCGTTTGCAACTCATAGCGACTCTATGTACAAGAGCCCTAAACGCCATTCTATCCTGTGCCAACCTCGCTGTCTCAAACACATTCATTCCCACCACTCCACTCACAGAATTGATCCATCTCATCGAACGTCTTCCTCTCCTGCTCTGTCCCTCCACTCTCCCAAACATGATGTCCCTCTCCAAGGACCA
>NW_006399807.1:16962191-16973582 GCF_000299155.1 Elephantulus edwardii | reverse complement strand
ACTCTGTGTACTCCTTCCATCTTCTTTTTATACTTCCTGGATCATTCAACATTCTACCCAAACTATCTTTAAGTATTGCCACCCATGGCTTGAATTTGTTTTTCAACTCCTTCAGCTTAAGAAACGCTGAGCGAGTCTGGCCCTTTTGATTTTCTGACTCCAGCTCTCTGCACATTTCATTATAGAATCTTGCTTTGTCTCCCCAAGCTGCCTTTTGAAATTTTCTATTCAGCTTTTTGATTTCTTGATTCCTTCCTTTAGCTTTGGCTTCTTGGCAATTCTTCTTTAGCAATACTCATAGTCTCATCTGACATCCATCTCGGTCTTTTCTTCTTCTTTAGCCTTTGTAATGATCTGTTACATTCCTCATGCACAATTTTCTTGATATCCTCCCAGGGCTCATTTGGTCTATGCTCATTGGTGCTCAAGGCCTCAAACCTGTTCCTGAGATGGTTTTGAAATTCGAGTGGGACAGACTTAAGGTCAAATCTTGGTTCCCATGAACTTGACTTAGTTTTCCTCAACTTCAGCTTGAATTTGTATATGAGTCGTTGGTGGTCTGTCACACAATCAGCATCTGGACTGATTTTCACTGCTGATATTGAGCTTCTCCAGCAATTCTTTCCACAAATGTAATAGATTTGATTCCTATACCATCAGGTGAAATCCATGTGTATAGCCTGTGTTTATGTTTCTTATAAAAGGTTTTGCAATGAGTAAATAATTGAATGTGCAGAACTGTATCATTCTATCTCCAGCCTCATTTCTCTCACCGAGCCTGTTTTCCAGCTACTGATCCTTCTTCCCTGTTGCCAACTTTTGCATTCCAGTTGCCCATTATTATTAATGCATCTGATTGCATGTTTGATCAATTTCTGACTGCAAAAATTGGTAACAATAAAAAAAATAAATGATCGCTACCATTGAGAAGAATGAGAATCTCAGAGCACTTAATGGTGCTCATGCAAAACGTGTACAAAGATCAAGGAGTTGTCCAACAGAACAAGGGAGTATGGCATGGCTTAAAATCAAGAAATGTATGGTCAGAGTTGCATCTTTTCTCCATAACTTGTCCATCTGTACACTGAGCAAGTAATTTAAAGTATGTTGACAATATGAAGAAGTATGTGGCATAGGGATTGAAGAAAGACTTATCAACAACCCACAGCTCAAATACTTTGTCATATTTTCAGGATGAGCCAGTTTTGGGAAAGACATCATGTTGGCAAAAGTAGAAGCCTGGTAAAGAGTGGACGATCCTCACGAAGATGCATTGTTTACACAGTAATTTGTTGGTGATGGTGAGGACGGCGCAGAATCGGGCAACGTTCAGAGTGGTTGTTCACCGAGTCTCTGTGAATCATAGTCCACTCAATGCACCTACCAACAACATCAACAACTACAACTTCACCCTACTGAATATCCTGATCTAAGGATTGTTTCCTCCTGACGACATTTCCAATATATGTGTGATGAACTCTTGTCATCCTCACTTCTCAGGATCATTCTGGCTCTATTTTTTCCCAGGATAGATGTGCTTATTCTTCTGCAGTTCATGTCAATAGTCTTTACCAGTACCATAATTCAAAGTCATCTATCTTGGGTTTTCTTTACTTTTGGCTATTTTTCTGCTTTCAAATACATACATGTTATTAGATGAGTCAATTAGACTCATGGTGACCCAATGAACAAGTCCATTATTGTAGTCCCGATGCTGTTGTGTGTCATCGAGCTGGAACAGAAGACTCGAACAGAAGAAGGCAAGTTGAAACAGTGAGTTTTCAGAGGCAGTACTTGTATGGGAGGAGACCGTCCATCCTTCTCCAGCGGAGCAGCTGGTGTTTTTGAACCTCATGCCTTTAGGATTGCAGTGCAGATTCTTACCACTAGGCCACCAGTGCTCCCTATGAGTCATTATGGTGCAACAGAAAATACCAATGTCTTGTGCCAGGTGAAAAATTTGCGTTATATAACATTTTAAAACATATATTCTTTTATTGTTATTTCTCTTATATCACACACACCTTTTTATTGTAAGATATTAGAAAGAATAAACACCAAAAATGGAAGAAATAAGATCTGATACGTTCTTACAATATATAACATTTTTTCCATGTTTAAGGCTTTCCCCCATTCATCAATTTTTAATTTTTTATTATGAAGATGCCCTACCCCTTTCCTTCATTGTAATTATGTTTCAAATATATAACATTTTAAAGAGGTCTTTTGAAGGAGACTTGCCCAATGCAATTTTGTTATTTGATTCCTTGAGTACCATTTCCATGGGCATTAACTGTGGATCAAAGTAAATTTAAATCCTTGACAACTTTAATATTCTCTGTTTATCATGAAAGTACTTATTGTTGCAGTTGTAAAGATTTTTGTTTCTATTAAGAAGTACTTCATCTTTATCAGTAAATGCTTCAAGTCCTCTTCTCTTTCACCAAGCAATGTTGCTTCAGGACATGAATACAGCTTTAAGTTAAAGCATGCTAGTCCTCTTTGTTTCCTTAAGGAAAAAAAAAATTCCAGTTGTTGTTGATCTGGTCAAAACGCATAGTGACTTTAAGGGTTTTAGAACAGAACTGTACTGCACAAGATGTTCAATGGCTGATTTTTTCTGAAGTTAACCATCAGGGCTTTCCTCTTTGGCCCTTCTCAGTAGACTATAACTTCCAAACTTTTTGTTAGTGGTGGAGCTTGTTAAATGCTTCACAGTTGAGTCTTAAATGAGTGAGTTACTTTTGTAAGGTTTTGTTCTGGGATCCATTTGCCTGCTATATTCAGTATGATTGCTTAACTTTAGTATGCAAGCACAAGGCTTTTATACAGAGATTCTTATCACCAACTGTGTCAAGGCAAAAGTTCTACTGGCTGCCTTAGGCTTTCCTAGAGAATACTCATTTGTTCAAGATACATAAATGTATTTGCCCTCCTATACATCTTTGTACAATTTTTTTTAATTATTAGATTTACAAGCTTATAGGAATAATAAAAAGCAAATTAACACATTATTGTATAAGTTTGAGAGTTGAAAAACAGTCAATCAGTTAAAAATATCTTGTAACTCTTCTTAATTTTAGACACTTTTCTTTATGAGTTTTCTCGCTTCCACTAGTATTTGTTCTCTTCCTCCTCTCCTCTCCTCTCCTCCCCTCTTCTCCTTTCCTCCCCCCTCTCCTCTCCTCTCTTCTTTTTTTCTCCCCCCCCCCCCCCCACTCTTTCACCATCTTCTTTGCTGGTTTCTTCTCTTCTACTTCATGAAAGAAGGATGGACAATCTCTTCCCATGTGATTTACTGTCTGTAAAAACCCACTGAAGGGTCAGCTATAAGTTGTTTCCAACTCAAAGGGACACAACAACAATAACTTATACTATTATTTCTAAAGGCTAATGGGTTCTGTCCTCAGTGGTCTTCAGTATCTGCACTCTGTTCCTTTATGTCAGAGTTCCAAATAACATTTTACAAATCCCAAGTCGCAATCTCTAATTCAGATCTCTTATGAGATCTAGATTGCCATATTTAACCTTCTAGACAATATCTCCATTTGGATGCTATTAGAATCACCCAAATATTTTGTTCTCTCCAAGGAATCTGGTGTGACTGCACTTCCTGTTCATTTGAGTTTTGGTCTGGCCATGTGACTTGGTTGTGACAATGAAGTGGGTATGGAAAATACATGTCACAGTCAGAAATAAGTAGTAACAGCCAGAGGGTAATTCTGCACTTACTCATTTCCTGTGCCATGCTAGTGGCCTATTGCCTAAGTCTTAAAGAGAAAAAAGAGAGTCTAGGAAGAAGCCACCAACCTGAGAGAGATACATACCTTGAGCAAGAAATAAATCTTGTGGTTTTAAGTCACCAAGATACTTGAGGCATTTATTACAAGAGTTTAACTTATTCTGACTAAACATAGATGTGTACCAGTCATCTCAAATCTAACATAGTCAAAACAAAGTGATAAATTCTCTCTTTTCTCCATCTTACTCTTCTTACTAAACGGCATTAATACACACCTGATAGCCAAGATCCAAAAATCTTTCTTTTCTTTTTTTAATTCTTCTTTTCAATCTGCAAATTTAATCCTCAGTAAATCTTAAAGACTCTTTGGTCTTAAAAACCAAAATGCATCCTGAATCCAAATGTTCTTTACTATCTCCACTACCATGTCCCTAAGTCAAACCATCACCATCTCTTTCCTGAACTGACACTGCAGTTCTCTACTATTTGTCTTCATACCACATCTCTCTTTCTTTCCATACTGATTTGTAAAAGTAACCTAAAATTCCTGATATGTGTTGAAAATTTTCTTGGTTTATTCTCTAATCACTTCACATCCTGTGTATTCTTCAGAGTCAAGTTAAGGTGCTAGTTTTTAATTGCTATCAATCATACTGTGTTGAGGTTAAAAAAAGAAGATAAAATATTTTATACCTTCGCATCTTCTTGGCTGACATGATTTTTTAAACCCTAAAGGATCACCTCACCAAGTAAAGGAGAGGATTTTGCAGGGGAGACTCTAAATCTGGTCACTATAAGGCAACTATCACCTTGTGTTTAACTTCTGACACACATTTTATTACACAAAATGATAGTTACAAGGCTCACTGGTTCATTTATTTAAATTAAAATATTGTGGAATTATTTTAACTAAAATATATAAATATTAGACTTTTAAAATAACAGAAGTTCAAGGTCTAGAAATTAGACCATTAAATGGATCCCTGATAATCCATAGATAAACAGATATTATTTGTATACTGTGTACAGCCCTGTATTAGTCGGCAATAAAGTCAACAGGTATAAAGTCAAATTTAAGGAAAAATGGTTGGTCAGATGGAGCATAGGTTATTGTTGTTATGTACCATCAAGTTGCCTGCAATTCATAGTAACTCTATGTAACATAGCTCTGACCTCTGTTTTATCCTGAACCAGCATCACTGTCTCTGACACATCTACTCCATTACCTCAGTTACTGTATCAATCCATCTCATCCAGGTCTTTGTTTCCTGCGTTGTCCCTCCACAAGCACTGGAAACAAAGGCAATATTGAGAAACATAGGGAGCTCTAGTGGCCTAGTGGGAAGAAGCTGTGCTACAATTCCAAAGGAACTATGTTCAAATCCACCAGCTGTTCCACAGGAGAAAGATGAGCGATCTCCTCCAACAAGGTTTACTGTCTCTGAAAACCCACTGGAGGGTCAGCCATGGGTTCCAATTTGACAGCACACAACAACAGCAACATTCAGAAACATAGGCAATAATGGAATGTGAGTAATAAGGGAGAGAAATAACATAGTCCTTTAATAACGGGTAAATAAATGAGACAAATAAATCATATCTGCACTGATAGAGCAAATAGAAAGGGGTTAGCAAAGTCTACACAATTGTTACATAAATAATAATAATAATTATAATAATAATAATAAAAGAGGATGATATAATTTTGCCACTTCTGTTTCATATACTTAATTTCCATTTTATTTGAGATATTTTTATTCATTAATGTTTATTTCATTTATGTTATATATTTTCATGTATTTCCAACTTCTAGAATGTCATATTTCTCACTATGTTCCATTTTAAATCTAATTTTTTCACTTTTATTGTGTGTTTAAAAGGTTTTTTAAAAAATTTCATAAAGTTGTCATAAAAAAGTAGAAAAATGACATAGACAAAAATAAAAACTACCCATACTATTAATATTTAGGAGAAATACTGGCAGAGTGTCACAGAGTTTTATCCTTTCTCCATTACCTATTCAATCTGTATGTTGAGCAAATTATTCAAGAGGCTGGACTACATACAGAAGAATGTGGCTTTAGGATTTGAGGAGACACATCAACTACTTGTGTTAAGCAGATGATAGAGCCTTGCTTGCTGAAAGGAGCTGAAGTCACTACAGCCTTCAATATGGATTGCATCTCAACATCAAGAAAACAAAAATTCCTAGGTAGTGTCATGATAGATGAAGAAAAGACTGAAGTTGTCAGCTAATTTTACTGTATCCACAATTAACACTCATGGTACTAGGAGTCAATAAGTCAAAAGACGTATTGGGAAAAATCTGCTGTCAAGGACCTCTCCAAAGAACAAAAGAGCAAAGATGTCAGTGTAAAGATTAAGTGTGCCTCTTTCAAGGCGACTCGACGGCACATAACAACAAACAACAACAATCCAAGACAGTATATTCAGTTACTTCCTGTGCACCTGAAATTTGGACAATAAATAAGGGTGACAGAAAAAGAATGAATGCTTTTGAATTGCATTGGGAAAGATTACTTTAGATCCCATAAACAGCCAAAAGATATACATGTCTTAGAGAAAGTACAACTAAGATGTTCCTTAGAGGCAAGAATGGTAAAATGTTATCTCACATACTTTGAACATGGTAGTCAATCTGGAAACTAAGGTGTGCCTGAAACAGGCAATGGTCTTTGCAATCACTTGCTACGCATCAGAGAGCTGGGACAATGACTAACGGATGCTAGAAGGATAATTGATGCCTTTGAGCTGTGATGCTGGAGAAGAGTATTGATTATACCATGGACTACTCAGAGAACAAAAAGGTTCGTCCTGGAGAAGGTGAGACCAGGTTGTTCCTTAGAGGCAAGGATTCTGAAGCTTTGTCTGATATACTTTGCACATGTAACAGGTAGGGACCAACCAGTCCTTGGAGAAGGACATCATGCTTGGGAGGCGGGAGGGACAACACAGGAGAGGAAGACACTCGATGAGATGGATTGATTCAGGGACGGGGGTAGTGGAGATGGGGATGTGTGTGTCCGAGACAATAAGATTGGCACAGGACAGAGCAGGGTTTAGGGCTGTTGTACATAGGGTGACTATGAGTTGTAGGCAACTTGATGGCACAAAACAACAATAACTTTGGACGTGGTATAAGGAGAGGTTAGTCCTTGTCAAAAGACATCATATTGGGAAAGCAAGAAAGAAAGACCCTCAACCAGATGGTTTAACACAAAACACTGTAATTGGGCTTGAGTATATTAAACACTGTGAGGAAGGTGCAACAGCACTTATGAACCTCAACAACAGTGGCAGTGTATAATATGTCAGGTTGCTAAACAAAAGGTGATGTTATTCATATCTGCTGGCTAATCAACTACCACTCATAGTGACATTATGAAAACAGATCAATCATTCTCAAGGTATCCAACATGCTCGGCCACACTGCAACAGTCACTGTTCCAATTTAACTCAGTGAGGGTCTTCCTCTTTTCCCCTGATCCTATGCCTTTCCCAGCATGTTGTCTTTTTCAAAGTATTGACCTGTCTTGACAGAATGCTCAAAGTATATGAGACAAAGTTTCACCATCTTTTCCTCACAGAAGAGAAGCACCCTGACTGTACTTCTTGCAATAAAGGTTTCTTTGTTTTTTCAGCAGCTCTAGGGATAGATAGCCTGATTCTTTACCAATCTCACAACTTAAAGACATTGATTCTTCTTCAGTTTTCCTTATTTACCATCCAAATTCCACATATATGCAAAGCAATTGAAAATATGATGGATTGGATCAGGGATGCTTATGTCTTTAAACTGACACTCTTGGTTGTTAGCATTTTAAAGAGGTCCTTGACAGCAGATTTTCCAAATGATATACATTTTGAATTATTAACTGCTGTTACCATGGGTGCTGATTGTGGATCCAAGTTAAATGAAATAGTTTACAACTTCAATTTTCTCTGTATCATGATGTTATCCACTGGCTCAGTGGTGGGGATTTTTTTTATTCTTGATATTTAGATGTAATGCACACTGAAGCCTAGAATCTTTGATCTTCTGCAGCATGCATTTCAAGTCCTCTTCATTCTGCAAGCACGGTTCCAAAATCTGCACAATACAGGTTGTTGATGCGTCCTCCAATCTTGAGAACACAGTATGGGTTCCTGATTGATTTGCTCAATGTACAGACTGAATAGGTATGAAGAAAGGATACAACCATGAGATGCAAAAGGTAAGTAAGTGGTTCAACTATACTACCTGTTCTTTGATAGCAAGATGGCTGTCTCCTCCTTTCATAAAGATCTCCAGCCTCAGAAATCCAATGGTGGGTTACTGTGAGTTGAAACTGACTCAGTAGCATTGCTGTTGCTGTTGTTGTGTGTCGTCGAGTTGGCTGTGACTCATAGCGACCCTATGTACAACCACTCTGAACCCTGCTCTATCTTTAGCCAACTTCATTGTCTTTGACATACTTATTTCCATTACCACAGTCATTGAGTCAATCTATCTCATCGAGGATCTTCCTCTCTTGTGCTCTCCTTCCACCTTCCCAAGCGTGATGTCCCTCTTCAAGGACTAGTCCCTCCTTGCAACATGCCCAAAGTATGCCAGACGGAGCTTCAGAATCCTTGCCTCCTTATGGGACTGAGTTAGTTCATTCAACATAATGCTCTCCAGTCTCTCCCAAGTTAGGTAGTAATTTACAAAACCATTCCTCCTTCATGCTGCCCAGTACTCCATCATGTGAATGTATCATAATTCCATAATCCATTCAATTATGGTTGGAAATTTGGGCTGTTTCATGTTCCATTATTGTAGAAATAGATAGCTAGTAAAATGTGTATGAGGATCTAAGGGAGGAGTGTGGGAGCAGAGGAATGAGAATTGGGGAGGGGGATGTTGTAACCATAGATTCACACAATTTGATGAGTATGGTTTAAGGAAATGGGAAAGGTACAGCGTGAAAAAGAAAGTATACAAGTTGTACATGAATCAGTATAAAATAAAAATATTACATTAAAAAAATTCTTAGGGAGGTTTAGTGGCCTAGTTGCAAAAAGCTGCAATCCCGAAGGCTCATGGTTCAAATCCACCAGATGCTGTGCTGGAGAAAGAGGGGCAATATTCTCCTGTGCCAGTCAGATCTGATTTGACAGTACACAACAACAACAGTAACAGTAAAATCCTTGTTTCTAAGGACTAGCCTTGTTTCAAACTCTCCATGACAATTCTGTTTCTTCTCTTAACAGTCCATGGTGTATTTAATACTATTTTCCAGCACCACAACTCAAAGGCATAAATTCTTCTTCTGTCATCCTTAGTCATTGTCTAGCTCTCTGATGCATAGCAAGTAATTGAGAAAACTATGGCTTGGATCAGGTGCACCTTAGTCTCCAGCCTGACATCATTCCATTTCTGTACTCTGGAGTTGTCCCTGACAGCAGACTTTCCTAATGCAATTTGTCTTTTGATTTTCTGGCTGTTGGTACAAAGAGTGTTTATTGTGGAGCCAAGAAAACTGAAGCTGATAACAAAATCAATCTCTTCACTGTCTATTATGATGCAGGCAATCAGCCTAGTGGTGAGAATCTTTGTTTTCTTGATGTTGAGCTTCAATCCATATTGAAGGCTGCAGTCCTTGACCATCTGCAGCAAATGTTCAGTTGCAAACAGTAGCATTAGAGGGCATTAACATTTTGGTATTGTATTACTCCAAAAATTCTATGTGTAAATAGACACATGTAATTTTTAAATAAAAATTTTTAAATAAAAAAGGAATTACACTAATACTCTACATAGTATATGCAGTTGTTTTTTCCCTTGATTTCTTTCTCCTTTTTCTTTCCAACCTATAAAATTAAACCTACTTCCATGAAAAATAATCTTATTTAACATTATTAATTTTTCTTTTTGGCTAACATCTTGGGATTCCTGTGTGGTATTTTCATTAGAATATTCCAAATAGTTTCTAAATTAGGCTAATAGTTTTCATTTGGAATATATTTAATTTTAGAAAATATGTTGTCATTTTTAGGTAGATTGGTTTTATATCCAAGGTTGCTATGAAACTTTAGTTTTCTATAGCTCATTAGATACCAAATTTCTATATGTACACCCATAACAATTTTTAAAAATCAATCTTACTTCTTATACTACTCATATCCTTCTTAATCTTTGTTTTTTTTTCCAAATGAGGATTTTAAGTCTCAAAACTATAGCTATTCTGTATGACATCTCTGCATAACAGTTTTAGCTACATAAATACAAATTAACATAAGATTATATATTTTTTTCTCAAGTAGAAATACTTTCAGTGTTTGAATTAGAAATAAAACCTTATTACATTTTAACTTCTAAAACGATACTTGAGAAGAATGTTTTCAAAAAAGAAGTAGAAAGAGGAGGGTTTTTTTGTGGTATTCAGCCTGTTCCACTAAAAATGTCATAAAATAGATAAAGAAAACCTGCCTATCATACCGTGAGACAAAGCATGTCGCTATGAGTAGTGTTCTACTTGAAGGCAACCCACAACAACAACAATGATGTTGTATATATTACTGCTCATTAACCAGGAAGAAGCCACCTTTTGTTGGACAGGACAGAAGAAATTTTGAAAATATACACAAGCCCCAAGTATCCTTTAAAACTGCCTGTATTATCACTCACCATGAGCTTTCGAAGTGTAAATCAATTCCTGTGTCCCAGGAGAGTATATCTGGCAAGATCAATGAATTTGGGAACATAATATGGATTCCAACTCTCTTCTCAAAGTTGTCAATGCCCAATTGAATTGTCTCTTCTCCCAACTGGTTAAGATTAAAGTCAGGAGTTCAAAAAGTAGGCATTAGCAATGCTCTTTTAAAGGCTAGTTTGCCAAAAAGAACCAAAGGTTTGCTGGTGTTGCAATGATTGAGAGAGACAATTCATTTTTATATGCACATGGAACTAAAATAACATTTTGAGGCCAGCAAGATTTCATCCTTTCTTTTAAGTTTAATGATATCCTTATTGGGTTATGAATACACTTAAGTGAACCAGATGGGTTCTCTTTAAATCCCAGGGAAATGCATTTGCTAAAACCTTTCTATAAAAGTCAGGAAAAGTATATATATATATTACTTAAAGGAAATAACCTTAATTGAGTTGGATGTACATAAACTGCTTAGAAATTTCTGCATTTTCAATATTAGACAGGAAATGAACATCATTGGCCTCTCTGCTTCCTTCATCTTATATAACACACATTATCAGGGAGATATTTCCAGGTTGTGAGGATGGGTTTTCAGTGCCTTTCTACACTCTATCACATGTGAACAAGGAAAACTTAGAAGATGAGGTCCTAGCTTAAGAGAGCACAGCAAATGAGCAAACATTTAATGTCTATGTTCTTCAATGAGATAGAAACACACAGAAAAAGTGTTTGAGTGTGTGTGTGTGTGTCTCAGGAAAGAATACAGATGTTAAAATACATGTATGCATATTATATACTTTTATTGTGTGTGTGTATATATATATTTTTTTTAACTTAATTCAACATTTATTAACATTTGGCCTCATTTTGCTTTCTCATTATTCTACTATCTCATTATTCAGGGTTGTTGTTAAGTTCCATCAAGTCAACTATGAAGGGATCTTTTTTTTTTTT
>NW_006399807.1:16923178-16960976 GCF_000299155.1 Elephantulus edwardii | reverse complement strand
TTTTCCAAGCTTTTCTTGAATGAAGTTTACAGTCCTTGGTTTTAGTCCTAGGTCCATGATCCACCTTGAGTTGGTTTTTGTATATGAAGGGATCTTTTGAACAGATAGGAATCTTGCTCTATCACACTCCGCCTTTATGATCTCTGCCGTGCGTGAGCCATTCATTACTACAGTGACTGTGTCCATCCATTGTTGATGGTTTTCCTCTCCTTTCCTGATTCTGTACCTTTCCAAGTATGATGTCTTTTTCCAAGGAATAGCCCCTCCTGACAACATGGCCAAACTACATGACACAAAGTTTTACCATCTTGGCCTCTATGGAGTGCCCTGGGTACACTTTTTCCAAGATACACCTATATAGCATTTGTGTGTGTGTGTGTGTGTGTGTGTGTGTGTGTGTGTGTGTGGTTGTTAGATGCTGCTGACTAAAGTCTGACTCACAGCGAGCCTATGAAGAAAAGATCTGAACCTAGTCCTGTCCTGTCCCATCCTCACACTTCCTGACACACAGGAGCCCATTGCAGCAATTACCACATCAGTCCACCTGGTTGAGGGTCTTCCTCTTCTTCACTGACTCTCTACCCTTCCAAGCATCATGTCCTTCTCCAAGGAATAGCCCCCTTAGCAACATGTCCAAGGTATATAAGGTGAAGCCTCATCTTCCTTGCCTCCAAAGATCATTCCAGTATGAGAAAGCTAGACAATGACAAAAGAATAATCAATGCCTTCGAGTTGTGCTGCTGGAGAAGAGTCTTGAACATACCATGGACTGTCAAAAAAACAAACAGATCTGTCTTGGAGAGGGTGAAACCAAGTTTCTCCTCAGAGGCTAGGATTTTTTTTTTTTTTAGAATTTAATATGTAATTGAAATCTATTCATTATAGACCCTGCATAAAATGGACAATTTCTGAAAAAATGAAATTCATTGACTTTAATTTGCTAATGTGTACAAAATTTAAGAAACCAACCTAGAAAATATTGAAAAACTTATATAAATATTTTCTCCTTGGAAAGCACAACTACTAATGCTATTCCTGACAAGTTGCTTCAAATATTTAAATAAGTTAGTTCTGTCTTAACGTTTCCCTTTTTTAATCAGTTTTTGTAAAATCATTCGTGTACATTGTATCTCATTCATGTACATGTTGTTGTTGTTGTTGTTATGTGCCGTCGAGTCGCTTGCGACTTATAGCGACCCTATGTACAACAGCCCTAAACCCTGCTCTATCTTGCGCCAATCTCACTGCCTCTGACACACCCATCCTGATTACCCCAGTCACCGAATCAATCCATCTCATAGAGGGTCTTCCCCTCCTGCGCTGTCCCTCTACTCTACCCAGCATGATGTCCCTCTCCAAAGACCTGTCTCTCCTTACAACATGTCCAAAGTATGTCAGGCGACCATTATTGTAGAATGTGTCTAAGGAATTAAGAGGGGTGGGAGAGGGTAGAAGCAGAAGGATGTGGATGTGCAGGGGGAGGGAGGATTAATCATCGGGTTGTACAATTTGATGGGGGCAGTGAGGGAAATTTAAGGAATTTGTTCGATTTTGTACTCAAATTTTATAAACAAGTAGAGAAAATAAAAATAATAACAACAAACAACCCAAAACCAACAACAAAAGAGTACCAGAGATGATGAGGATGGCAGAGGATACAAGTTGTTCATAGGGTCACTATGAGTTGTACTCAACCTGATGGCACCTAACAACAAACAATATTTATTTTATTAATGAAAAACTGGCTTGGAAGAGAAAAATACCTAGTTTCAGATTCATTCAGAGGCTAGGATTTTGAAGCTCCGTCTCACATACTTTGGGCACGTGGCCAGGGGAGACCAGTCCTTGGAGAAGGACATCATGCTTGGGAGAGTGGAGGGACAGCGCAGGAAAGAAAGACCCCAGAGGAGATGGATTAATACAGTAACTGGGGCAATGGAGGTGGGTGTGTCACAATGAGTGAGATTGTCTCAGGACAGCGTAGTGTTCAGGGATGCTGTACACAGTGTCACTGTGGATCGCAGGCAGTTTGACGGCACAGAACAAAAGCAACAACAACAACAATCGATAGTCTATACTCAACGTTTACAGCCAGTCTTTACCTGATCCAATATCTAATCTAGAATATGACTTTACCATTAAGTGTCATGCTTTTTGGACTTTTTTTAAATAAAATTTTTATTTTATACTGGTTTACTTACAAAGTTTGTATACACTGAATTTCACACTGGCTCTTTCCCATTTCTTTTACCCTCCCCTCCCTCTGCCCATTAAATTGTGCAACCCTATGGTTGTGACCCCTCTCCCAAGCATCCTCACCCCTGCCCCCAATGTTGGATCCTCATACACATTTAAAAAAAATACTTTTATTTTTTTATTGTGTATGTGTATACCGTCGAGCCAGATCCAACTGATACAGGAGGATATTGCCCCTGCTTCTCCAGTGCATCATTTGGTGGATTCGAACCATGCACCTTCAGTATTGCACTGCAGCTTTTTGCCACTAGGTCACCACAGCTCCCTTCATACACATTTTAATTGTTATTTTTCTATTTCTATAATAATGGTCTTATACATTATTTGTCCTTATGGGAATGAGTTAGTTCACTCAGCATAATGCTCTCCAGTTCCTCCCAGCTTACGTAGTGATTTTAAAAATCATTAATCCATCAAGCCATGCAGTATTCCATCATGTGAATGTGCCATAATTTCTCAATCCATTCTATTATGTTTGGACGTTTGGGCTGTTTCCATGTTCTTACCATGGTGGATAATACTGTTATAATATTGTACAACTCTCCATTTGTGTTTCAGTTCTCATTTTCTTGGGGTATATTCCAAGCAGCGGAATAGCTGGGTCTTTTGTTCAGCTTTCTGAGGAAATGCCAAACTGCCTTCCAGAGTGGTTGTACGATTTTACAATTCCATCAACACTGTAGAAGAATTCCTATCTCTCCAAAATCCTTTTGTTAAACTATGCCACTGCTACTGGAGTGAGATTGTATCTGATTGTGGTTTTGATTTGTGTCTCTCTTACCACCAGCGATTTTAGGCATTTCTTCATGTGTCTATTGGCCATCTGAATATCTTCCTTTGTAAAGATTCTTTCCATGTCTTTTGGCCCCCTTTTGTAATTGTGTTATCAGTATTTTTCTTGTGAAGGCCCTGTAGGATTCTGTAAACTTTTGATATGAGTCCTTGTCTGAAATGGTATTGCCAAATGTTTTTCCCAGTCAGGTTTTCTTTTCTTTTCACTCTGTTGGAAAATGTTTTTGATGTGCAAAGGGATTTCATCTTTATAAGGTTCCATTAATCAATTTTATCTATTTCAGATTGTGCATTTCTGGCTGTTTTTTGGCAGTCTCTTTATACCATAGACTAGGTAGTCTAAGCTTGATGTCAGTTTGTATCTGATGAGCTTTATTTTGGGCTTTAATCCAGTCTCTGATCCACCTTGAGTTGATTTTTGTGTATGGTGTGAGATGGAATCCTGTTTCAATTTTCTGCAGTTAGCAGTCCAATTTTGCCAGCACTATTTGTTGAAAAGGTTGTCATTTGCTCATTTGATAGGTTTTATTTCTTTGTTGAATATCAGTTGACCGTAGATAGATAAATCCATTTCTGGGTTCTCAGTTCCTTACCATCAGTCTATGTCCCTGTCATTGTACCAATACCATGCTGTATTGGTTACTACTGCTCTGTAGTAGGTTTTGAGGTCAAGGAGTGCTATGCCTCCCATGTGTCACATTTTTAAAAAATGGAACTCAGCTACCAAACAGTTGATTCTGACTCCCAGGAACCCTATGTGTGTCCAAGCAGAACTGTGATCCATACATATATTTTGATGCTACTTGATTTGTCAATTCTATTTCTCAAAATGATTGCACATTAATTTATTGAGTCACTATGATGAATAATATTCCAGGTAATACATTACTATTCTCACTAAAGTAACAAAGTCCACTACTAGTCTGAATATAGAACTCACTGGATATATATTTTTAACTTTGTAAGAACAGATGGCTAAATCTGATTTTCTCTTTGTAAGTATCAAAGCTATTTAATTTGTATAAAATTACAGTAAAGATACATTTAAGCTAACTAGAACTTAATGAAGAACCAGTTATTTGAATTTTCTGTTTTGGCATCTATCAGTTTCATTTTACCTTTCAATTGTTCTTTATCTTTGACCTGAAATCTCTGTTGGGGGGGGGAACCAATAATCCTTGAATTTAAAAAGATGGAAGTTAAGTGTCAGTCCGTTACTTTTTTTAAAAGTAAGAAGAGTTTCACAATGGGAGAGGTTAGTTAGTAGCTTTGCTCATAATGGAAAGTGTTTTGAAGCACTCACTAATGAATCTGGTATTCCTCGTAGCTTCCATAGCTGATATTTCCCCATGATTAAAAAACTACAGAGCTCTTTTTATGGTATTTAATTAATTATATTTGAAGTTTTACTCTGTCTTTAATTTGCTTAATCATCTATGATATCAAACCAAAACTCAAACTCTACAATATACATGAATCAAATTATAAGTTTAATACATTTTTAGACTTCTCCAAACAGAGCGTGAAATTAGAGAAAGACATATAATGGCTTCTTTTTAGGACAAATATGGAGATTACTTTTTTATCTGTAGGCCTGAGGTCTGAAAATAATATTCTGAGTCATGTCTGTGCTCAAAAGACAAAACTCAAAACCAAAACCAAAATCTTCCTTAATGCTATATGTATTTATTCACCACGTCCCAAGATTGACTTAGTCAGGCCTGGATTCTTTTCTTCCTAATAATAAGAGTGATCTGGACTCTGTGGTACAGGAAAATCCATTGAAGGATGAGATGGGCTCTACCCTAAGCAACTTAGGATGTCACTATGCCGACAGGAAAACATTTCAAAGGGAAAATAAATAAGGGCCTTGGAAGAAAAAGTTTTCTGAGCAACTGTGATATCCTCAGAAAAGGAAACTACTTTTTAAGGAGAAATGACAAAGTAAAAAAGTGCAAACCTTAGTGCTTTGTTCCATCACGGGTTCATTAGGTAAATTTACATTTGTACCTATTAAAGGTGTTTGTTTTCTTGGCGTTCAGAGGATATAAGCATAATCCAAAGAAGGATGAAGTAGATTTAGTTGACACTGATAAAAATAAGCAGTAGGGTCATGACACAATCACAGAATATGTGTGTCAGTTTCTCACATGTGTGTGACTGTGTGCTGTAATTAATATGTGGAGGAAGACAAATTCATTTCATCCTAATCATCTGAAGATTCATTAGTTGTGTAGGGATCTTTTAATGAGACTCTGGTTAGTAACATAATGCTGTGCACTAAATAAACTATTAGCCTTTGCAAGTTTAAAATGAGTCAACTTTTACAGCTGGCTAGCGTATATGGCAGGCAACAAGTCAGGTATGTTGCCTTGGGGACAACTCAGAACAAGCATTCCAGCTTGGGATGGAAAAAAAGAATCTCATATTCTCCTTTTGAAGACTCCAGATTCTATACTCTGGAGACAGCACAGCTTGTATTCCAATGTTTTCCATTTTACTGAAATTCTAAGCTAAAGGAAAATAGCATGCAGATGTGCTGTTTGTGATTTGAGGAGGTTCTTTCGTGCCAGAGCCAGTAAAATAATCGTATTTTTTTTCCATATTCCTCAAGTATTAGCAATAAGCTTTTGCACAAACTCTCACTTATTTATAATGGAAATAGTTAACAAAATAAAGCATATGTATAATACATTATTAGCACTTTTAAAGTACTTACTCTATGATGAAAGAGTAAAACAGCAAGTACTGGCTTCTGGCACCCTCCCCCCAATACTAACTCTAACTGGCATCAAAGACTCCTAAGAGCAAAATCACAGTGTGCCTGCTGCATGGTGCCTTCAGGTAGTATTCAGAGCTTCAGGAGGGCCTGAAGCAGCATCCCAGATGTTCCTTACTGAGCAGCCATTTAGAATGGTTTGTGTTTTATTGCTCATTGTCTGAGAACTATTTCAAAACCCGCAAACACTATTATAGTGGAACGTTTTATTTCCCAAAAGAACTTGACTAAGCAAGAGATAACAAATTGAGGCCTACTGCTACAGAGAAGTGTCTTCTTTGGGGAATTTCACAAATGCTTTTAGAACATCAGTGAATCACCAGTAAAAGAGACAAATTGCAAACGTTTGTTGAGTGTCAGCAGCAGGGCCCTGCTCTTTAACATGCACAGACGCTCTGCTAGTGCACTGGCAAGTCCCCCAGAGCTCTTAGACAGTTAAGGAGCTGCAGCACAAGACGGCGAGGCAATGAAATACAACAGGATTGCACGTACTTGCTATTTAAGAATTGAAACATGTTATATGGGGAAAGTACTAAAATATGGGCATTTATCATTTGTTTCAATGTCCCCCCGCACATACACAAAGGAAGGTAGTACTAGTAAGAAATAATAATATCCTTAACGTTGTAGGAGAAATCTTGAATCAATTACCTAAGCTACCTACTGTTTTTAAAAAGGATACTTTAAGTGGGCTGAGTTCCCCCTTTTGTTCCCTTCACAAATGCCTATCCTGTGCTGTTCTTAAATTATTTTAACTTTATGACATATTATTACTTGGGTTATAAGCAGTTATATCAAGCCTAAATTTATAAAGTGACACATTTTCAATACCAACCAACCATTGATGTCAACTTATTCCATAATAGCACATTCCATCAAATTAAACTGTAAAAGATTTCCCACATTTGTTTTATATTTTATATGTATAGCTTTTGAATAGCAATTTTGATGAATTCCAGCTGGCTTAAATATGTAGGCTTACCCATATAGAATAGATTCTTTTAAATTCTTTTTGTATTAAAAAGCCCCACTCTTTGTGGGCCACCTTGTAGGATAAAGCATTAAAATCTCTCCACAGAAAACACACACACACACACACACACACACACACACACACACCCCCCTTCCTGCTAAATGTAAGACCATCTTCCCGAACTCCATTATTATTCTATTACATAAATGACATGTAGTTCTAATCTTTTGGAAAAGTTGAATTAAAATTTAAACAAACCAGGAAACTCATAAACTACTAAATGGCTTGTTTATCTACTATTAACAACAGTCAAATAATTTCCAGCATTTGCATGTGTTGCCTGGTTTCACAAACCGATCATACACATTTCTGTCTCCTCCTCCATCCCCTACACCCTTCTGCTTTCGCCCAGCTGGAATGCATCAAGGGCCCAGGAGCCAAGTCAAATGTTGACCCCACCCTCCGCCATCCACTTTAAGGCACCTTCAAAGTCAGCACTATCTAGCTCCGTTTCGCCAACGAAGCCAGCCATCTTCCTATTTAAGACGCCACTTTGGGGTTTTTATAACTGCACGTTAGCACGAGAACTTTGATTTTGGTCAAAATACGTCAGCTTAACAGGGTTGCATGGATTGCTGTACCCTTTCCCCTGAAGATAGTAAATCTCCATAGTCTTTGCTCTCGGTGTCACTTTATCAACCTCTGGGAACCACTCCACGCCTAAACACAGCATGCTTCCCTTCTAAAAAGTCACAAAAGACGAGCAGTCAAGGTAGTCTGAGCACACTTTCCCCTTCACACCCTAGTCCTCTGTGCACTGGCAGGGCTGATGGACATTTCAACGTGCAGGGCACAATCTGGGTAGGACATGCAGGGGCAGGAAGAGGCTGGGAAACAGAAAAGCTGGAAAGCAACCAAGAACTTACTTTGTTGTTCCCCTGTGCATGTTGCCGCAAAGAGAAAACAAAACAAAACAAAACAAAGAAATATGTTAAACGTAAATCTATGCTTAGACGATGAGGATTCTTCTCTCTAGTGCAAAATCAAAGCAAGTAACTTTTTCACTAATGTACCATAGATACATATAAGCAACCAAAACCCGACATTTATAGGAGTGAAAAATTATGACAACGATATCTCCCTTTCCTATTCAGAATACTGGCTGTATGGGAACCTGGCCATAAAGCATAGGTTTGAATTGGTAATAAGTGAACTGTTAGCATGAAAGGCAAAGCATTTAGCATGTCTGTTGGCCCTTTCCTGACAGCCCCTCCTCCAACATGCCAAGTGGTGGAAAATTTCATCAGCCAGTGCATTTTTAAACAAACACTGCATCCTTGGTTTCAAAGAAGGTGGGGAATAAAAGGAAGGAGCAAGAGCAGAGGAAAGGAGTGGGTGGTTCTGGGGAGACAGGGTAAGCAGACCAAGTTACAACCCCCATCTGTACCGTTCCTTTATTTTGTAAATTATGAGCTTTGTCTTGGGCTGGCATGGGAAGCAAAGCCTGTGTAAGGGGGATGCTGCCAACATAAACACTGGTCCACATTCAAGAAAATGAGTCTGGAAAGGTTAGTCACCAAAAAAAATGTAGTCATTTCTGAAAGCGACACACTGGATGGAGACGCGGAGAGCAGCAGAGGGCAAAGGGCTCTCCTGTTTTAAATTGTAGCTGCAAGAGTGTGATTTATACCAAACAATTTAAGTCACATATGGCTTAAAAAAATAAGGCAGTGATTCACGACTCCCAGGGCAGCCCAAGTCCTCGAGAGGTCAGACTCTGTGGGGGGAGAGACGTGATGGGATGTGGGCAGGGAACAGATCTGAGCTCTTCTCACAAGGGGCCCCCAGAGGAATTTCCTCACTGAGACATGGAGTTGAAGGGAGCTGTTGCTGAAGTTCCTGCATCTGTGGAGGAGGAGGAGGCCGAGAACAGAGTGGAGGAACAGGCCAGGCTGGAGATAACGTTTAGTCTTAATGTTTAGGAAGCAGAAGGGGGGGAATTACATGGAGATGCTTTCTGGAAAGCAGTGAAGCAGTGATACCAGGAAAGTATTTTTTTGACAAGCAATGTGAACGGATGCCTGGAAATGCCTAATCCAGAAACGATCAGAGAGACATCATATTTAGTAAAGAAAACAGAAATGGAACGAGACTGATAAAATGGTGTAGAGAAGTTCCCTGGTATTTCTTATATTGCTTATTGCTGTAGATATTCGTGTGAACACCATCACTGTATCTGAGATATGAAAAAAAAAGGGACACAAATGAATGAAGGGGGTGGGTGGGGTGGTGAGCAGTCCATTCTAAAGAGACTATGCCAATTTTTCAATAGGCAATAAAGATTCCCAATGGGAATTTTAACGGGAATAAAAGACTGTTTTAGAGCATAATAGAACTCTGGTTCCTCCAAGAAGTGCAATCCTGCTGAAAATACCTCAAACAGACGGAGTTTATTTCATTCCACAGCACTGCAGCTTTTGATGTATCAAATAAGTTTCAGGATCTCAACTGAGTATTTCTGCACATTAGGGAATGACTGGCTTTCACACTCAGTGGCAGATGGTTCTGTTTGTAGTGGTAACAGTGATGTCACAAAGAGTAGGAGGCCTTAATCCTCACACACAAGAGACACACAACTGGAGGACATGATGTAGCTTTGACATTTCTTATTCAGTTCAAATGTTTCCCCACTGTCTGTGCTGAAAGAGTCATAAGAGTCATGAATAGTAAAATCTGCATACTTTATATTTCCTTACATAGCAGCAATTTCTGTTTAACTCTCCGAAATTGTCTCCATTGAAGAAAAACTGACTTTTCTGAATTGACTTACATAGCTGCTCTAAGTTTTGTATGACATTCAGCTGAATATGTCAAGAATAACTGATGCTTAGTGACTAAACGCTGCATGTTTTAGACCTCATATTATTTCACTATTGAATAAATGTATCTAAGTGGCCATTGCTACACTAATAAATATAGAAAGAGGTTGACAGTCATGATTTTTCTACCTTCAGAACAACATAAAGACCATTTAAGCTCTGTTATTTGTAAGAGAGGGGAAATAAAAGTCTTATTTTCAAGGTCTATCTAAAAAGAACTTCTGAAGTACTAGAGAGACTTTATTTTAAGATGCTTTCAATCTCCAAGGCAGTCCTATTAATTATGGCTGAGAGAGTCCTCTGTTCCAAATAATAGAGAAACTTTAGGAGATTTTACTTTTTTATTGTTGTTGTTATGTACCCACAACTCTTAGCGACTCTGAAACCTGCTCTATCCTGTGCTAACTTTACTGACACACCTACCCTCATTACACCAGTCACTGTATATCAATCCATCCCATCAATGGTCTCCTTCTCTTTCTCTGTCCCTGCACCCTTCCAAGCATGATGTCCGTCTCCAAGGACTGGTCCCTTCTTGCAACAGGTCCAAAGTATGTCAGATGAAGCTGCAGAATCCTTGTCTCCAAGGAACAGCCTGGCTTCACCCTCTGCAGGACAAACCTGTTTGTTCTCCTAGGAGTTCATGGTATATTCAACACTTCTCCAGCACCACAGCTCAAAGGCATCAATTCTTCTATCATCCCTAGTCATTGTCCAGATCTCTGACACATAGCAAGCAATTGTAAAGACTTTGGCTTGGATCAGGCATGCCTTAGTCTCCAGATTTTTTTTCATTACTGTCATTTAAAATCTCTTAGAAGGGTGAAGGGTCAGCAGAAGAGATGAAGACCCTTGATGAGATGAATTGATTCAGTGATTGGGGTAATGAGGGTAGGTGTGTCAGTGACAATAAGATTGGCACAGGATAGAGCAGGGTTTAGGGCTGTTGTACATAGGGTCGCTAAGAGTCGCAGGAGATTTGACCACACACAACAACAACAACAACAACATGAAATAATATGCCATAGGGGAGAATCACCCAAATACTAACAGCGTTCTCTTTAAAAGTACTGTGATGCTGCTAGGGTTCTCTGAATTTGCACCACATTTATTTCCAGGGCATGCATGGATCTGTGGCTGCTTCCTTCATTTAGCCAGCAGGCCAGCATCAAGGGCAGGTTGTAAATGATCACTTCCCCCATTGGCCTCTCTGGCTTCATCAGGCTGCAGAGAATTAGAGCCTGCTCTGTTTCTTGGGCAGCTTCTCCCCAAACATCCTCATAAGCAATTTGACTTCCTTATGCAGCAGATGGGGAGTTCTCCCTCACAGGCCATGAATCCCCCTAGTAGTTTCCAAAGAAATGGGAACTATTCAATAAGAACTATAAAAACATTAATTGTTTCAAATATTCCTAAAAACTTAGGGTACATGCAATGGTTCAAATCATGGGTTTTGGGTACATTTAAGTATTACTATTAGTATTAATGTATTATGTTAGTGATGTTTTAGGGATTCTGGAATTGCTTCTTCATCGCTTTTTTATTTATATAAAAGTAGACTGCACACTATACACCAAGACAAGAATTTGACATATGATAGCACTGAAAGACTGAGGGAGATCTGATATCTGTAAGTCAAATTCTTGTCTTAGTATATCAGAAGTGACTCATCAGTGATCCTCAGTGAGTTTTCAGAGGCTTTAAATGTCACAGGCGGAGACTGCCCATCTTTCTCCCAAAAAGCAATTGGTGGATTTAACACGTTGCCGTAAATGATGGCAAAAGTGTTTCTAAGCACGGTTGTCAATTTAAAAGTGTGTGGCAATGTGTTAAATTGTCCACCTTTGCATTGGTAGTGCAATTAAGCCACCAGTGCTTCCTGTTGTTGAGAATCATTGAGATGAGTGAACCTATCACTGATCCTTTACAGGATATTCAGAGGCAGTAAATCACACAGGAGGAAACTGACCATCCTGCTCCCACGGAACAGCTGGTGGACTCAGAACACGTACTTTTGTGTGGCCAGTGCAATTCCTTATCACTCTATTTCATGGTTCTGATTTACTTATCAATCCTATGTAAAGACGTAAATAAACTTGCTCATAATCTGTGGTGGTTGTGTGCCATTGGGAAAAAAAACAACCCCAAAAAACCAACAACCTCAACAGAAGACCCTCCAGCGGGTTTTCAGAGGCACTAATAGGCCATTTTTAGATCCATCCTGAAATATAATGTCATGAGTGACAAGATAATTTCCATATGCATACAAGGAAGACTGGTTAATACTCACTATCATTCAAATATATGCATCGACAACCAGAGCCAAAGAGGAGGAAATAGAAGATTTCTATCAATTTTTGCAGTCAGAAATTGATCAAATGTGGAACCAAGCTGTATTAATGATTGACTGGCATGCAAAAATTGAAAACAAAGAAGAAGGATCATTAGTTGGAAAACATGGTCTTGGTGACCAAATGATGCTAGAGTTAGAATGTCAGAGTTTTGTATCATCAATGATTTATTCATTGCAAATAAATTGAGCAGATTCAGAAGGAGAAAATAGGAATCTCAGCACTAGGAGAAGAGGAAGCAGAGAATGGACAGTGGGGCCTTCGAGGTCAGAGATTCCTGCACCAAAGATTATGTCTTGCTGTTAACAAAAAAGCGGTCTGGACAAAGCTATTGTATCTTGCTGTGATCTGAGAAGTTGGTTGGACTGAGGGACTGTATCATGCTGTTATTTGAGAAACTCTAGGAACAGAGGGATTGTATTTGCTTTCTGGACTGAAGGAGTATGTCTTATTGTTAACCTGAATTATAGCATGTTAAGTTGTCTAGTAGACTCCATAACCTTAAATATGAAAAAAAAGAGAAACACTAACGATGATGATACACATCGACCTCACCAGATGGTCTCATAGGAATAAGACTGGTTAAATCTGCAGAAAGAATCACTGGAGAAGCTCAGTATCAGCTGTGAAAACTAGGTCAGGTGCTGATTGTGGAACAGACCACCAACTACTCATATGCAAGTTCAAATGGAAGCTACAGAAAATTAAACCAGTTCCACAAGAACCAAAATTTGACCTTGAGTCTATTTCACCTGAATTTGAAAACCATCTCAGGAACAGGTTTGAGGCCTTGGACACTAATGAGCAAAGACCAGATGTACTGTGAGAAGATAGCAAGAATATCATCCATGATAAAAGTGAAAGATCATTACAAATACATAAGAGGAAGAAAAGACTGAGATAGATGTCAGAAGAGACTGAATATTGCACTAGCATGCCAAGAAGCCAAAGCAGAGGGAAGAAAACAAAGTATTATAATGAAATATACAAAGAGCTAGAGTTAGAGAATCAAAAGGGATGGAATCACTCAACATTTCTTATGCTAAAGGAATAGAAGAAGAAATTCAAGCCTCAAGTTGCAATAATTAAAGATGCAATAGGCAGAATACTGAATGATCCAGGATGCGTCAAAAGAAGCTGGGAAGAATATACAGAGTCACTGTGCTAAAAAGTATTGGCTGACACAGAAGAATTTAATTTTTTTATTTTTATTATTTTGTTTGTGTGTGTACCATCAAATCAGATTTGACTGGTACAGGAGGAGATTGTTCCTCCTTCTCCAGCAAAGCATCTGATGGATTTGAACTGCACACCTTTGGGATTACAGTGTAGCTTCTTGCCACTGGGCCACCAGAGCTCACCGACACAGAAGAATTTAATGAAACAACATATGACCAAGAGGGAATGGTGATGAAGGAGGATGTTCAAGCTGCTCTGAAGAACTTGGCAAAAAACAAGGGCTCCAAGGATTGATGAAATACCAGTTGATATATTTCAGCAAACAGATGCTGCCCTGGATGTGTTCAGCAGATTGTGCCAAGAAATCTGGAGGCCAGCTACCCGGCAAGCTGGCCGAATAAGATTCATATTTATTCCCACTCCAAAAAAGGGTGATCTGACTGAGTGTGGAATGAACAAAATGACTAACATCACACACAAACAAAATCTTGCTGAAAATTATCCAAAAGCAACTAGAACAGCACGTCAACAGAGAACTACTATAAGTACAGGGTGGGCTTAGAAGATGACATCACTGCCAATGTCAGATGGATCTTGGCTGAAAGCAGAGAGTACCAGGAGAATGTCTATCTGTGTTTCATTGACCATACAAAGGCATTTGACTATGTGCATCACAATAAATTGTGACTAACCTTGAGAAGAATGGGAGTCATACCTGGTTGTGCTCATACAAAACCTGTACTTGGACCAGGAAGCAGCTGTCAGAACAGAACAAGGAAACACTGCATGGTTCAAAATCAGGAAAGGAGTGTGTCAGGGATATGTCCTGTCTCAATACCTTTTCAATCTCTATGTGGAACAAATCATTTGGGAGGCTAGTCTTTATGAGGAGGAATGTGGCATGAAAATTAGAGGAAGACTCATCAACAACTTGTGTTATGCAGATACATCTTGTTCTCTGAAGCTGAAGAGGACCTGAAGAAGCATCTGTTGCATAAATTCAATGAGTGCAGTCTTCAATATGGATTAAAGCTAACATCAAGAAAACAAAGATTCTCTGGGCCAACTGGAAACACCATGATAGATGGAGAGGAGACATACTTTTAACAATTTCAGCATACTCGGGTCCACAATAAACACTCTTGGCACCAACAGCCAGGAAATGAAAAGACAAATTAGTTTGGGAAAGTCTGCTGTTAGGGACCTCTCTAGAGTGCTAAAGTGCAAAGATGGCAGCCTAGAGACTAAGGTGTGTCTGATTTAGGACATGTTCTTCACAATTGTTTTTGTTGTTGTTAAGTGCCGTTGAGTCATAGACAACTCATAGAGACCCTATGAACAAAAGACAAGAACACTTGTATAAGTTTCATCATTTATCCACGTTCATAGAGTTTCCAGAGACAAGCCATTTCAGAAATGGATACCATTCCTGCTTCCAAGCTTGTTTTAATCAGGGAGCTCCATCAAACACTGTCCACCAAGGGTGACCATTATCGCATTTGACACATCAGTGTCACAGTGTTCAGCATCACAGCAACCATGAGGTAGCTCTGTATAGCTGGTAGAGTTGAACTATCAAACTTCAGTTAGCAATGAAACATGTAACACACCATCCAAACAAAACTCACCCTAACTAGTGTAATCCCTGGCAAAAATCATATGCTCAATAGGTTTTTGTGGAATATATGAGTGGACAAAGTAAGTCTATGAAGGTGAAAAATATAATTTTGTATGGATTGAGGCTCAATGTCAAGAATACAAAGATTCTCACCACTGGATCAATTGGCAGCATCAGGATGGATGGTGAAGAGATTGAGATTGTTAACAACTTTAGTTTGCTTGGCTCCACAGTCAACACTCTTGGCACTAGCAGCCAGGAAATAAAAAAACGTACTACGATGGGAAAGTCTGCTATTAGGGACGTCTTCAGGGTACTGAAGAGCAATGGTGTCCCTCTGGAGACTATGGTGAGTCTGATACAGGCTACGGTCTTTGCAATCACTTGTTATGCATCGGAGAGTTGGACAATGACTAGGGAGGACAGAAGGAGAATTGATGCCTTTGACCTGTGGTGCTGGAGAAGAGTATTGAATGCACCATGGACTGCCAAGAAAACAAACAGATTCATCCTAGAGAGGATTAAACCAGGCTGCTCCTTGGAGGCAAGGATTCTGGGGCTCTGTCTGACATACTTTGGACATGTTGTAAGGTCCTTGGAGAGGGACATCATGCTTGGGAGGGTGGAGGGACGGTGTAGGAGGGGAAGACCCTCTATTAGGTGGATTGATTCAGTGACTGGGATAATCGGGATGAGTGTGTCAGAGGCAGTGCAATTGGCACAGGATAGAGCAGAGTTTAGGGCTGTTTTACACAGGGTCGCTATGAGTTGCAAGCGACTTGACGGCACATAACAACAACCACCATTAATACATTGGGAGACATAATTGGTAATGATTAGAATTGACAACATAAAATAAAATCGTACCGATTTATAAATTATTTCTCTTATGTAGTCTTTGGTGTGGTGATTATCTTTCAATATGTAATTACATATTTTAATTACACCTCAAGATAAAAATTGGACAATAACTAGAAAATACATAGGCACTTTCTATTTCTTTTGAATATCATCAGCTAAAGTACTGAGTCCCCCTTGTAGGCTCAGTATATCATGGAGTTCACCATTTTAGGAGCTAGCCAAACAAACCTAGTGTAGATAGGGATTAAGAAGGGCTAAGAGAGGAGTTAAAACAATAGAAACAAGATGACTAATTAGGAACAAATTGTCAACCCTTTATTCCTGGAACACTGTTAAATTCCAGCATAACCTCAAGGATGTAGTGAGGTGTGAAATAACCCCAGCGATGCTTAAAATTTCCTATATAAGAATCCATCTTCAATTTTCTCTAGAAAGGACCGTATTTTTGTTTTAGAAAGGACTCAACTTAAATATGATCAGCCCTATAAACTTTTCTAGAACCGGGTAAGCACTGTGGGGGAAGAGGAGCGGAAACTGGACTAAGTTTCCTAGGCTCAGCTGCAGCACTTGTAATTCCGGGAAAACCTCTGGGAGAGCCTCACTGGGGAGAAGCAGGAGCAGCGTGAGAACCACAGGTCAGGAGAGTCTGCTTAATGGTACATGTGCACGTGTTGGGTGTTTCTTCTAAAGTTTAATTTTGGACCATCTGTGTAATATCACATTTTTCTAAAGAACTAAAAAGTAAGATTTGTTTATTAACTTGAGTTGGAGAAGTGTCTCCAAGACACTTAAAAGATATTAATAAAGGTAAGTATAACTAGAGCTAGCAATGTAATACACCTTTTTTTTTTAAACTTTCACCCTCACGATCACATTAACCAGAATTGGAAATACAGATGTTATTGTTGTTGTTACATGCCATTGAGTCGCTTGCGACTCACAGAGATCCTTTGTACAATAGCTCTGAAACCTGCTCTATCCTGTGCCAACCTTAGATGTATAAATATATGGATAAAGGTGACACAGACAGAAATAAAAAAAGGTAGCTTTTTTATAGAAATAAGTATACTTTTAAGAATGTAAGATACAGTTGCTATATATAATTAAAATTATTTATACTACGACTATCTGAAGAGCAGTCAACCTGGTGGAATCTGATGACAACAACAGAGCTGAAGAGGATTGCAACCCTTAATTCTGTAAAAACTGTAGAAGAGTATGTAAAGAAAAGTAAAAATTTAAAATAAAACAGAAGAGCTCTCTTTTGGTCTGACATCACACATATGGTTTTTTCTTTTAACAAGTTTACTGATTCACGTCTTAAACAGAAATTTAATGGAGAAAAAGAAATGTAAGCAAGCATCCATTAAAACGAAGGCAAATGAATTAAGTCAACAGAGCACATATCTGCCCAGAATACAGTATGTGGATTTGTTTTCTTAAATATGATTAATAATAATTTTAAAATAGGGATATATCCAACTTACTAAAGATTTATCCGGATAGACCCCAGCTCTTAGCAGAGATGCCTTCCAGCTGTCTACATCCTCCTGTGAGTCACACGCCAGCTCAAGGAAGCGATAATCTTTGTATACATTCCTAGAGTGAAAAGAGAAAACCATGCTCATAGTTTTGAACCAAATTCCAGGGGACTGCCATAGCTTTCTCCTACAGAGCAGCTGGTAGGTTTGAACTGTCGACCTTTCAGTCAGCAGCTAAACATTTAACCATTGGCCCACCAAGGCTGTTTGGTGTATTACTAGAGTAATACTAGACAAGGTATAAATAAAATTATCAGACAAGGTAGAATTAAAAATGCTAACCAGAAAAAGCACATTAAAAGCTCTAAGTAGGACAAAAAGCATTCTTATCAACAGAAAAGTATAAAGAATTTTTAATAGAAGAATATAAAATTTCCACATACCTGTTTGTACCAAACATAGTAAATAATAACAAAATACTACTAAAAAATGAAAGCTGAACTTTTTAAATATAATGCAGCTGGAAATTTCATGTAACTCTTTTCAAATCTGGCAAATAAGATAGAAAAAACAAAACAAAACCGAAAACAGCCCTGTAACAATATTGAGTAAATAAATCTCTTGAATAGAAGACAAAGATTTTTTTTTGCATGATTCACAAAACAGTTAAAAAAATAAGCTATACATTTAGATATACACATGAATGTGTGCCTGAGTACACGCACCCCTACCCAACATTAACAAATTTTATAGGGTGAGATTTTACAGGCCACATTCTTTCAGTTTACCCCACCTTCCAAAACTGTAAGATGTTTAAAAAAAAAGACCACCCCCAAATACATGTGTACCCATCCCACACACATAAACACACACACCCCTTAAGTAACAGACTCCTAGATAACCTTTATATCATTGGAAAAGCCAAAATGATGAATTACTTAAAAAGCAATAAAAACATAAGCACTTTATATGTAACAACTAATGGAAGGATGCAAAGGCCATATTCATAGACTAAGGTGTGGCCTTAAATACATTCACCATTTAGAGAAAAAGAAAAAATCAGGTACTACTTATTTAGCTATATTATGAAAAGGTAACAAAAACCTAAATTAAAACAAGAAGAGGGAAGAGATAAAAGAGAAAACTGATGATACAGAAAATATAAAAGTAACATTCAAGAAGATAAGGACTCTCTATGTATTTTCCCCATACAAATTAATAAACCACAATCCCAAGGAAGTGGAAAAATGAGAGAGAAAAATGTATATAACTAGTAAAGAAGCACACAAAACAAAACCTAGAGAGGATGCAAAAGTTTAAAAAACAAATCCCAATAACCAAGAATTGAAGAGAAACTGGTAAAATCCTTAAAAACATGAATTACTAAAAGTAAGAAAGAGCTAGAATATTAAAATAGCTTTTAAGAATACTGTTAGATTTTTTAAAATAGAGGCTATAAGCTACACAATAAACATAAAAAAACATAGTGGCTTTCTCAACACTTCAAAAAAACTTAGAAATGGAAAAATGTTCCATTCATATTCTGGCAACACCTATAAGAATGCAGAATAAACTTCACAAAATGAGAAAATTACAGAATCTTACTAGATATCATGAAACAAGATCTTAATTAATGGAAAGGCCTATTTGGATGAGTTGATCTTGCAATGTTATTGTAATACCTTATAAAGTGACTAGAACTAATAAGTCTTCAGTAAGTGTTCAGTAAGCTGGGATAATCAGTCCTATTATATCCATATTAACATTGAATATAATTTTTAAAATACCTTTGCTAATTTTATAATTTTGAAGTAATTTATTAATGCTTTACGATTTTTTACTCAATTAAGAAGTTGTACAACTTTGTTCACAGAAATTATTTTCTTTGTCCTAAATTCATTCTAAGTTTGGGGGCAATATTGCTGTAAGGATTCTCTTTTTTTGAAAAAAAAAAATTGCAATTTTCTGACATATCTTTGACAGTTAATTTTATCCATTTACTTTATTTTTTTAAAAAGACCTTCTAAATACCAACAATATTGTAAGTTTTTTTTAATTCATCTCAATATGAAAATCACAACCCATGATTTTAAATCATGTTTGTTGTTTGCGGCAGCTGTATACATGGTCATTATTTTGCCCATTTGATGCACATTTCTTAAAAAAAAAAATCTTCATTGTTTCCTTTGTTTATGTTATTAGAAATAAACTGCCACTTTTGCTTTTTCCTCAGGATTTTCAGTTCTACAGGTAAAATACTTTAAAATCATTTTTTAACTCCTATGACATTTCTGAAATAATTTTTGAAGCTATAAGTTCATGTATATATGTATTTATGAATTTTAGGAATAAAGTATTAGCTCCTGACTTGGCAAACTGAACAGTTTTTCTTTTCTGCCACTTCATTTTACAATATTTGCTAATTTACCTAGAAACATTCCTGTGTATGACTTCTGAATTCCCGTTTTCACATTTTTATGAAGAGTACCCTTTCTTCCTTCGCTCTGTATTCACATTTGCAACATTTCAGTATTTAGATGAAACTATGCTTTACTTCAATCAATATTTACTATCATGCATTTTCTCCTAAGACTGTCCCACCTGGACATCCTTCATTTTATTAATTTTATTCAACCGCTTTCCTCCCAAAACAGTGCAGCTGCCAGGATTTCCTGGTGGGGTCTCTGTAATTTTCACACCATTGAAGTAAAGATGAGATGCAGTGTCTTTTTGTTGTCTGTCTGTTTGGCCCTTTTTTTCCTTAGACTAAGGCATGTACTGGTCATTGGTAGTTTGTCAAAGCTAGGTTGCTCCTCAATGTAGTCTTGCCAATAGCTGCCTTCAGTACACTCCAGTGCTGTTTAGATTTCCCATCTCTGTTCTGTAGCTACTGTTTGTACACAGCAATAGATGATTGGCAGGAAGACTCTTAATTGGCTACCCACTTAAAATAGAAACCTCATTTAATCATAGGAAGGAACCCTGTTGTTGTGTACCCTTGAGTGTGCAAAAGTGGTAATAGAGCTGTTTTATACCTGAGGCAACCGAGGTTCAGGGAGATTAAATAATTTTCCAACAATATAGCAAACGTGAGTAATTGTTGCATACTGTTGAGTTGACAGTGACCCAAAGCTGACCTGTCAGGGGGTTTTCAGGGGCAATAAATCACATAGGAAGAGACTGCCCATCTTTCTCCCATAGAGCAGCTGGTGGATTTAAAGCCATGACTTTGGGATTGCAGCACAGCTTTTACCAGTGTTAAACGGTTCGTATCTGAAACACTGAAAGGAATTGGCAGACACAGAAGAATTTAATGAAATAGCATTTGAGCCAGAGCCTATGGTGATGGAGGCAGAAGTTCAAGCTGCTCTGATGGAAATAGCAAAAAATAAGACCCCCGGAATATATGATATACCAATTGACATATTTCAGCTAACAGATGCAGCCGTGGATGTGCTCACCAAGTTGTGCCAAGAAATCTGGAGAACAACCACTTGCCCAACTGACTGGAAGAGGTCTATATTTGTTCCCATCTCAAAGAAGGGTGACCCAACTGAGTGTGGAAACTACAGAACAATATCATTGATTTCACATGCAAGCAAGATTCTACTGAAGATTATCCAAAAACGACTGGAACAGTACATCCGCTGAGAACTGCCAGAAGTCCAGGCAGGGTTTAGAAGGGGTCGTGGTACTAGGGATATTGTGGCTGATGTTAGATGGATCTTAGCTGAAAGCAGAGAATACCAGAAGAATGTCTATCTGTGTTTCATTGATGATGCAAAGGCATTTGACTGCGTGGATCATAACAAACTGTGGCTGACTCTGAGAAGAATGGGAATCCCAGAACATTTAATCGTGCTAATGCGAAACCTATACTTGGACCAAGAGGCAGTAGTCAGAACAGAGCAGGGCAACACTGCATGGTTCAAAATTGGGAAGAGTGTATGCCAAGGATGTGTCCTGTCTCCATACCTTTTCAACCTGTATGCAGAGCAGATTATCCGAGAGGCAGGGCTCTATGAGGAGAAGCGTGGCGTTAGGATTGGTGGACGATCTCTCAACAATCTGCGTTATGCAGATGACACAACCTGGCTCCCTGAAACTGAGGAGGACCTCATGCACTTACTGCAGAGGGTCAAGGGCTGCAGCCATCAATATGGACTGAGGCTCAATGTTAAGAAGACAAAAGTTCTCACCACTGGACCAATAGGTAGCATCAGGATGGATGGCGAAGAGATTGAGATTGTTCACAGCTTCAGTTTGTTCGGCTCCATGGTCAACCCTCTTGGCACCAGTAGCCAGGAAATCAAAAAACGTATTGCGACGGGAAAGTCTTCAGTTAGGGACCTCTCCAAAATAGTCAAGAGCAACAGTGTCTCTCTGGAGACTAAGGTGCACCTGATACAGGCCATGGTTTTTGCAATCACTTGTTACGCATCAGAGAGTTGGACAATGACTAGGGAGGATAGAAGGAGAATTGACGCCTTTGAGCTGTGGTGCTTGAGAAGAGTATTGAATGTACCATGGACTGCCAAGAAAACAAACAGATTCATTGTAGAGAGGGTTAAACCAGGCTGCTTCTTGGAGGCAAGGATTCTGGGGCTTTGCCTGACATATTTTGGACATGTTGTAAGGAGAGACAGGTCTTTGGAAAGGGACATAATGCTGGGCAGAGTGGAGGGACAGTGCAGGAGAGGAAGACCCTCTATGAGGTGGATTGATTCAGTGACTGGGGTAATCGGGATGGATGTGTCAGAGGCAGTGAGATTGGCACGGGATAGAGCAAGGTTTAGGGCTGTTGTACATTGGGTTGATATGAGTCGCAAGCGACTCGACGGCACATAACAACAACAACAACAACATTTGAAACACTGGTGCACAGCTTTCAGCATCACAGCAGCATGCAAGCCACTAGAGTCTGACACACTGCCAGACAAGTGGTAGACACCGAGTGGCAGAACCTGTGGCTGCCACAACTCTTGCTGTGATTGCTGTGAAACAAGTATTTGAATGAATGACCTGAGATAGTATTTGAATGACAACTGAATGACTTTTAGCAACGTTTGGTATTTTTTTTTTATATTATATTGGAATGCATGCAAGATTTACATACATTGCGTTTTATTCATATGCATTGTGTTTCATGCACTGAAGCCCCCTTTACAATTTTGGCTACTTCTTAAATTTCTCTGCTGTAGCTGTGGTTAGGTGCCCTTGGGCTGGCCAGTTCTGATGGAACAGGGTCACTAGGAACAACCAATTGAAGTCTTACTCGATCCTGAGTCATCCTCTTAATCTCTGCCATGCTCGAGCCCATCTGCAGTCACTGTGTCAATCCATCCCATCGAAGGGTTTTATCTCTTTGACGGACCCTTTCCTTTTCTAAGCATGATGTCTTTCCCCAAGGACTAGTTCTTCTTGACAACATGCTCAAAGAATGTGAGGCAAAGTTTCAATCTCCTGCCCCTGAGGAGCACCTTGTTTGCATTTCCTCCAAGACAGGGTTTGAACAGATTTCTTTAGACATTTTATAATCTTAGAAGACTGAAAGGCAAATCACAACAAGCAAAAAGTGTACTGTTAGTGCAAAGTAGGGCATACCTCAAGGAAATAGATTTCTCTCAGTATGAAAACTTGTTACTAGAAAATTTGAAAAGTCACAGCTTTGTGATACAGCAGAAAGGATAATGAGTTATTTTGACAAAATAAAAATTGGTCAGTTTTTTAAATCTTTGAATTATCTCTTTATTGGGGAAAATAATTGCCAGGATGTGTGAAGTCTCATCACACTTGTCTCAGATGTATGAAGAACTACCATAAGGTAGGGGCTAGTTCTTAGCTCCCAGTTAGATTCCCACTTTGGGTATTTCCATCAAATAGGGCACATGTCCTTTAAGATATAAAGGTATGGAGAAGGCAGGGCTGGACAAATGCCCTGGCAGCTCGTGGCCAGCTGGAAAGCAGCAGAAGTAGAGAGGGTGCAGACTTTCCACATTCTCTAAGCAGATCTGAAGAATTCAGCTTTGGACCATTCTTGTTGACATTTCTCCAGAGTATTTTCTTTCAGGGATCTTCACATGGAAAAATCTTGATTTCCAAGCCACCCCCTCCCCCCAAACACACACCCTGTGCCCCTGCCCTGGGCCCCTTACCCCTCCTTAATGGATGGCCAAATTCTTGAGAGGGAAAATAATGATCTGGTTGAAACACTAGAAGAGGGTCAAAGGCTTCTGGTGGCTTTGGCGCTTCATTTTTACCCCTTTTTGAAGCCATCATCTTAGCCTGTCTAGACATCCAAGGAGTTGGATGCAGGTCTAAAACACTGAATGGAGCTGATTTACTGGAAGGCTTATAATTTCTGTGGATGCAGCTTCCAAGTTCTCACTCCACGCTGTAGCTGTATAGATAACCCACAACAATTTGCATTTCTGTTTGTTTGTTTAGTCTATTTTAGCTGCATGATTGCAGTTAGGAGCTTCTGAACGATTTCACTATGAAACCTAACTCCAATATGTGTTTTATAGTTTGAAGATGTAAAAGTCATTACAAAGCTAAAAAAAAAATAAGCAAATTTTTTATCCTCTTAGGTACAAGCATTTCAGTGATGAGAACATGACCACATAATAAGCCTGCATTTTGATCATATCTATAATTTCCATTCACAGGGTTTAACAATGCTTCTGGGAGTTAAAAGTTCAATAACATTTAATCCTTTTACCTAATGGTAGTTCTTTATACATCTGAGATAGATACTACAAGGTTCCCCAAGTATTCTAGCTTCCAAGCCAACACTCCTGCCAATTTTCTTCCCAATATTTCTCATATGAGGAGGTTTCTAGATAAATTGGCATTCTTCTGTCTTATGAATGTACTCATTTATAAAAGGAATTTCAGAAAATAAGATGCTAGGAACTGAACACAAATCTTCAGAAGCAACGTTACCAAGGGAAAGGTTTGGTGGAATTTTTGTGCTTCTGGACAATAAACTTTTACAAATGTAAGGGAATATCTTATAAGTGTTTTGGGCCAGCCAGGTTGAGAAGTACGTAGACTATACTAAGTACCTTGAATTATCGTCTCAGATATGTTGCTGCTGTTGTCTAGATGTAACTGAATTTATTTAAACTTTTAGCCATTTCATGTGATAGGGAAGAATTTCCCTATAAGGGTTTCCATGTCTCCTCACTGGGGCATTGTATTTGTATTTGTGTATTGCCAAAAGGCAAAACAAAACCCAATGCTGTCAAGTCAAATCTAACTTATAGAGACTCAAAGTCAGTTTCCCAGCCTATATATCTTCACAGGACAAAACTATATCTTTCTCCTGAAAAAGTTGGTATATTTGAATCACCACTCTTTTAGTTAACAGCACAACACATAATAAACTATGTCACCACATGTCTTTATGTATGAGAATCCTAGAAAAATAGTTTCAGTATTTTCCTTCCTGTATGTTGTTTGGAGTCTCTTACTTGACGGCAATGACTTATTTTTAGTTATACTCTTCACAGATTTATAATTATAAACATCTAACATAGTGTACCATAGAATCAGACATTCAGTCTGTAAACTGACATCTTGGCTCTCTCTTTAGCACATTAACGAGGCCCTTAACAGATTTTCTAAATGCAACGTGTTTCTAGCTTCCTGACTGCTGCTACCCTCTGTTAACTGCTGTTGCTGTGTGCAACTGAGTGGCTTGCAGCTCATAGTGACCGTACGTACAACAGTTCTGAACCCTGTCCTATCTTGAGCCAATATCACTGTCTCTGACACACCTATCTCCGTTACCCCAGTTACCTTCCAATACTCTCAACTGGGGTCTTCCTCTCCTGTACTGTCCCTCCACCTTTCCAAGAATGATGTCCTTCTCCACGGACTGGTCTCTCCTGGTCATGTGACCAAGTATGTGGACCAATAGGCAGTGTCGTGACAGCTGGAGAAAAGACTGACATTAGCAATTATTTCATTTTACTCGGATCCACAATCAACACCCTTGGTACCAGCAAACAAGAATTCAAAAGATCTGTTACACTGGGAAAATCTAATGTCAAGGACCTCTCCACAGGGCTACAGAGCAATTATGCCAGTTTAAAGACTACGGTGTGTCAGACCCAAGCCATGGTATTTTCAATTGTTTCTTATTCATCTGAAAATTGGATAATGAATAAAGATTACAGGAGATGAACAGATGTATTTAAATTGTACTTTTGGCAAAGAGTATTAAATATCCTATGAACTTCTTTGTCAAATACGAACAAGTCTGTCTTGCAGGAGGTACTACCAGAGTGTTCCTTAGAGGCAAATATGGTGAAACTTCTTATATACTTTGGACATGTTTTCAGAAGGGGATAGTCCTTAGAAAAAGACATCATGCTGGGAAAGGTGGATGATCAGAGAAAGAAAGGAGGATCTTCATAACAAGATGGACTGACACAGTGACTATAACTCTGGACTTGTGTGTATAAGATATTGTGAAGAAGGTATAGGATAGGGGAAGGTTCAGACCTGTTGTTCAAAGAGTCACTAAGGGATGTAATTTACTTCACAGCACCTAACAAGAAGTTGATTTGATATTCAATTCATGACATTTCTTTTTCTTGACACAGTGAAGAAGAAAAATAGCCCCCTGTATTTTAAATTACTACTCTCCCAAGTACTGAAGAGCAATGATGTCAGTCTGAAGACTAAGGTGTACCTGATTCAGGCCATAGTCTTTGCAATTACTTGCTATGCATCAGAAAGCTGGACAATGACTAGGGATGATAGAAGGAGAACAGGTGTCTTTGAGCTGTGGTTCTCGAGAAGAGTATTGAATATACCATGGACTGCTTGGAGAACAAACAGGTTCGTCCTAGAGAAGGTAAGACCAGGCTGCTCCCTGGAGGCAAGGATTCTGAAGCTTCATCTGACAAAGTTTGGACATGTTGAAGAAAGGACCTGTCATTGGAGAGGGACATCATGCTTGGGAGGGCAGAGGGACAGCGCAGTAGAAGAAGACCCTTGATGAGATGGACTGAGTCAGGGACTGGGGTCAGGGGGTAGGTGTCTCAGAGACAATAAGATTGGCACAGGTTAGAGCATGGTTTCACTATGGGTTGTAGGCAATTCGACAGCACATAACAACATTCAATGATATTAAAAAATAATATTTAAAATAAAATTAAAAATTCATAGAAAAATTATTTTGAACTATATAAACATTGCAAAACCCATTTACTGTAAGTGCAGCTGCCGAGTCAGCTGAGTCACCACTGGTCCTGACCTTCTCTTGCTGCCAACGGCCATGGCGCCAGGTCCATGTCAACATTAATCACTGTCAAGATTAAAGAGCTGAACATGTGAGTGTGGGCTATAAAATTGGGGTTCTTGTTTATGATTAAATAGGCAACAAAGAAGGATGATCACAATTTAAATGGGTGGAAATTCATTAAATATTCCTCCTCCCATCTAATTTCTGAAATAATCTGGAGTCGCCTAAATTAAGAAAGCCTCTAAATAAAAATAGAAAATTTGGGAGTGATTATTTAGTGGCAACTTAATCTCCCTGGTCTCTTAGAGGGACTTTAGTTCTTGGGCTCTTTCACTCAGTCTTCATTGTTTCCACGCTCAAGGGGAGAAGGATTGATGGGATTGGTGAGTTATAGAGGAGAATTGAGTAAGCTTGTGCCCACAGGACACATGTATTTCTCTCCCATTCCAAGATGTTCTGGTGAGCTGTGAGCTGTGCCCTGTGGTAGAGATCTGTGGTTGCTCAGTTCAGGCTGTGAACACTGGAGCATTAGTAAGAAAGTTGGTCGAAGACCTGAAGTCCATTTGTTTCATGCCTTATCTGTTTGTTTGCTGTCCTCTGTCTCTAAAACAAATAAACAAATGAGAGAAAGAAAATAATTTGAAAGGAGAAGGAAAAGGGTATGATTCAGTGGGCCTTGAAAACTCCAACAGTGAGGGATGGCTTTGAAGGGAGTGTGATGGTTTTAGTTTCAGACAGATTAAACAGGAAGTGACAGAAGGCTTCTGAGTGAAAATGCCCAGTAGGCAGTTGGAGATGTGGGACTGGTGTCTCAGGATAATAAATAATAACCATACTACATGTGGCTGCAATGCTGGGTGCCATGTGAATTTGTTTATTTTATTTTAATACAGCTTATTAGCTTTGTTAAGTGTTTTCCCATAGGAGGACAAGCCAAACAGCCACAGGTCATGTGTCTACTTGAGCATAACCAATAGTAGGCAAATTAGCCAATATTACAAAATCCCTAAAAAAAAAAGAAAGAAAAGAAGAGTTGTTGTTGCTATCCAAACTACTTTGTTTTGCCCTAAGCAATGAAAGACTTTAGAAGGGAATAAAAAGCAACTGGTGAAGAAAGCAGAGAGAACCACAATTATTCTCAGTCTGTCTTGTTTATTAGGTCAGAAGAGGCTTTGGTAATGATTTGCTTAAGCTCAGCACTTGTAAAGCCCAAGGATAAGTAGGGAGCAGCTAGCTCTGGGCCCATTTGGACAGGGCCTTATCATGTGCTAGACAAAAGTGCTGTCTGTTCTGCACTTCCCTTCAACACTTAACTACCATATTTGAGAATCTCCTTTTGTGGGTGCTTTTATTTGAAAATTTAACAAACAGAAAAAGAAAGGGGAGAGGGAAGAAAGGGAGGGGAAGTCCATCATATAAGATGTACAAAGAACTTTTAACAAGGAGATTGCTCATTTTTCTCCTTCAGAGCAGCTAGTTGATTTGAACTGTGTGCCTTGAGGTTGGTAGCTCAATTCCTTACCACTAAGCCACCAGAGCACACTCGGATAATCAATGGCACATAACAACAACAACAACAAGGAAATGGAAGTGAATCCCTGAAGGCGTAAGGTGGACCAAGATGGTAAAAGTAATAACCATGAGATAATATAGGCAGTTATGGAATCATGTGAGTCTCTGAACACCTAGACCAAGTTAGAGGAGAAAACAGAGTTTCATTTTGAAGTAAGCTTATCTGTGCATGTTGTTGTTATGTGCTGTCGAGTCGTTTGTGACTCATAGCGACCCTATGTACAACAGCCCTAAACCCTGCTCTATCCTGTGCCAATCTCATTGCCTCTGACACACCCATCCCGATTACCCCAGTCACTGAATCAATCCACCTCATAGAGGGTCTTTCCCTCCTGGGCTGTCCCTCTACTCTACCCAGCATGATGTCCCTCTCTAAAGACCTGCATGTAAGTTGGGATATTATCAAGGGAGTGCAGGGTTAAGGAAAAGTTAGAGAATGAAAAGTATTGCCAGAATCATAGTATCAAAGGGTTTGCACAACTGTTGTTAGGTGCTAACAGCTACAACTCTTAGCCAGCATATGTACGACAGAACCAAACCTTGCCCAGTCCTGTGCAATGCTATCATCATAATCTCAACTGTATTTAAAATCAATTTTGCACAACTGTGCCAATCTATCTCTCTGACTGTCTTCCTTTCCTTTTGTTTGTTTTTGCGGGTCTTTTGTTTGTTTTTGTGTAGTGCTTTTCTCCAAGGACTGCTTAATCCTGATAACATGATCAAATGGGTGAGACAAAGCCTTGCTCTTCTTGATTTTTACAGTGTCTAACTATCAAATTTTGAAAGTAGAAATGGCATCCACTTTCTAAACTGCCAGTCTCTGGCTACTCTATGACTTGGAGAGATGACGATAGTTATGGAAAAGCATTAGGCCTTTTCTTCATAAGAGTCGCTCTGAGTTGCGCTCAACTTGACGGCAATCAACAACAACAACAACCATCAAATTAAGGAGCTCTGGTGGCCTAGTGGCAAGAAGTTGAGCTGCAATCCCAAAGGCACACGGTTCAAGGCCACCAGGTGCTCCACGGGAAAAGGATGGGCAACCTCCTTCTGTGGGATTAACTGCCTCTGAAAACCCGTCAGAAGGTCAGCTATGTGTTGGTTCTGATGCTATGCTACACAACAATAACCACCACCATCACCATCAAATTAGCCTTTTGAATGATTTTAAAATCATTATCTCTTTACATTATTATTTTACATCTTGGTATAGTCTATGAAACTCAGTTACTTGAATTCATTTTGGTAAGTTTTAGATGAAGTCTTAACACATGGAGAAACAAGCCTTCATGCCACTATTTAGCATGAGGCTTCAAAAAGATGTCCTGGGAACACTAGTAGATTTGGGGCTGCTTTGTGAATTAGGTTACCAGAGAGGTGCTGTGATGCAGCGAGCCACACTCTCTCTGCCCCCAGCAGTCAGGATGACCTCCACTCTCACTCTGAGACACCTCACTCCTTTTCTTCAGTGAGCCCAGGTGAGGATAAGCAGACCATATGCCGATACACAGACTGGGTGATAGTCTACAATCTTTCTATACACTTCAACATCCTTCCTGAAAAAACCAGGTCTGTAGAAAGTGTAGCTTTTCATAGACAAGTCTGGGAGGCCATAGTAGACACACGTAGTAGCCCAATGGATATAACTAATTAGATAGAAGCAGTTTCTCAACTGAGAAAAAAAAATAAGCACTACAGTGGCAATCTGGGTCTTGTACAGAAGAGTATATTTAAGCAAATAGACGATGAAAGTGATAATTTTATGGATGGAGACTCCATGGCACTCCCTTTTATCCTTTTAGGATTAAACCATAAACAACCTCAGAACTGGTTTACACAAAAGTGTGGGTAAGAGATCCCCTAAGAGCCTAATAAAAACAGCTGAAATTTTCAGTATTTGCCCTTTTGAGACTGAGTTAGTTCGTTCAGCATAACATTCTCTAGACCAATGAGATAATTATTATAAAAATAGAAAGATAACTGGTAAGATGTATGCAAATGTCTAAAGAGGGGCGGAGAGAGGGCAGGGTACTGAGGGTGGGAAGAGGAGGAAATCACGGTGTTGCAGATTTTGGTTAATGAAGCAAGAGGTGAAGGAATTAGGAAAGGTCCAGCAGGGATCTGAAAGTTGGGATAATAAAGGACATAAATCAATGGGCATAAATAAATTGTGATTAATTCTATGGGACACAATATATGAGAATGATCATATGAAACACAATGTAAATTTTAAAAACCCCCAAGTTTTAATTTTTTTTTTTAAAGTCCAAAAGGGGAAGGGGCAAGGGTAGTAAGTTGGGAGTGGGGAAAACCAGTAGGATAATAAGAGTCTGATGGGTGGAGGGTGTGAGTGAAGGAATGAGGAAGGATCCAATGGAGATTTGAAAGGATGGGTATTAATAGGCACAGATCAATGGTGAATGATTTTATAAAACACAATGTATGTGAGTGATCATTTGAAACACAATGTGATTAATCTGATCAATTAACATTTGTTGAGACATTACTGTTTCTATCAGGCATCGTGCTGGGTCCTCAGGAATACATGGTGACTATGAGAAACAAAGTCCTTCAAGACCACATTAAAATTTTTATCTAGTATTAAGTAAATACTATTGCCATTTGATGGCAAATGGGATGGCAAGCCACTATTATTAGACTTCACTATCAAAGTACTGGGTGATATCCAAGTGACATTTCTCTTTACCCATCCCCCATAAGAAAGCCAAAACTGAAAACAGGCATCTGTTTTATTCCAGTAAGTTTCATCATATTAACAATTACTCAAAAGGCTGAAAATAATCCACAACCCAGATAAAGGGAATCTTTACAGAGTTCTGAGTAGTTTATAAAAAGCGCTGTTTAAAAATGTACACTACAAAAAGGGTTTTGACCAGACAGCTGTTTCAAAGAACAATGATTTCATATTTTAAGACTAACTTTAAAATTGAGATGTCTTTGCCTTCCAGGAAAATTTAGCAGCTGTGGAGATTATTTCACTTCTCTTTCTTTCACATATTACTGGATTTAATTTTAAGGAGAAAAAAAAGACATAAAAGAGAAAATTGTATGCAACACAAAACAAAACCTATTACAAAACAAGCAATTGCAGATTTTTAACCACAGGACAACAAAAAGGCAATTTCAAATCCCTTTAAGAATTTAGCTGAAGGAGACAACACAGAATTTTTCTATCAAAGTTTGCCTCTTTCCTTGCTAAGATTAGAAAATGATTTTCTAACTCTCAACAAATCCAGGGTTGGCTTGACAGTCTGCAAGAATGAATATTCCTGACAAATACCAAGAAGGTTTCCTGACGGAGCAGGAAAACCTGCCACTTATGAAATAAGTAAGGTGATTGCTGTCTGTTACCCTGCACTGGTCAGACTGCTGGCCACCTTCCTCAGCTCTGAGATTCAATGGAAAAGGTGAGATCAGGGAGGATGCTGGGGACAGCTGCCAAGGAGCTGAAGAGGATAGGGCTGAGGTGAAAGGTGAGTGGAAGATCTTTGAGACGAAACCACTAATCAAAGCACTACTGGCAGTTCTATGAAGTCTCCTTGCATTTTAGTCATTGTTACTGAGAAAAACAAAGAGAAAACTGACAATGTGGCACAAAAAGACAGGAGTAAAAATTGCCTGATAATTTAAACAAGTCTCTGCCTATCATGTGGTTAATGATGATCTAAGACGGCCAGAACTTTCTATGGAGGAAATCATAGAGTAAGACAGGAGCATCAGTAAGACTGATGCTATGCTGTTTGAGTTCTGTAGGTGTAAAAGAATTTCTGACCCAAAAGTCTCAAGGCCTAGACAGGTACCTTGGTTGGAGGACAGGACTTTGCCCGCTGTCCATATGAACAAAACATGTGAGTTTCTATAGTGAGGATACAGTTTCCAGACAAGAATGAGGAATTATATATGCCAATTAAGAATCTGAGACTATCTCCAGGTAGAGTCAAGTCTAGCATCTTAACAGTTTAACAAAAGATACCTGCTGAGAAACTCAGAGTGATATATTAATATCTGGAATAGGAAAAAAAAGATATATTCAAACAAGGATACCCTTTTCTCCTTTCAAAAATCTTACCATTTAGTTATGTTTCTGGTGATTTCATTCCTTTGAGTTTTGAAGGCTCAAGATTTGTTTTCCACAAAAAATCAGTATCATGTGGTGGAAAGAGCATAGACTCTGGAGTCAGAAAGACAAATTCAAATCCTGGTACTTGTTAATTATGTGACTTTGGGCCAAGTTGTTCAAGTTCTCAGAGCCTTGACTTCTTCATTGGTAAATGAGGATAGCTCTAAACAAAAGGCTTATTTTAAGGATATGAAGTAATGTGTGCAAAATATTTATTGCCATGGCAGTGATTAAATACAAATGGTCCTGAAGAAAGTTATTAGCTGATGCAACTGATATTAGATGATATAACTGAGAAAGGGCTGACTGAGGAGGAGGTGAACAGAGTGAACCAGGGAGGACAAGCAACGGACAGAACCAAACACAACCTTCTTCACCTCCTCCGTACCTCTCCTGTGAGTGGGAAGAAGCATACAGATAAACAGTCAGGAAAGAACATATAACAAGATTTTTATCTTGTTGACATATTTTAGATGTGGTTTTGCCTATTTGTGGAATATGACAGACAACTCTTGAATCCTTTCAATTCCAACATTATAGAACTATATGTCATTGTAAAGAAAAGGGATGTAAAAAATTCATGCTAGATCTTTCAAAGGATCATTTGAGGAAGGAAGAAACACAACACAACTCTATGAAGACTGACCTTCAAGGAAGGGACTATAAAATATGAAGTTGGATCTAAAATCTTACTTGATTCATGTTCTAAAGAAACTGCAAGACCAAGGTTTGTTGTTGGTTTTTTTTTATTATACTTTTAAAACTAGAAAGAACTATTCATGTAGAGTACAACAGCTATTTGCAAAGTAATGTACTGTGCTGAACTCTGGGCATAATGTGTTACGTGTTGGGACCACTAACTGCAGTTCAAATTCACCAGCCAGCCCACGCTGAGGGAGAGAGTTGAGCAGTCTGTTCTCATGATTTACAGCCTCAGAAACGTAGTGGACTTTCTACACCATGAGTTGGAATCAAGTCCATGTCACTGGAGATTTGGTATTAAAACAATATTTATCTGTACTCTGGGATTTAAGTCACTATGGGGAGCAAAGAGCCAACCCTGGGAATATGTAACAATTGGGCATGTTTCAAGCTTCCATTGAAGGAAATGGTAGTATCTTGTATAACCAGCCATTAGATCTCCATTTGGTGTGAGATTTGTATGATGACGCCTCTCTTAAGATAATCTATTCATTGTTGATTAATTTGTGGACCACAGTGAAAAGGAGCAAACTTCAAGTGGATGGTGTATCTGCAGCCACATCTTTTTAATCTTCTCTTGGATCACTACAACAGCTTGCCAGGCTCCTCTCCTCATGACTCCTCACCTTTTGATCCCCTAAGCTTCATTAGAAATAGATTCTTCCATCTCTCACTAAAAATGGAAGGGATTTGGATCATTTTTTCATGTGTCTAGTGGCCATTCGAGTATCTCCCTGGGTGAAAATTCTTTCCCTGTATTTTGCTCATTTTGCAATTGGGTTATCCGTCTTTTTCTTATGAAGAAATGCTCCAAATCATTGGCAATAAGAGAGATGCAAATAAAAACCACAATGAAATGCCATCTCACTCCAGTAGAAGTGTCAAAGTTAAACAGGAAAGCAAGTAATAAATGTTGGGAGAGGATGTGGTGAGAAAGGAACTCTTACACATTGTCACTGGATTGTAAAATGGTATAACCACTCTGGAAGGTGGTGTGGTGCTTCCTCAAAAACCTGAACATAGAGTGCACACTTCGGATTAGCAAAAGCCAGAAGCTGCGGGACCCATTTGAAAGGGGAAAGCTTAGTGGGGAAGTTGACTGAATTATCTTAAGCCCCACTAAGACCCAGTGGGTCTATTGTGTGACAAGGACAATAGGAATTCTAAAAAGAACTTTTATTGATATAAATAGTTTTAGGAACCACAGGATCTTAAACCCACACTGCTTTACAGAAATTTGACTGAGTCTTCACTGATCCTGCTAGACCCAGGACCCTGCGAGGGCAGGGGCCAATGGGCGAGGGCACTGGGTAGCGCCGCTGGGTAGAGGTCACTGTGTGAAAACTGCTGACTGTGAGACGGACAGCTGGAATTTGATCAGGGACCTCAATCGTGAGCACAACTGGGCAGCTAAGGTCTGAGTGAGGTCCCTCAAGTGGTTGACCCACCCTGGTGACTATTTCACCTCCCTGCCTGCCCCACCCCATTTGGCTCCACTCCTGTACTTACACGACCAGTCAATCAACCTGCCTTTAATCCAAAGCACCTGGATCTGACTTACGTACAAAAGACTGCTCTCACAGGCTCTGAACTGACCTTTTCCTTGAGTCAGAAATTCAGAGAATTGTCTTCAGATCAAGAATATATCAATGTCTCGAAGAAAACAAGCTACCCTACACACTATACAAATGCAAAACAAGATGTTACCACCAAACGGTGATACAGTAGCAATGGATTTCCTAAAGCCAGAAAGTCCGATGTAACTTTCCACACAGAATTTAAATATTGAATATTTTCGATGGATGAAAGACAAACTTGAAGAACTACAGGATGCTACAAGAAAAAACCAGGAAGAGCTAAAAAAAAAATCCAGAACAATGCAGATAAAACAAATGAAGCACTAGAGACACTGGAAAAACAAGAAACCATGATCCAAAATATGAGGTCAATGTTTCAGATGCTGTCAACATGATGGAGGGACACATAAATAGAATTGAAGAGACAGAATACAGAACCAGTGAAAAAGAAGATAGAATTGTCATCACTGATCTGCTAGAACAAAAAAACAGAATAAAAAAGGAAGAAAAAAGAAGAAAATCTAAGAATAATGTGGGACACCACCAAGAGAAATAACATGCACATCATTGGAATCCCAGAACAGGCAGAAGCAAGTAAAGACACCGAAAAAGTTGTGGAAGAATTACTACAGGAAAACTTCCCAGGCATAATGAAGAATGAGAGAATATATATCCAAGAAGCTGAGAGAACAACATATAGAATAGACCTCGAAAGAAAAACATCAAGGCCTATCATAGTTAAATTAGCCAGAACCAAAGATAAGAAGAGAATCCTGAAAGCAGCAAGAGAGAAACAAAGAGTAACCTACAAAGGAGACCAGATAAGATTAAGTGCTGATTTCTTAGCAGAAACCATGCATGCAAGAAGAAAGACATATACCAAACACTCAAAGAATGCAACTGTCAACCAAGAATACTGTACCTAGCAAAATTATCCATCAAATATGAAGGAGAAATCAAGATATTCCCAGAAAAACAGAACCTAAGAGAGTTTGTAAAAACAAGACCAGCATTGCAGGAAACACTGAGAGATCTCCTTCTTACAGAGTTACCAGACAGCAACATGGACCAAAGTAACTAGCAACAACACCAAAAAGAATTCAACAAAATGATAGCAATAAAAACCTGCATCTCAATAATCACACTGAATGTGAATGGTCTGAATGCACCATTGAAGAGAAGAAGAGTAGCAGATTGGATAGAAAACCAAAATCCATCAATATGCTATCTATAAGAGACACAACTAAAAAGTGAAGATAAAGAAAGACTAAAAGTAAAAGGATGGGAAAAAATATACCAAGCAAATGGCAACCAGAAAAAAGCAGGATTAGCACTATTAATCTCCAATAAAATAAATTTCAAAGCAAAAACCATCACAAACGACGAGAAACATCACTACATAATGATTAAAGGGTCAATAGAACAAGAGGACATAATAATAATAATAATAATAAATATCTATGCACCAAATGAAAGACCTGCAAAATATATTAAACAAACATTAACAAAACTGAAAAAGGAAATAGACAACACTATGATAGTAGTTGGAGACTTTAATGCTCCTCTCTCAAGAAAAGATAGAACTACCAGGAAAAATGTCAACAAAGATGCTCAAGAGTTAAACTACACAATAAACCAACTTGACCTCATAAATCTTTATATGCTAATGCACCCCCCCAAAATACAGTATACCTTCTTCTCCAATGTGCATGGAACATTCTCCAGAATAGATCACATTTTAGGTCACAAGGCAACCTTCAATAAATTGAAAAACACAGAAATAATTCAAAGCATTTTCTCAGACCATAATGCTACAAAATTAGAAATTAATAACAAGAGAATAAAGGAGAAAAAAACCATACATCTGGAAGCTGAACAACACCTTGCTTGAACATGACTGGGTACTACAAGAAATAAAAAATGAAATTAAAAAGTTTCTTGAAACAAATGACAATGAAAACACCACTTACCAAAACCTCTGGGAAACAGCCAAAGCAGTACTCAGAGGTCAATTTATAGCAATAAGGAAACATATCAAAAGGCAAGAAAAACAGACCATTGACTCTCTAAACCAACAGCTCCAGCAAATTGAAAAAGAACAGCAAGAAAACCCGACACCCTCTAAAAAAACTGAAGTTATAAAAATTAGAGCAGAAATAAATAGAAAACAGAACAACAATTGAAAAGATAAACAAAACTAGGAGCTGGTTCTTTGAAAAGGTCAATAAAATTGACAAACCACTAGCAAAACTAACAAAAGAAAAGAAGGAAAAGACGCAAATAATACAAATAAGAGATAAAATGGGCACCATCACAACAGAACCAATAAAAATAAAAAGGTTAATATTGGATTATTATGAAACATTGTACTAAAAAAATATTAAAATCTAGAGGAAATGGACATTTAGAAATGCACAACCTACCTAAACTGACACCAACCAAAATTGAACACCTGAACAGACCTATTACAAAAGAAGAAATTGAAAAGGTAATAAGACAACTTCCAGCCAAAAAAGTCCTGGACCAGACGGCTTTACAAGTGAATTTTATCAAACATTCACAGAAGAACTGTTACCAATCCTACATAAGTTATTTCAGAAAATAGAAAAAGATGGGATTCTCCCAGACTCATTCTATGAAACAAACATATCCTTGATACCAAAACCAGGTAAAGATACCACCAAAATAGAAAACTATAGGCCAATATCTCTCATCAACATAGATGCAAAAATCCTGAATAAAATCCTGGCCAATAGAATCCAACGATAGACACACACACAAAAATAATTCACCATGACCAAGTGGGATTCCTAACAGGGATGCAAGGATGGTTCAACATAAGAAAAACAATCAATGTAATTGATCACATTAACAAAGCAAAGAACAAGAACCACATGATCCTATCAATGATGTAGAAAAGGCCTTTGAGAAAATCCAACACCCTTTCTTGATTAAAACACTTAACAAAATAGTATTAGAGGGGAATTTCTTCAACACAGTAAATAGTATATACACAAACCCGAGAGCCAACATTGTTCTCAATGGAGAGAGGCTAAAGGCATTCCCTATATGAACAGGAACTAGTCAAGGATGCCTATTATCACCTCTCCTATTTAATACTGCATTGGAAGTTTTGGCAGTAGCAATAAGACAAGAGAAGGAAATAAGAGGAATCCAAATTGGAAAAGAGGAGGTAAAATTATCTCTTTATGCAGAGGATATGATAGTATACTTAAAAAACCCTAAAGGATCAGCAAGAAAACTATTGGACATGGTTGACCAATTCAGCAAAGTAGCAGGATACAAGATCAACATATAAAAATCAGTTGGATTTCTCTACAGTGACAAAAAGAATGCAGGAGCTGGAGCTAAGAAAAACAA
>NW_006399807.1:16920168-16921615 GCF_000299155.1 Elephantulus edwardii | reverse complement strand
AGATTAGAGGTGATATATGATTGAGTATTATGGTTAGCACAGGAATCCAGAATTAAGGTTGCAAAGAGAAGTGTACTCGATGCAGGGGCGGGGAGGGGCGGGGGAGGGATAGGGGAATTGTATACCAATGAAGAAAATTTTTTTCCTTTCTCTTTTCAAATAGAGGAGCGAACTGGTGGGGAGGGGTGGGCAGGGAGGAAAGTGCACTAATGAATGAACGGAAATCCAAAATCTCTGTAAAGGTTTATTAAAATTAATTTTAAAAAAGCTGAACATAGAAATTACGTATGACCCAGCCATTCCATTGCTTGGAATATACCCTGAGAAAATGAGAACTGAGGCACAGGGACTTGTACACCAATGTTCATAGTAGAATTATTCACCAATGTAAAACCATGGAAATCCAGATATCCAACCACAAACAAATGGATTGAGAAATTATGGTACATTCATACAATGGAATATGGTGCAACATGCAGGAACAATGATTTTGTAAATTATTACCTAACTTGGGAGCGAATGGCGAGCAATTTGCTGAGTGAACTAACTCAGTCCCACACGGACAAATATTGTATAAAATCATTATTGTAGAGTAAGTAGAAAACGCAAGGGGTGGTAGTGGAAGCAGAGAGATGAGGATGTGCGGGGGTGGGAGAAGGGATTAATCATGAGGTTGTACAATTTGATGAGGGGGGGGAGTGGTGAGGTAAATTGGAAAAATCTTGTCTGAAAAACAATGTATTCAGATTATGTAAAGAAACAAGTATAAAAGAAATAATTGGGCTTTCCCCCCTTTTTCCAAGCATTATAACATCTTTAGATCTTCTTAAAACATTCCCAATATTTCATTCTTCACCTGTGCGCGCGCGCGCGCGCACACACACACACACACACACACACACACACACACACACCCTTCTCCATTTTATCCCATTCAAGTGTTCACAAACTCCTGCTAGAAATCTCTCTCCATCAAGACAAACCTTATTATTTCCTGGATACAATTTTCTATCTTGGACTATGATTTCACATATTCTAGTTTTCATATGTGAAATGCCACTTCAATTCATTCTTTTATACCTCATTCACAATAATATTTCAGGATAACCTGGTTAATAAGGTTTAGTTTGAACTACTATGCTCATCGCTTTTGTGTGTTTCTGTTTGTGTACAAAAAAACCTGGTATATAACTAATTATCATAGCTTTGACTTTTTGTTTGTGACCCAGTTTATAAACTTTAAAAATGTTTTTTCTTCTACCAAAAAGAATCTCAACAAAGATACTGAAGAATTAAACCACACAATTAACCAACTCGATCTTATAGATATTTATAGGCTAATGCACCCCCAAAAAGCACAATATACCTTCTTTTCCAATGTGCATGGAACATTCTCCAGAATAAACCACATTCTAGGTCATAAGGCAAGCATCAACAAATTCAAAAA
>NW_006399807.1:16873766-16918572 GCF_000299155.1 Elephantulus edwardii | reverse complement strand
GGGGGGGGTGCTGTCAAATCATCTCTGGTTCATAACTCTATGTTCCACAGTATAAAACCCTGCCAGATTCTGCACCATCCTCACAGTGTTCTTAAGCCCACTGGTGCAACCATTATATCAACTCCTCTTGTAGGGTCATCTTCTTTTTCGATGACCTTCCACTTTTCTAAGCATGGCATCCTTCTCTAAGGACTTGTTCCCCCTGACATTATACCCAAAGTATAGGAGACAGAATCTCACTGTCATTACTTCTAAGGAGACAAAATTCTTACCTTCACATAACATGTACTATAAGAGAGAAAGAAAAAAATAATAAAAATAAGAAAATAATAATAAAAGTAGGGGCTGGAGAACATTATGCTAGGTGAACTAACTCTCATTTAAGACAAATACTGTATAGGACCATTACTTTAGAGCATGTATGAGGATCCAAAGAGGGAAGGTAGTGGCTTAAATATAGGGTTGCACAATTCGATGGATGGAGGGGGAATTGGTAAAGGAAAGAGGAAAGGTCTGGTGTGAAAATCAATGTATATGAACTTTGTATGTAATCCCGTACAATTTTTTTAAAAGAATAAAAGTAGTAATGTTGTTGTTGAGTGTGACTTATAGCGACTCTATTAAAAAAGGACCTAATGCTTTTCCATAACTACCGTCATTTCTCCAAGTTCATAGAGTTTCCAGAGGCATGTGATTTAGGAAGTGCATGCCACTCCTGCTTTCAAAACTGCTTTACAATTGGGAGCTCCACAAAATAGTGTCCACACAGGGAAACCATTCTGGTATTTGATACCCCAATGGTACAAGGTTCAGCATCACAGCCAACCCAGGTTTCTTCATACTGCACACTGACAATGAGTGATGTACAAGGTGGAAGAGGGTTCCCCCAGATATAACAGCACTAGTTTCATTTAGCAACGGTTAAGTGTCATCAAATTGAGCACTACTGAGAATAAGTTTTGTACAAAAGACCCAAACTCTGTTTTCCATAACTAACATCATTTCTGTACATTTATAGTTTAGAGAGTTTGTAGAGTTCCCAGAGACATCTAGTTTAGGAAGTGGATGCCACTCCTGCTTTTCAGCATAAATCAATCTGGAAGCTCATCCAAACATTGTACATAATAGATAACCATTATGGTATTTGACAAGACTATGGAACCATGTGCAGCACCACAACAATTCCAAGTTTTACGGTTCAGCAAATAGACAAAAGATTATTGTACCATTTAAGGAATATTCCTTATATATTCTTTTATATACTTTTATAAGGAATAAAACCCCTGTGGGGTTTTAAAGCCACACCTTTGAGCAGACCTACACCCTAGGCAAAGGCTCAAGGACACCCGCTCTTAGGGAGGAAAAAACAGTAATACATCAAACACGACCCCCCAAAACTTCCCTTACGTGCCCATCAGGACTGCCATCAAGATGCAAGCAAGCACCCAAACTCTCCAAAGTAATGCTATCTAGAAACTGAGGTGCTGGCATCTGAGAAGAGATATGCATTTGAACAGTGAACTCATGAGAATTTCTGAAGGAAAAACATTCCTGGCAGAAGGAACAAGCTCCACATATTCAAGGAACAGACAGTTCATAGTACGTTTGGTTTTCTTCATGAACATGATGGAAAGGCACTGAAGGAATAAACAGAAAGGTGAGGGGATCAGATTTAGACATTTTTAAAGATCTCTGGCTGCTGTGTAAAGAACATTATAACTGCAGTGTGGCAAGAGCTGAAATATAGCAATGAGGAGGGTGCTGGTGCCACAGTAGTCCCAGAAAGAGATGACTTAGGGGCTGGGGTGATGGAGAGGAAAGAGAAGGTTAGATTACACACACACACACACACACACACACACACACACACTGCGAGACACCATAATTTTATCATAATTTTCAGAATCGTCTGTAGAAAGTGAGGGAGTGAAATCAAGGGATTATGCCTACTTTCCTGCATGACCATCTGGAAGACTGGAGGAAAAGGATGGATGTCTAGTTGGGGGAAACCAAAAGTTCAATTTTAAACTGGAATTAGCAGGAAGTAGTCTGGGTCTAGATTTTTAGTCCAGGGGGAAAAAAATATCAGGAGCAGACAATCACATTTGGGGTCTTCAGACTTCAGACGTAGCTGGAGTACTAGGTCACAATTTTCACATGACATTGATGACTCAAATATTCAAGATGAAATTTATAATCAGGATTGATCACATTTGGCAACAGTAATGGAAAGAGATAAAAGCCATGAGTTTGCTAAGGTGTTAATAATGTGTTTGGGAATGATTTAGGTGAAAACACTTTTTAAATAACCAACAAAACCAAAAAATTGACAAAACTAAGCCTGTTGCTAGAGAATGACTCATCCATTCCTGAAAAACTACTTAATTCTAGGTACTAGTCAAATACACCTTCGCATGCTCATTGCTGTGGAGCTGATCCAGACTCACAGCAATCCTGTAGGACAGAGAGGAACTGCACCACAGGGTTCCCAAGGCTCTAAATCTCCATGGAAGCAGATCTCTATTCCAGATGTTTCTCCTGCACAGCAGCTGGTGAGTTCAAAGCACTGACCTCTCATTCAGCAGCCATGCAACTGAACTGCAGGCCACCAGAGTTCCTAATACATCTGCACATCAGGTATTTGCTAAGACATTGCTTTACACAGGCCTTCAGTTTGCTTGGCTCCACAATAAACATTCTTGGTACCAACAACCAGGAAATTAAAAGACAAATGGCATTGAGAAAGTTTGCTGTCAGAAACCTCTCCAAAGTACTGAAGAGCAACGATGTCAGCCTGGAGACTAAGATGTGCCTGATTCGGGCCATGGTCTTTGCAATACTTGCTAGGCATCAGAAATCTAGACAATGACTAGGGATGACAGAGGAGAATCGGTACCTTTGAACTGTGGTGCTGGAGAGGAGTACTGAATATACCATCAATGGCTAAGAGATCAGACAGGTTTGTCCTAGAAAGGTTGAGACCAGGCTTCTTGGAGGCAAGGATTCTGAAGCTTCATCTGATATACTTGTTTGGGAGGGTGGAGGGACACGCAGGAGAGGAAGACCCTCAATGAGATGAATTGATTCAGTGACTGGGGTAATAGGGGTACGTGTGTTAGAGACAGTAAGATTGGCACAGGATAGAGCAGGGTAGAGGGCTATTGTACACAGGGTCGCTAAGAGTCTCAAGCAACTTGATGGCACATAACAACAACAACAGTTTAAATTCATGTAATTAAATATTTTTTCTTTACATTTGTGTATTTCACATCAGTGAGTTTTTAACAAACAGTTGTCTATTAACAGAAACAACAAATCCCAACTATTTTTCTTTCCACCAGAAAATTCTTATTCTCATGTATTTTCTTAAATTAATTTCAGCCTCGAAAGGTGATGAAGCATCACTCTTTTTCTCAATATGCACACCCATTCCACTTTCTTCACTAAGGAGAAAAATGACATATAGTCTGGCACAGTTTTATTTATAAAACCAGATTGCTAGTGAAAATAAACAAAGTGAATTTCAGCAAAAGAAAAACTGGCTAAACTCCCCAGGTTAAGCCTGGGGAGTCTGATCTCACGTCCCAGGAAAAGTCACAGTGATAATGGAAACCACAGACAAAGAACATTTTATCCTCCTAATTACATCAATCATTACGATCTGCTGGAGTTCCTCTCTCATCAAAATGTGCTGAGGTTTACAGTGGACACGAATCCAGACTTTAAAGGCAGGGAAGTCAAGGGTGCAATGTGATACAAGCTGCGTTTATATACTTACGCAACAAGTCACATGCTGATGCTCCCAATTTTTAACTGAAGTCAGATAAATTAGGAGTGTGTTTATAAAGAAAAGGGCTAGTGAGTCACCAAAACATGCCTTCTCCTCGTGGTATGTAAAAAATTAGTGAATGTCTCCCTAAAGACAACTGTATTGGTTACCTATTGTGAAACACTGATGACAGTATGCTGCCTTGAAAGGGGCCTTTAAATCATTCATGAGTTGTGCTGAAAATGTAGTATTAAAATGTTTTTTTCATAACGAGACTATTGACCTCATTCAGAGAAAAGAGTTACTTAAGCATCTAAGAAAAACAGACAATGGAACACTTTACATAAGCACGCTGAGGTTTCAATTATATGGTACCTTGGAAAGAACATGATAAAAGGACAGTTCCAGATCAAGTGTGGGGTCCATTTCAACATACATGAGAAAGTGGAAAACATAATAGAAAAGGCAAGGATCCTTCCTTGAAATCACCCATAGAATTTAGAGATAACTTCCTTAAAAAACCAGCTAGACCTTGATGGAGTATGTTGTTGTTGTTAGGTGCTGTCGAGTCGAGTATGACTCATAGCGACCCTATGAACAAAAGATCTGAACCCTGTTCTATCCTGCAACATCCTCACACTTCCTGACACACAAGAGCCCGTTGCAGTTGTCACCTTGTTAATTCACCTGATTGAGGGTCATCCTTTCCTTCACCTACCCTCCACTCTTCACAGCATCATTTCCTTCTCAAAGGAATAGCCCCTCCTAGCAACATACTCAAAGTATGTGAGGTGAAGCCTTAACATTCTTGCCTCCAAAGAGCACTCCAGCTGCACTATATCTTTTGTTCTCTTGGCCGTCCATGCGATGTTCAGTGCTCTCCTCCAACACCTCAGCTCAAAGGCGTCAATTCTTTTTCTGTCATCCTTATTCACTGTCCAGATCTCAGATGCATAGAAAGTAATCTGAAAGACTATGGCCTGAATCAGACGCACCATAGTCCTCAAGCTAACATCATTACTCCTCAACAATTTGGAGAGGTTCGTAGCTGCAGATTTTCCCAGTGTACCCAAAATTGCTTAGAAAGTATCTATGTCATGCCTAAGCCAAAACAAAACCAAGTAAAATAAACAAAACCCTCAAGCTCACTATTGCTAAGTCCATTCTTACTGAAGGGACCCTCTATTGGGTTTTTGAGGCTTTAAATCTTAACTGGAGATGATTGCTCATCTTTCTCCTATAGAAAGCTAGTAGTTTCAAGTCACTGATTTTTTGATTAGCACCGCAACACATAGTCCACGATGTTATGAGTACCTACTGATGCAGTTGCTCCTGGATAGTAAAACAGTGTGAGATATATACATAACATATGCATATATATTACACATTTACATTACACATACACACATATGTATATATGGGTAAATACAGATAAATACATAAAGTTGATTAACAACTATGAATCATCATGGAATTGGGACACACATATTTAAGTATATACATCTAAGACAGTATCTTAGAGAAGAAAGTGGAGAAATGGTCCCATTGGTGAGTATGTAACTGAGCATCAGTTATGTGCCAGGCTCTATGGTAGACTCTGATAGCCAAAGGGCTTTCCTTATTCTAACAGTTTATAATTTCATGGAGAGTGGGGATTAACAGTTCTAAAAGCTAGTAGCACTACATTTTGAAAATATTCTTTTCATCTTACACACTGAATCACCCCAATCTTCTTGGTATGGCAGTGTCAGGTAGTATTCTTACTTTGCGCATTATTTTAATAATCACAGCAAGATCTTAAACTATATCCTTCCTCCTAATTGACTAAGAGATGTCTAATGTTTTAAGTGTAGAATACCATGGTTCTGTACAAAGGCACAACATTTTCATGCTTGATGATGTCCACCTGTTTGTGGATCTTTCCGCGATACTAGAGCCCAAGATTCTATGAGTAGAGTTTGGATCATTTTCCTCCATGTTTATGACTGTCATACTTTCTCACATTACAGTTAGCTTTCCAACTTTTCCTTCTCATTACACAAGTCCTTATGAAGATTATCTTTTCACTACTCAAGCTGGACTTGCAAACGGTGATATTTTGAAACATAATTACTTATATAGATACTAAGACTTGATCTGTTAACACTGATTTGAGTATTTCAAGTCTGGAAAATTGTGATCATGAAGCTCTCATCTGATAGGCCCATGACTGACAGAAGTATCCATTTATTCCAAATAACACTATAGTAGGCACAGATGCAGGTGCAAGGACCATGTCTGCACTATCAGTACCTTCTGCAGAGCCCACCACATAAAAGGCGCTCAATAAAAGGCTCACATTGAGATACTTCCTATTCTCAACTTACTTCTCATAATTCTTCCCCTTTATACTACTTAATTTCTTTTATACATTTATTACTCTTTTCATTCCTTTAGTTTTTCATCTTTACTATAGGTCCTGCATAGACAAGAACTTTGTCTCCTTAGAAGTAAGGATAGTGAGACTGTGTCTCATAAACTTCGGAAATGTTATCAGGAGGGACCAGTTCTTAGAGAAGGGCACCATGCTTGGAAAAGAGAAGACAAACCCTCCCCAAGATGGACTGACACAATAGCTGTATCAGTGAGTTTAAACACAGCAGAGACGTTTATTTTATTAAATCTACACTCTAAATGCCAGCACTCTATGTCACTAAATGGCAACTACATAAGTGCTACTATTATTTGCTAAAGTGGTTTCCTGAACACACCTATGCACTGAACTAACTTTTTTCCATAAGATGCCATTTTTTAATATTACTTTGATTTATTTACAAAGTTTGAACACATTATTTTCCACAAAATACCCTTTCCATTTCTTTCACCCCACCTACCCATCAAATTGTGCAACCCATGATTAACACCCTACCCCCGACCCATCCTCACCCTTCTATTTCCACCCCCACCCCCCCACCGTAGATTCTCATACTCATTCTACAATATTGGTTTTATACAGTATTTGTCCTTGCAGCACTGAGTTCACTCAGCATAATACTCTCCAATCCCTCCCAAGTTCAGAAGTAATTTACAAAATGATTGCTCCTGCGTGCTGTGTAGTATTCCATTGCATGAATGTACCACAACTTCTCAATCCATTTGTTTGTGGTTGGATATTTGGGCTGTTTCCATGTGCTTGCAATGGTGAATAGTGCTACTATGAACACTGGTGTACAAGTTTCCATTAAAGCCTCAATTCTCATTTTCTTGGGGTATTTTCCAAGCTATAGAAGAGGTGGGCCATATGAAATTTCTATGTTCAGCTTTTTGAGGAAGCGCCAAACTGCCTTCCAGAGTGGTTATATCATTGTACAATCTCACCAACAATGAAAAAGATTTCCTATCTCACCACATCCTCTCCAAAATGTATTACTTGCTGTCCTGTTAAACTTTGCCACTAGAAAAAAAAAAAACAAAAAACAAAACAAAACAAAAAAAACAACCAAACTTTGCCACTGCTACTTGAGCAAGATGGTACATAAGATTCCAGTTTTGCTAGAAAGACTGACAATTGTAATTTTGGTAGAACTTATCTATTAAATATGCCTGTTACATCAAGAAAATGAACTGACTGTATTCGTAGTCAATTATAAAATGCAGCTTTATAATTTTGGAAAATTTTTACCTGCAATTCACCATTGACTTAACATTTTTTTCTTCTTTTCTAACATGACTGTTGTTGGTGTCATGTTCCATCAAGCTGTCTGTGACTCATAGTTATTCTATGTACAATAGCTCCAAAGTCTGCCCTGTCCTGAGCCAGTCTCACAGATTTCAATATACCTACCCCTCATTGCCCCTATTAATCCATCTCATCCGGGGTCTTCCTCTCCTGTGCTGTTCCTCTACCTTTCAGAGTATGATGTCCTTCTCTAAGGATCATTCCCTCCTGGCCACATGCCCAAAGAATGTGAGACAGAGCCAGACCTATTTGTTTTCTTGGTGGTCCATGGATGTTTAAGATTCTTCTCCAGCACCACAACTACCACAACTCAAAGGCATCTTCTATTCTTAGTCATTATCTAGCTCTCTGATGCATAGCAAGTAATTGAGAAGACCATGGAGAGGATCAGGACACCTTTGTTTCTAGATTAGCAGTGATGTTAATGAATGTGATACTTTTTTACTATTGTATAATCAATTACACACTATATGGAAGATCAGTATAAATGAGTGTGTCAATATTTTCCAAATGACAAATATATGATGTACAAAATCACTTATAAAGAAAAGATCCATTCAAAATACACAATTGACTAATAAACTATAAACTAAAACACTATTCATGGATATGACTGTAACCCACTTATAGAGTTTTGGTGTGTTATTAAAGAAGAATATTCTCAATTTTCTGAAAAAGCTATTAGAATACCCTTCCCTTTTCAACTACATATCTAAGTGAGGTTGAATTTTCTTGGTATATTTCAATCAAAACAACATATTACAACTAATTGAAAGCAGGAGAAGATAGGAGAACCCAGCTGTCTTTGGTTAAGCTAGACATTAAAGAGATTTTAAATAATGGGCAAACAATGCCACTCTTAGCATTCATTTTTAAAAACCTTTCTTTTTCCATGAAATCATACTATTATGTTAATACTATCTGGTTTTCACTGTTATTTAAGGAAGGCAAGTAGGAAGAGGAATAGAAAATGGAATGTGTGGTTAATTTTTCCATGAACAACTGACTCCTTTGCTATGAGGCCGGAAGTACTGGATAATGCCTGGCTACTAACACTGAAAATTTTAGCAAAAATTCTTTTGAAGAATCTTGAGCAAAATGAAGAAGAAGAATAATTAAAATTGTCATATAATCCCTCAGATAATACCTAACTATAAAAGTATCCTCTGAAATCTTCTAAAAAACAAACAACAGTTTTTATTACCTACTGAAAATTGTGTTTAGTACTGTGTTCTTTTAAAAACTGCCTATATGGGATCAAACTGATAATAACAATTTGAAAAATTACATAGGAAATTTAGATGGCAGTTTTATGTTAACAAGGGAAGACTAACTGGAAAAAGAGGATGAGAATGTTGAAATGTGAAGAAGTTTCTCAATGTCCCTGAGTTTTACATGTACAAAATGTTAAATCATATGTGTTTTGTTGTGTAAACAAAATAAAATACAGTAATAAATGGAAATGAGTATTTTTGAAAGTGTCTCAGTTTTCTAACAATGGTTATAATCAGTGATGTCTTGGAAACTGTTTAACAACTGGCTTTCTTGGGAGAAAAAAAAGCCATGATTTGTAGCATTTGCCAATTTTCATGGTTTAAATATTCTCACTACGTCAAATTTCAAGCAACAATGTGATGTCAGTGAACTCACAAAATTCTTGACATAATCCACATAACCCATGTAAACAAAAGCTCTCTGAGGCCCTCAATAACTTTTAAAAGTAGAGGGAATCCTCAGAATAAAATGCTTGAGAACTAATGGTATGAGCTTTACGTGGCAAGCTTAATTTTGAATTTTTAAGGCAGTCATCAAAAGGCAGAAATATTTTAACTTTCTTTTAATTGATTGGCCAAGTTACAGGCATTTATCTACTTACTACAGCAAAATCACTATACAATATTAAAAATTATATAGGCTAGCATCTAGAATTATAACATGTATAATTTCTATTTGCCTATAAAAGATTACAGTGAAGTATGAGTTTAATACCCACTGAAGGCAAAGAAAGATACTGTGTTGGAGCAGCCAAAATGAATGTATACAATTGCATTTTTAAAGATCATTCTTTATAAGTTCAGTACTGTCTTCAGCCTCTAAGTAGTGAACAAGTTGTTGTGTACCATTGAGTCAAAACCAACTCATAGCTGACCCTCTGGAGGGTTTTCAAAGGCAGTTAATTGCTTGGGGGGGAGACTGCCCATCCTTCTTGCACAGAGCTGCTGCTGGCCTCAAACTGTGTGCCTTCAGGATTGCAGTGAAGCTTCTTTCCACTAGGCCACCAAAGGCAATTTTAAAATTAGAGGGGAAAATAGTAAAAAGGAAAAACCTGCTACCGTTAAACTTTGCACTTTTTTTTTTTAAAAAGTAAAATCATGCATCTACTTGGAGTTAGTTGTGGAGGGTGACTAATATTTTCTATTAAGACATGTGCCATGTCAGTTTTCTCTGCTGTGACTGTGTGTGTTAATTAAAATGAATTACATATGCCAGTGAGCAGTTGCCCTCTGAATCAAACAAACTGAATCAGCATAATATAGTTAAATCTATGTATGTATGTAACTGAAACCTTCACAATATTTTTTCTCTGCAGGTATAGTCAGAAAAGACATTTTTATGGGCAAGTTAGTTCCACATTAAGTCAACTGAGGAAAAATAAAAACATATTACACATGTAATACTCAGGCACAAAAAGGCATTCCTGATTTGTAAATAGATCTGGTATCGTACAAAAACCCCCAGTTTATTCTTCATATTCTTTTCTTTTATTCTTCATATTGAGATTTTAATGAAAGTTTGTAAAGAACTTGGATTTCCATTCATTCATGTTAGTTTTGTAATCTTCATTTCCACATGTTACAGTGGTTCAAAAAGGTTTTCTCCTCCCTGCCCCATTCTTATCCCCGGACATATGATTTCTATGCATAGGGTTACAATTCTGGTTAATTACCCCACATTGTATATGGTAATACTGAAAATATGGTATCTGTCAAAAAAATGTCATGGCTACATTGGTCAACTGTAACTAGTTTTACACAGAATAGATTTGAATTAATAATCTTCTTTGGGTGTTTTCTACTTAATATGTTTGAGGGCTGTGGTTGTGTTCTTTGGGGCTTTTTTCCCCTAAACATGCAATTTGTTTTACAGTATTCTCCAGGTCATCTCTAAAAATATGATTGTTCTACTAGTCTGTTAGACATATTTTTAACATACTTCCCCCCCAATCAGAAATCTTTAAGACTGCCAAAAAATGTGTATATTTGAAATTTCCTTAAGGCTAGATCCAGTTAGAGTACTTTTCACACCCCTACTTATTAATTTCTTTAAAGCTCTCCTCCATGGTTGCTGACTGCCTACCTGAATGCCTGATTATCCGCTGCTGGACCCAGCTTGGCAGCAACTAAGGGATCATCACAAAATCGCCACCACATTGGCTGAATGGAGGCTATAGTACAATTTACATTAACTTTAATCTTATCTTCATCATAATTACCTACAAAATAAGTTCATTTTTTAAAAAAAAATTAAGTCTGAGACAAGCCATTTACAATGAACCCAGCTTTACTGTTTAGAATGAGAAAAAGAAAAACTAGAATTTTAACCAAACTCGCACATGTTTAGAGATGTGGGATTATTTGTCCTAGCCTCTTAAAATGGTATGAGGAACTGCCAGACTTTCTCTTGCAGATGACCGACGACTGCAGTGTCTCACTGAAAGACTGCCTCTTAGAACCAGTCCTTTATTTTTCTGTAGCACGTTTGCAACTAGTGGTTGCGCCCCTATCATTAATGAACAGCAGCTGGCCGTTTTATGGTTCCCAAATGGAGGCACACTTCTGTCCCAAGCCACAGTGTTTGTCTGAAGGGGGTGGTGGGAGTAGGGAATTGCCCATCAGCAAATAGTTGTTTCGGGAAATAGGTGGGGAGCAGTCAAAGTGTTTGTTCTGAAATCCTAGAAGAAAAGTAAACTTGCTAGGAAGGACATAATTTCTTTTTGTTCTCGACTTTTCTGCTGTTGTTCCTGACATTCTCTTTGTTCCATATGACTGGAAAACCCGACTCCAAATCCTTTCCAGCTAACAAGTGGAGAAAAAATACTATTCAACAGTGAGAATAAAGAGCTATTCTTTTATGAATGCCTAAAAAGCACACACAAGCTATATTGCAGTGTTATTTGACATTTATTGAGTGTTGACAACATGCTAGGGACTGAAGGAGCAGTGGCATATCCTAAGGTCACTTCGTGCAGGAACAAGGGGAGAGAGGTACATTGGAACACTTGGCAATGATGATAAGCCATACCCTAAATGGAAGCTACAGAGCAATGTCAAAGAAAGAATGCCTTATTTTAAAAGAAAACAAAGCTCCACAACCTTAATGTGCAGTCAAAAAGCACCATGTGGCTGTCCAGGAGCCTCTGGATAGACACGGATCTCCTCTGTCTACCAGAGCTGACATACCTTGAACCAAATGGGCCTTAGCATGACCTCAAAACTGCAGGTCTGCTGGGGAGTGCAAAGACAGACAGTGCAGCCAGTATCTAGACATGGTTTCACCAGAGAAAACGTGCTATTTCTAACAAAATCAAATGGAACAAAAACCTGTGGGAACATTCCAATCCTTGACTCAGATCATGCCACAAACAAGTTTTTCATAGTTGCCATTGAGGCGGAACTGACTCATAGCTAGCTGACCCTCCAAGTTTTTGGGAGAAGATATCCCATTTCTCTCCCTCGGAGCCACTGGTGGATTCAAACATCAGATGTGCAGCCTTTGGGTAGCAATGCCAATCCCTAAGGACTAAGCCACCAGAATGCCCTATAAACAAACCAGTTTAGGAATCATTAAGCTTAGATTTTGGAATTGACCTTGTGATGCACTGATGTGAAGCAACAGAAAATTACAGTCCCCTCAGTCATCTATGATTTCCTCCCTCAAAAGCATAGAGGAGAGTTGAAGAATGCATATACTTACCTGGAGTGTAAGCAAGTGAAGTCATTCTGCGTGTGAAACTCCCTCTCCTCAATCACTGAAGTCAACTGGTACTAACATTTATTAAAATCTTAGCCTTGAAACACTGTTTAGAGAAAGGCTAAAAAACCCGCTCCTCGATCTCAAAGATTATATTAATTCACCAAGACACTGGAGACTTTTAAGATGTGAATGTTAAATGTATCAACTCCCACATATCTGATGATTGGAAGCTACAGAATAATGGCTTTACACTTTACAGTGGAGAGCTGAAATATCAATTGAAAGAGCTCTTAGGAATAACGCCTTGATGCAAGAAGTAACGGCTAACACAGATTTTCAGGAACTATGGAAAGGATACTGATGAGCTCCATACGCGGACTTTAAAAACAAGATTAAAAGTCTCCCTGAAATTGTTAAGATCTAACAGAAACATGAAATATTTAAAAAGTATCTTCATTTCTGCTTGTCTGTCCTTCCTTCCCTCTTTTGTTTTACTCGTAGAAACCAATAAAATGTATTGTTATAGTTGTTGTTTTGTTGTTGTGGTTGTGTGCATTTCTGCTTTTAAGAGCAAATATAACCAAAGCCAGAGGTAGAAGTGCTATTACTGGTGTCACAAATTGCATTGTGTCCACCTCCCCCAAATACATAGGTTTAATGATTTAACAAAGAGAACTCTGGTGTCATAGTTCCTGGCATGTTACAGTACTAACCAAAAGACTGTGTGCATCGGTGGCAGTTAGATAGTCTCCTCTCATTAAGATTTACAGCCTCAGAAACTCAACAAAGGGTCACTATCAGTCTGAATCACCAAGCCAAAGGTGGTGATTTTAATCTTCAGCCCTCAGGCCTGATTTTAATTGTTTTAGCTAAAACATTCTTATAAGTTGTATAGTACTGGTCTGTCCATTTGCTGTACAGAAGTAACTTGTGGTTGCTGTGATGCTAAAGACTGTGACACTGATGTGTCAAATGTGATAATGGTTACCCATGGTGGACAGTGTTTGTTGGAGCTTTCTGATTAAAACAAGCTTGGAAGCAGGAGTGGCATCCACTTCTGAAATAGCTTGCCTCTGGAAACTCTATGAATATAGAGAAACGAAAATTATATAAGTGTTGGGTCTTTCGTTCATAGAGTCACTATGAGTCGTCTATGACTTGATGGCACTTAACAACAACAACAACAACAACAACATTATTAAAAGGGTTCTCAGAGGCCTGTTTTTCCAGAAGTAGATAGCCAGTCTAGCTACATAGTCTGTTTTAGTCTAGAAGCTCTCCTAAAACCACCATGGGTGATGCCTCTGGCATTTGACACAGTGGTCACACAGCTTTCAGCACTACAGCTACTCCCAAGTACAGCAACTAACAGACAAGTCCTGTACTAATTAGAACAATGATAAACAAGAATACAAATATCCAAGCTACAATGTATTTAGCAATATACAGATAAATTGCCCAGTCAAAAATCCTGACATTTGGGTATGGATGAGAGAATTATTTTAAACATACTGGCTTTTGATAGAAATATGGGTAATCTCCTATGTACAATATAAAAATACAATACCTTACATGCATAAGACCAATTCAGTGAATTTTATGGAAGCAAAGAAGTTGCCTTATTTCTGTCACTAAGAGCGTAATTTTGAAATGAGTATTTCTCATCCAAAGATACTGACAACAGCTTTAGCAACAGTAGTATGAACATCTATTTGTTTTGATAAATAGTATTTCCCCTTTCTGAGATTCCATTCTATTTCCTCTCTTTCAAAACATGAAATGTTCATGGAATTACTACACCCGTGGAAAGAGGCTGTGGCAAAGTTCCGTATCAGCAGCTAGGATAGAGCATGTGGCTGACTGTGGAACAGACAGAACATTTATTAAGCATGCAATTGTTATGTACTGTCACATCAGAACTGGGCTATAGCTGACCCTCCAGCAGATTTTCAGAGGCAGTAGATAGCATGGAAGAAGACTGCCTGTAACTCTCCTGCAAAGCAGATGGTGGATTTGAACTGTGTGCAGCTTCTTACCACTAGGCCACTAGAGCCCCTTTCAATTATTCATAGTAAGTTCAAATTGAAGCTGGGAAAAACACTAACTAAACCAGAAGCAAGCCCATGAAAGCTAACATACGACCTTAAGTTTTATCTCACCTGATTCTAAAAACCATTACAAGTCGAGATTTGATTTACTGAATACTAAGTGTGGAAATTATCCTACTATATCACTCATATCACATGTAAGTGAAATACTACTGAAGATTATCCAGAAACTACTGGATTAGTACAATTGACAGGGAACTACCAGAAATATAAGCTGAGTTTAGAAGAGGCCTTGGCACAAGAGACATTATAGGCAATACCAGATGGATCTTGACAGAAAGCAGAGTATAGTATCAAAGGAATAGCTATCTATGTTTCATTGACTATGCAAAGGCATGTGACTGTGTCAATCACAACAAATTGTGGCTAACTTTGAGGAGAATGGGAATACCAGAACACTTGATTGTGCTGAAGGTAAACCCCCATTTGGACCAGGAAGCAGTCCACAGAACAGAACAAAACATTGCATGGTTCAAAATCAGGAAGGGAGTACATCAGGGATGTGTCCTGTCTCCATACCTTTTTAATCTATATGCAGAACAGATCATTTGGGAGGCACTGCTTTATGAGAAGGAATGTGCTATCAGGATTGGAGGAAGACTCATCAACAACACATATTATGCGAAGATACAAACTTGCTTGCTGAAACTGAGGTATGCCTGAAGAAGGTCAAGGACTATAGTTTTTAATATGGATTGAAGTTCAACATCAAGAAGACAAAGATTCTCATCACTGGGCCAACTGGTATCACTGTGATAGATGGAGAAGAGACTGAGGTTGTTAACAGTTACAGCTTGCTCAGCTCCACAATCAACACTCTTAGAAGATCCAGGAAATCCAAAGATGAATTGCATTAGGTAAATCTGCTGTCAGAGACCTTTCTCTTTACTGAGAACCAATGATGTCAGTCTAGAAACTAAGGGGGGCCTGATCCAATCCATGGTATTTCACAATTACTTCTTATGCATCAGAGAGCTGGATAATGACTAAGGATGACAGAAAAAAAAATTGATGTCTTTGAGTTGTGGTGCTGGAGAAGAGTCTTGAACATACCAATGGGCTGCCAAGAAAACAAATAGGTCTGTTTTGGAGAGGGTGAAATCAAGTTTCTCCTGGGAGGCTAGGATTTTCAAGCTCCATATCACATACTTGGGGCATGTGGCCGGGAGGGACCAATTCTTAGAGAAGGACATCATGCTCAGAAGGGTGGAGGGGCAGTATAAGAAAGGAAGACCCTGGATGAGATGGATTGATACAGTAACTAGGGAAACGGGAGTAGACGTATCAGAGTCAGTGAGACTGGCTCAGGACATGGCAGGAGTCAGTACAAAGGGTTGCTATGAGTCGCAGGTAACTCAATGGCACATAACAACAATCACCACCATATTTTTAAAAGATTTCAGACTTAAATAGATTGAACATACAGGTAAGAGTCATTAATAATAACTGCTGACTGGAATGCAAAAGTTGGAATCAAGGAAGAAGCACTGGTGTAAAAAATTATGTACTTGGTGATAGAAATGAATCTGGAGATTGAAGGATTGAATTTTTGTACAATGATACACTAATTGCAAACACTTTAAAAAAATACCAACAGCAAGTATACTCATGAACTTAAACCAATGGACTGCACAAGAATCAGACGAAATTTCAGTATTAGCAGCCAAAATAGGGCCAGGTGTTGATTGTGGAATAGACCATCAACTACGCATGTGCAAGTTCAAACCAAAGCTGAAGAAAATGGAAATCTACAAGAATCAAAATATGACCTTGAGTATATCCCACTTGAATTTATAAACCATCTCAAGTAGGTCTTGAGGTTTTGGCAGAGTAATCATTGAAGACCAGATGAGTTGTGGGATGACATCAAGACTATTAGCCTTGAAGAAAGCAAAAGGTCCTCACAAAGACAATGGAAGAAAGAAAAGACCAAAATGGATGTAAGAAGAGACTCTGAAAATTACACTAGAATACTTAAAAGCCAAAACAAATCAAAGACATGAAGTGAAAGAGTTGAGCAGAAAACTTCAAAGGGTATCTTGAGAAGACAAAATAAAGCATTATAACAAAATATGCAAAGAGCAGTAGCCAGAAAATCAAAAGGGAAGAATTCACTTAGCATTTCTCAAGATGACAGAACTGAAGAATAAATTCAAGCCTCAAGTTATAATAAAATCTTGGAATGATCCAAAATGCATCAAAAGAAGATAGAGTGAATATACAGAGTCACTGTACAGAAAAGAATTGGCTGACATGAAATAATTTCAGGAAGCAATAATGAGGAAGAAATGGTAATACAGGAGGAAGTTCAAACTACAGTGAAGGCATTGGTAAAACAAACCAACCAAAACAGAATAAACCAGAAAATAAAATATAAACCAGGAACAGATGAAATACTAAATGACACATTCTAGCAAGTAGATGAAGCCCTGGATGTCTTCACTAGGCTCTGTCAAGAAATCTGGAAGGCCAACTGATTGGAAGAAACCCACATTTATATCTATTCCCCAAAAAGGGTGATGCAGCAGAATGTGGAAATTACTGAGCAATATCACATACAGCAAAACCTTGCTGAAGATTACACAAAAATGTGTAGAACAACAGAGAATGACCAGAAATTCAGGTTGGATTTAGAAGAAGCCAACTATGGCACCTGGGATATAATTTCTAATGTTAGATGGGTCTTCGAAGAAAGCAGAGAATAACAGTAGGATGTGTATGTCAGTTTTATGGACTACTGAAAGGCATTTGACCATGTGAATAAAAACAAAGGGAGATTAGGAAACAATTGAAATATATATATTTTTTAAAAAAATAAATGTTTCTAAAGTTGTGGTAGGCAGCTAAAAACCATCTAAAGGAAAATCTATAGATTTATTTACATAAGTCAAAAAGAAAGGATTAAAAATTGATTAGTTTAGTATATAAATAAATTTGTGAGAAGAAAGGATAAAAGTAAATTCAGGAAAATAAGGAAATAAATGTAGGATGGAACTGAGAAAAAGAAATACATGATAGAAGAAGGTAGAAATTATAAAATCTGGTTCTTTTGAAAAAGACAAAATTCTGAAAAGTATTATTGTGAAAAGAGAGGAAAAAGCTTACTATTAGAAATACAAACTGGTCAAATTTTCAGACACCACAGAGACTTAAAACATGAGATCTACTGAAAACTTGACGCTACAACCAACTACTATGAAGTTAATTTTGACTCATGGTGTCTCTGTATCTGTTTTTCTAAGACTGTATATCTTCATGACAGGAGACATGACAACTTTCTCCCTCGGAGCTGCTAGTAGATTCAAACCACCAACATTTTTTGTTTGTAGCCTGAAACTATGCATTATATTACCATCAATCCTTTTGCCACTAAGCCTCTTTAACTTGGTGGCCTCGTGGCAAGAAACTTTGTTGTAACCCCAAAGGTACACAGTTCGAATCTACCAGCTGCTCTGCAGAAAAGAATGGACAATCTTCTCCCATGAGATTCACTGTCTCTGTAAATATGCTGCAAGATCAGTTTTGACTCAATGGTCCACAACAACAACACAACAATCCACTTAAAAATATTCAGGAAATAAAATTTCCTAAAAGATGTTATTTACTCAAACAAGTTATTTTTAAAAAATCCAAAATGTGAACAAATTTGTATGTACTGAAGAAATACTAGTTAAGTCTTCTTGGCAAAAATATCCATCAGGGCCAGGTAAACTCTACTGAGAATTTCATTTAGTAAATAATTTATCTTACTCAAAATGTTCTATGAATAATTAGGATTGTTTTCTACCTCAACTTCTAACTAAAACAGATCTTTCTCTACCTCAACTTCTAAAACAGACACACCCTTAGGGAGGTGTGTGGCATCATCCGCTGGGTGTTGAGCTACTAATCCAAATACTGCTTCTTCAGAGGATGGAATCCATAAGAGTCTGAGAGAAAGATGGGCAATATCCTCTCTCATGATTTACAGCCTCAGAAACCAAATGGAAGGTTAGCTCTGAGTTGGTTCCAGCTAGACAGTAAAAAAAAAAAAGGAATGAAAACATACCCTTGATTTGAAAACTATGTGAGGACAACACAACCTAGGTAGGATGCTAAAAGCCTCTAAAATATTAGCCAACTTAAAATAGGAATGTATATTCAGTAATAAAACATTACAATTTATATAAATTCTAGATATGTCCTTTATCAGATATGTCATTATCAAATATTTTTCCCAGTCTGTGGCTTCCCTTTTTACCCTATTCACCACAACAAGATAAAGGTAAACAACCCAACTATAAAATGGGCACAGGATATAAACAGACATGTCACTAAAGAAGACATTCAGATGGCCAACAAACACATGAAGAAATGTTCAAAATCCCTTGCTCTAAGAGAGATGCACATCAAAACAATAATGAGATATCACCTCACCCCAGTAAGAAGAGCAAAATTTAACAGGACAGCAAAAAAATGCTGGCGAGGTTGTGGAGAAACTGGAACTCTTATTCACTGTTGGTGCCAGTGTATAATGGTGTAACCATTATGAAAGGCAGTATGGAGCTTTTTCAAAAAGTTGGATAAAGAAATACCATTTGACCCAGAAATCCCACTCCTGGGAATACCTGAAGAAACTAGAACTGCCACCCAAGCAGATATAAGCACACTCCTGTTTATTACTGTTTTGTTCACAATAGCAAAGAGTTAAAAACAAGCCAAGTGCCCATCAAAAAAACGAATGGATAGAGAAACTGTGGTATATTCACACAATGGAATACTATGCTGCATCAAAAAACAAGGAGCTCAAAAAATATTATTCAAAGTTGCTGTCCCTGGAGGACATTATGCTGAGTGAAATATTTCAGCCGCAAAAGGATAAACACTGCATGATGCCACTGTTGTAAAGCGGGACTGACATCGGGATTGAGGGGAAACTAAGAGGGGATAATTAATGTATACTCCATTGAATTAGATGAGGGAGAGAATGGTTTAGGAGGAATATATCGTTAGGTATTATTGTCATGACAAGAGTCCAGAATGAAAGCTGCATAGTGGAGTGGACTGGAGGGGAAGGATTGTATAACAATGAAAGATTTTTTTTTTAATTTTTCAAAGACAAAAGTGAACTGGGGTACGGGTGGGCAGGGAGGAAAGTGTGCAACAATGAATGAATGGAAATCCAAAGCCTGTAAACTTTCATTAAAATTAAAACAAAACAAAACAAATCACAATTTTGCTAGGTTCAATGTCAGGAGACAAAGCGTTGTTTTCCTATGAAGATATGCCAATATACCTTGCACCACATTAACAGAGTTAAGAAACTCTATTATAATCTTAGCTATAGAGGCAGAAAAAGAAATGGATAAAAATCAACATCCACTCACGATGTGAAAAATAAAAACCTTAGCAACTATATACAACAGGAACCATCACTTAACACACAAGAGACTATCAAAAAATACTAAAATCAAGAATAAAACAAGGGTGCCTACTTCTGTTTAGCATTATACTGGTAATTTTAAAGAACAACTTAGAAAAAAATAACTTAAATCAAGGTTTCAAAGGAAAAGACATGGGGAATGTTTCTATAGGTAGAACATGCAAGTCCTCTAGAAGATTTCTTAAAAGTGGATGAAGGGTTTAATACTTTTGAAGACTGTAGTTGTTACTATTATGTATCCCTGAGTTGGAACTGACCCACACTTGACCCTCCAGACAGTTGTGAGAGGCAGTAAATTGCCTGGAAGGACAGAGTCCATCTTTCTCCTGTGGAGCAACTGGTGGATTTCAACCATAAGTTTTTTACTTAGCTGTGCAACGCTTTACCGCTCAGCCACCAGAGCTCCGCTGTGAAGACTCTAGGATTCTAGAATACTCAAATTACTAGAAACACAGAGTTTTCTTCTTTTGGTGGCCTTTGCTACACCAATGATTTGTATGTTTACAAATCATATGGGGTTTTCAAACATTCATAGGACTTTGGCTCTTTTTAAAAATCCACTGTTGTAGTTCATCTAAAAAGCCCATGATGCACTATTCTAATGCTGCACTAATTTCTTTTACCCTTTCAGGATAACTGAGGATCCAAACTGAATTTGGCTTCCTGTCTGGTAGTGCCGTACTCTCCTTCCCAGGAAGAGGCTGGGCACACCACTGCAGATTCCACTCCTGCAGGGCCTCATGGATGTAAAAAGGCTTAGCAATATTCTCTCCGGAAAACTTTTCTTCAGGAGTCTTTTTGTTTTTTTATTATTATTATTTTTGTGTGCGTGTACCGTCAAATCAGATCTGACTGGTACAGGAGGAGATTGCCCCTCCTTCCTCGGCAGGGCATCTGGTGGATTCGAACCGTGCACCTCTGGGATTGTAGTTGCAGTTCCTTGCCACTAGGCCACCAGAGCTCCCCAGGAGTCTTTTTGTAAGCTACTTTCAAGTACTATGAAGTCTTCTAAAATCTTATTTGGTAGGGGAACTGTACTTCATTTTGGTTCGCTGTGATTCTGTAAGTGCCTTGCTCTTGTGGCTTTTCCAAGTATTTTTGTGTAATGACTCACCCTGAGCCACTGACTGGGAATGCAGGAGGAAGTCCTCCCTTTCCATTTTGATTTACGCTGTGATTGACCCTGGGCCGGTCAGTGAACCTAAGCAATTGGCTTCGTCAATTGCTAAATAAAGAATAAAAAAGAGGCCTGGAGGAATGGGTTAAAATTAGACTCCACCAAGTAATGATTCAATCTCTTAATGGCTGACTAATAAAAGCTAATTCGTTTTTTCCTATAACATTTTCATTTGAAAACATTCTCTTTGCCTAGTGGTGGCCCTTCTATAGCTCTCTGTCTTGTCCTTGGTTACCTCTCTATGTGTTTATTTACCTTTATTTCTAAGATCCAATGAACAGCTTTGGCACTCCATAAGGATCAGAACAAAACAGAGTATGAATGTTGTAGGTAAATTCCAGTAACAAAAGTAAGAGAAATAAGAGTAGAAGGGAAATTAGAATTAGATCCAGAATGGCTGATTCAAGTTCCAACTACCCCATGTATTAATTCTGTGATTGCAAATAAGTCAGTTACATTTTCTGAGCTTAAGCTTTCTGATTTATAAGATGACAAACAAACTACCCTACAGTTTAGCCCACAGTACTATTGTTGTTGTTATGTGCCATCGAGTCTTTTGCAACTCATAGCGACTCTATGTACAAGAGCTCTAAATGCTATTCTATCCTGTGCCAATCTAGCCATCTCAAATGCACTTATTCCCACCACTCCAGTCACAGAATCGATCCATCTCATCAAAGGTCTTCCTCTCCTTCACCGCCCCTCCACTCTGCCAAGCATGATGTCCCTCTCCAAAGACCAGTCCCTCCTTGCAACATGCCCAAAGTATGTCAGACGAAGCTTCAGAATCCTTGACTCCACAGAGCATTCTGGCTTCACCTTCTCCATGACAAACCTGTTTGTTCTCCTAGCAGTCCATGATATACTCAACACTCCTCTCCAACAACACAGCTCAAAGACATCAATTCTCTTTCTATCAACCCTATTCACTGTCCAACTCTCTGATGCGTAGCACATAATTTCGAAGACTATAGCACGGATCAGGTGCATCTTAGTCTCCAGCCTGACGTCGTTGCTCTTCAGTACTCTTGAGAGGTCCCTCACAGCTGACATTCCCAATGCAATTCATCTCTTGATTTCCTGGATGCTGTTACCAAGAGTGTTGACTGTGGTTTCAAGCAAACTAAAACTGTTAACTATCTCAATCCCTTCACCATCCATAATGATGCTTCCAATTGGCCCAGTGGTGAGAATCTTTGTTTTCTTGATGTTCAGCTTCAATCCATATAGGAGGCTGCAGTCTTTAACCTTCTGCAGCAAGCACTTCAGGTCATCCTCAGTTTCAGCAAGCAGGGTTGTGTCATCTGCATAATGCAGGTTGTTGACGATTCTTCCACCAATCCTGATGCCACATTCCTCCTCGTACAGCCTAATGTCTTGGATGATCTGTTCTGCATACAGATTGAAAAGGTATGGAGACAGAATACATCCCTGACGGACCCCCTTCATAATTTTGAACCATGTAGTGTCTCCTTGCTCTGTTCTGATGAATGCCTCTTGGTCCAGGTATAGGTTTCACATTGTTGTTGTTGTTGTAATGGGCCGTCGAGTCGCTTGCGACTCATAGCGACTCTATGTACAACAGCCCTAAACTCTGCTCCATCCTGTGCCAATCGCACTGTCTCTGACACTCCCATCCCAATTATTCCAGTCACTGGATCAATCCACCTCATAGAGGGCCTTCCTCTCCTGCGCCGTCCCCTCCACCCTCCCAAGCTTGATGTCCCTCTCCAATGACCGGTCTCTCCTCACAGCATGTCCAAAGTATGTTACACCTCAGAATCCTTGCCTCCAAGGAGCCACCCGGTTTGACTCTTTCGAGGACAATCGCATTAGCACAATCAAATATTCTGGGATTCCCATTCTTCTCAGAGTCAGCCACAGCTTGTTGTGATTCACACAGTCAGAAGCCTTTGCATAGTCAATGAAGCACAGATAGACACTCTTCTGCTATTCTCTGCTTTCAGCTAAGATCCATCTAACATCAGCAATAATATACCTAGTACCACGACCTCTTCTAAATCCAGCTTGTACATCTAGCAGTTCTCTATTGACACGTTATTCCAAACGTTTTTGGATAATTTTCAGCAGCATATTGCTTGCATGTGATATTAATGATATTGTTCGATAATTTCCACACTCTGTTAGGTTACCTTTCTTTGAAATGGGAACAAATATTGATCTTTTCCAGTCAGTGGGCCAGCTGGCTGTTCTCCAGATTTCTTGGCACAACTTAGTGAGCACATCCAGGGCAGTGTCTGTCTGTTGAAATATGTCAGTTGGTATGCCGTCAACTCCTGGAGCCTTGTTTTTTGCCAATTCCTTAAGAGCAATTTGAACTTCCTCCTTCATCACCATAGGCTCTTATTCATACGCCATTTCATGAAATTCTTCTGTGTCAGCCAATTCCTTCTGATACAGTGACCCTGTGTACTCCTTCCATCTTCTCTTGATACTTCCTGGATCATTTAACATTCTACCCAAAGATAATGAACGTGGAGGTTGCTGTTGTTATGTGCCCTCAAGTCGACTATAACTCATAGCAACTCTGCTAATAAACGTACCCTGTCCTTTACCAGCCTCATCATCTCCTAAGTGCTCAAGCCCAGTAGAGTCACTGTGTCGACCCATCTTGTTGAGGCTCTTCCTTCCTTTCTCCTTTTCTTAGTATGCTGTCTTTTTCCAAGAACTGACAACACTCCCTAATTATGTGAGACCAAATTTTTCACACTTGACTGGAAGGAGCGCCCTATTTGCCCTTCCTCCAAGATAAACTTGTTTGTTCTTATGACAGTCCATGGATATTGAGTAGTCTTCTCCAACACTGTAACTCAGTGTTCAATTCTTTTGTCATCCTTCATTTACTGTCCAATTTCCAGATGCATAGGAAAGAACTGTAAATATCATGGCTTAAATCAGATGTAACTTAGCCTTTAAACTGACATCATTTTGGGAATTTTTTTTTACATGGTTGTTTTTTAGCACCTTGGAGAGGTCTCTGACAGCAAGTTTCCCCAATGCAAGCTATCTTTTGATCTCTTGAGTACTAGTACCAAAGGTGTTGGTTGTGGCTGCAAGAAAAATTAAATTACGTCAATGTTGATAATGCTTTGGAAAATTATAAAAAGTTTTCGCTCAGTTCTCACATTTACAGATGAATTCTATCCACTAATGTGTGTGTGTGTGTGTGTGTGTGTGTGTGTGTTTGTGTGTGTGTGAGAGAGAGAGAGAAAGAAAGAGAGAGAGTGTGTATGAGTGAAGACAAAAACAAAACCCCTCAAAACTGGACCAATAGCAACATCATAATAAATGGAGAAAAGATTGAAGTTGTCAAGCACTGAATTTTACTTGGATCCACTATCAATACCCACTGCTAAGTCAAGAAATCAAATGACGTATCCATTAAGCAGATCTGCTGCCTAATTTGAAGGACCTTTTGAAGGATGTCATTTGAGAATTAAGGCGTGCATAATTTAAGCCATGCTTTTTTTTTCTTGCTTGGAGGTTCATGTGTGAAGTGGTTGGATTCTGGAAGATGGTTTCTCTTGCCTCGGTGAGGATCAGGTGTGGAACGTTTGGTTGTGTTTTGTTTTTTTTGGTTCACAATCAGGTGTCAGCTCATTTGATTTAACTAACAATGAGCTGTGGGCTGGAAATCTCTTGGTTTAGGGTCAACAAGCACCTGGTGGGCATGCCTTTATTTAAAAGGTGGCAGGGCCCTCGGGCCTAGTGTTAATTGTTTTGGGATGAACATTCTCCTAAGTGGTTACAGCACTGGTCTATTTGCTGTACTGAAGTAAGTTGGTGGTGTTGTGATGCTGAGCACTGTGACACAGGTGTGTCAAATGCCATAATGGTTACCCATAGTAGACAGTGGTTGGTGGAGCCCCCAGATTGATTCAGCTTTGGAAGCAGAAGTGACATCACTTTGTTAACCACATACCTCTAGAAACTCTATGAACATAGAGAAATGACAACAGTTATTGTCAACAGGGTTCAGGTCTTTTGTTCACAGGGTTGCTGTTGTACTAGGCTTGACGGCACTTAACAACAACAACAACATGCATGTGTAAGAATTGGAAAACGAACAAGAAAGAGTAAAAGAGAACTGATAACTCTGAATTGTAGTACTTGGCAAAAATATTGGACATATTATGGAGTGCCAGAAGAACAACAAAAAATCCATCTGGGAAGTGCAGCCAGAGTGCTCCCTCCTTAAATGTGGATGGTGAGGCTTCATCTCATACTCTGGGCACAGCTTCAGGACAGGTCACGTCTTGAAGAAGGGCATTCTGCTTGTTAAAGGAGAAGGTCGATGAAAAAGTGAAAGACCTTCAAGGAGACGGATTGACAAAGTAGCTGCAGTCATGAGCGTGAGCACAGTGGAAACTGCGGAGACTGAGGACGCTACAGGCAACATTCCATTCTGTTTTACACAGGGTTGCTATGAGTCAGAGCCAACTGAACTGCACCTAACAATAACCAGTTTTACATCCATGGAGTCTCTGCTGAAGTGGCTTCTCCTCATGCCAAAGAGCTAGGATTAAAATCGTAACGGAATTCTTTGTAATTTTGTAAACAAAAAGTTTATAAAAAGTAGACCTTCAGGTAATCAAAAGTAGCTAAAGAATGGAAGCAGCAGGATTTTTATGCCTGATGGGAAAACAGAGACTAAATTAATTATTACTTAAAGAGCCTTCTTAAGTTCTAAATTTTAGGCCATACTCTTGGTGGACACTACAAAATTAACAAAAGGAAAAGGGAAAAGTTAAAAGTTTTTGATGTGATGGGGGTCAAAGGATAATTGGTAAATATGATCTCTGAATCATGCAGAAATTCAAGGGGATGGGGGAAATATGAAAATAAAAATGGCTTCATCTTCTTACCTCTGTTCTGTATTAAAAAGTGCAAAGACATGCTTGCTAGACATAAAGCTCTTTTCTACATCCCGAACTTTCAGGTTGTCCAAGGGAAGCATATATTTCTTTTCTTTTTCCTATTAAAAGAGAGAGAAAACATTGGTTTAAATAAGAGATCTTAAAGGTTTGCCAATAACAACATATCACCTGAGCTGGCAAACACTTGCATATTGAATTGTGATAGATCACACATATCCTGATACAAGCTACCAAGGAGTAGAAATAAACTGAGACAGAAGACTCCAGTGGTTCTCAACATGTGGATCAGAAGAACGGCGGGAAGAAAGAGTACAGGAAGGGCTCTGTGCTGGGGAAAACACACGCCCCTCTATCCTTCCCCTCATGTGGGTCCCCCTCAGATGTTTCAGAACGTTCGATTGATATTAAGAATTTAGCCATCTGTTAATATTTAGTAAAAATGTTCTGGTCCTAATTCAATGAGAAATGCCAGATGGATTTCATTTCATATTTTATTTGCAACCTAAGCAGTTTTGATAGCCAGTGCTGGCAGGGGATGGAAGCCCAAGGACCCCCTCCCCCCATAAGAAAAGTCCTCTGTAAATGATGATATAGTTTAAACACACACACACACACACACACACACACACACACACACACACACCCCAACTACACCAACATTCCCTCGTTTTGGTCTAGAATAAAATATGTGACCAGAAAATATTATTCCATAAAATAAAATTATTGAGCGTCTTGGGAAGGAAAGAATCCATTAGAAGTATATTGATACAGTAAAAACCTGTGTAAAGAGGAAACTTATTAGACAGGGGAAACTCATTCCCCCCCTCCCCCCAAGCTAAAATAAGCAGTAGAAAAATGAGCAAAGAAAACAAGGCAGTCCATCAGGTCCCAGCTCTCAGGTTTTGTAATAATAACTAAAACACATTCTCTTTGAAGATTAACAGTTTTCCCCTGATGAAGAAAGTGAAGAATAGAGAGATTAAGCCTGAAAATGAGACCAAACTGGTCTTGGTAAAGCATACTAGATGCTAAAGAATTATTAGAAAGCATTATGTCTAGGCACAGCCCAGGCCACTGTTCCTATAAATATAAATGTCTAACAATCAGGAGAACAAGAGTCAAACATTCAGTTAAGAAACCCAGTAAATACCTATTGTTGTTAGCTGTCATCAAGTAGATACTGATTCATAGCAACCTCACATTTTACGGTGGAGAACTGCTCCACAGTACTTTTCGTGACTGTAATTTTAACAGAATCAGATCACTAGGCCTTTCCCCTCAACCTATCACTAGGCGGATTTGAACTGGTAACGTTTATCAGTCTAGCACAAACCATCTGAGCCACCTTAGACTTCATATCAATCGTTGTGTGCAGTTCAGACAATTCTGGCTCATAACGAACTTATCACATACTGTCATTAAGCCAATTTCAACTCACAGCAACCTTCCATCATAGTGGATTGTTGTATATCTCTATCAAGTTTCTAAGGCTGTAAGTCTTAACAGGAAGAGACTGCTCGTCACTCTCTCAGTACCATGTGGTGGATTTGAACCACAAAGGTCAGAAGAGAATCATTTGTTTAACAGTTTAACACACTATGGACCAAACAATCAGAGCTCCTAGTGACTCTACATTGATTAAAGCTACCCAATATGGTTTTCTACACTTCACTTTTATGTGAACAGGTTACTAGGTCTTCTTTTCTTTCAGTGGAGTAATGAGGGGGTTGGAATCTCTGACATTTCAGTTAGCAGCAGCCCAGCACTTACACCATGTGATTGTTATAAAATACCAGTTACCAGGGGCATTTTAGCACAGACCTTGTTAAACAGTAGGTCTGTAGTGCTGCTTCTGTGAAAAAACAGGCCTAGGCTCATGAGAGCAAAGCAGAGAATTAGCGTCATTTCCAATCAACTATGTTTAATTATTAAAAATGTGTGCACTAAACAAAGTTGCTTGAGATAGCCTTTCTGTCTGTCTATCTGTCTCTCCAATATATAATTAGTGACTGGGCTCAGTAGCATGGAATCAAACTCTAGAACTAAAGTCTGAACTAGTCTGGTGGATACTATGCTATATAGGTAGCTCTAGTGGCCTAGTGGTAAGAAACTGTGCTACAATTCCAAAGGTACTGATTCAAATCCACAAGTTGTTCCATGGGAAAAGGAGAAAAAAAAATTTCCTTCTGTGTGTGTAGACCCTACAGATAACTTTTGCAGGGACTATCACTGGCTTTGCACCTGCTTATTGTGAAATTAAACTGGAAAGAACTGGGCAGAGCACATTAGAATATGTAATAGGTGGCACTTGACACAGGTAGAGTGAAACAACTGAGAAAGCTGCCTGGAGTACAAATGGCTGTCTTTAAAGAAAACAAAAACAACAATAACCAAATGAGAATGAGAAAACTTAAGAATAAATACAGAAAAGCAATGCTTAATTTAAAAAGGGTAATATTTTCTTTACAAAAAATTAACAGTATATCGGCAAACACAAAGCTATTTCCTAACAATCCCAGAATGAAAATGAATGAGGTATCAGAGCAGAATCTACCTTGCATAAAACAATGCTTGGACTATTTTGTGTCAGAATTCTAATAGGCGTTTAGATTGAATGAAAATCTTCGCAGTACATAATCAAATAAAAATGCTTGAGACCCAGGGCACATCTCTTTTTTTAAAATTGGACTTTTTTCAATGCCCTAAATTTAAGCAGCTGCATTTTTATTCTTTTGCACCATCCTATTCAACCTTTGAAATGATGGATTTGCCTCTTAATGGGAAATCTGCATTTCATTGTAAAGATGGAACACAATGTCCTTGGCTTGTCTTCTGTAGAAGTAAAGTAGGCTCCCTTATGAACTGCATTCTTTACCATGAAGAAGACTGAAAAGCCAGAAAGTTTACATCAGATATTAAACACTAGAGAGATACACACATATGCAGGCTGGGGAACAAGAAAAATGTAGATTCCATTTCCAAACTCCAAAATGTCATTTATCAGAGCACTCTGAGGACATGTTGCTAAACTATTTCATAATAAAGAGTTTAAGACTGACAAAGGAAGAAGAAACAGAAGATTCAGACTGATTTGTTTAATAAAAGTTGTAAGTCAAATGGAGAATTAGAAACAGCAGAGACTGTAAGCAGTGAAATAGGATATCATGGGTATTTCGGAAATTCTTGTTGATCTGGGGAAAGAATGATTCCCTGCTTAAAGAACAGATTGAATCTGAAATAACGAAAATAAATGACAGGAACTGAGGAGGGAAAGGGTATAAAAAATTCTAGTTTCCAAAATAACAATGACTCATATGATGAGCTTCATTAAGAAATTTGCTGCATAGCCTTTGAGAGCATCATTAAATTGTCTACTAATATACTATATGATCTGTGGACCCAAACAAGTAACTACTGAACATGTGAAATATAGCTCATTAAATCAACATATGCTATATGTGTAATAATACCCCAGAATTTTAAAAATAAGTGTCTAAAAAAGAATGTACAATAGCTTACTAATAATTATATACTGATTCTATATTGGAATAATATTTTCAATGTATTAAGGTAAATATAATATGCTATTAAATATAATACCACTTGATTATTTTTTATATTATTTTAGTATATTTTACATTTTTTTATAATATAACCACTAAAAAATGTATAAATGATGTATGCAGCTCCAATTACATTTTTATTAAACAGAAATGGTCCCCAGGAACTTATCCTCTCTTTATTCCCTCACATCCATTCAAACAATTATCCCTTCAGAACACACATGGGGCCCCATATGAATTGAATCGACTTAATGCAAGCTCTATTTGGGCTTTCTAATTCTGCTATTGAGTGTACTTTTCATGCTCTCAATCACTAGACTGAAACCTCACTATCATTTCTGCCATATCCTCTTCCATCATATCCTATATAACATTACAACTCTATCACATTGCGTCTGAGCATCTGTCATAACTCCCTTTTGTTTGACATCCCAAGTCCTGAGCGCTGATCACATGGCTAGTTTCCATGTCTTCTAATCCCTTTTACATTTCCAGGTTGGATGACGCTTGCTGAAAAAGAAGAGGACTTGAAGCACTCACTGAAACTCCAAGGACAGCTCTCAACATCAAGAAAACAAAAATCTTCGCAACTAAATCGATAACTACTATCATGATAAGCAGAGAAAAAGGCTGATGTAATTAAGGATATAATTGTACTTGGATTCACAAGCAACACTGAAGGAAGCAGCAGTCAAGACTACCATCAAAGACCTCTTGAAAGTGCTAAAAAGCACAAGGATACTACCTTAAAGACTTAGGTGAACCTGACCCTTCACAGTTTTTCCATAAATGCTGCAGTATTTCCAATTGCTTTATATGCATATGCAAGTCGGACAGTGATTAAAGTAGGCAAGGAAGAACCAAAGCATTTAAATTGTTGTGGGAGTGAAGGATACACAATAAGAGTTTCAGGGTGCCAAGAGAACAAACAGATTTGTCCTAGAAGAAGTGAAGTAAGAGTGCTCCATTGAGGCAACAATTAGGAGACTTTTCAAATTTGGGGCATATTATTTCTTTGGGAAAGATCCATCTGTGGAAAAGGACATTGTGGTTGAAAAAGTAAAGGGTCAGTGAAGGAGAGGAAGATCCAAAAGAGTGTCACAGTGGACACAGTGTCTTCACAGTGGAGACTGTGGGGATGAGGCAGGCTATCAGTAGACTGTACACAGGTCTGGGTCAATATGAGAGAGAGAGTCAATGCAATGATACCCGACAACACTTTGTCATAATCATTACAGTCTTCCAAATTGTCAATTCTTTTCCATGACAGATGGGATGAAATCTACTAAAGTCTTAAGTGTGACATTTGAAATTTCCCTAAAACTAACCCCATCTGATTGGTAACAGGGAGCTCTCGTGGTATATCAAAAGTGAATTTGTGTTTCCTATTGCCAAAGGGGCCTTTTAGAGTAGTGAGAGAAGATCTCCACCCTGAAATCCACAGCATCCCTTTTCAGCAGGAAGTAGCTAAGAGAATACGCCATTCCCTTTTCCTTATGAATCAGAGTGAAGTCTCTCTCAGGGAGGAGTGATAGGGAACGGCAAAGGACACACCGACAAAGGAGATTAATCAGAACTGGCTTTGACAAGCACTGTGGCAATTGGACAATTAAAACAGATATGGGGGGGGGGGAAAAAAGAACGGGGGAGGAGGGTAGAGAAAACAACGCAATTATGAATGAATGAGAACCCAAAATCTCTGTAAATGTTCATTAAAACTAATAAAATTTAATAATAATTTTTAAAAAAGTGAGTTTCACTGCTAAGTCAATGGCTATGGTCCAAATCCACCTTGAGCTCAAAGGGAGAGAGATGAGAAGTTTCTTTCTATTATGATTTACAGCCTCAGAAATCCATTGGAGGAGTGCTAGGAGTCAGAACTGACTCAATGGCTGTGACGTTTACTTAGTTTTATCAGCAATTAATTCTTCTGTAGTTGTTGCTAAGCACCACTGAGTCAACTACAACTCATAACAACTCTATGAACAGCAGATAATGTATCTGTTCTAGTCTTCCATGCTACTTTTCAATCAGACAATACCTATTTACAGTCTTTAAACATACAACTGTGCCTTTGCAAAAGTCCTTCCCAAACCTAGACACCCTCTCTTTGTCTTCCTATCAAGTTAATGTTTATTATTTGTAATCTGGCTCAAGTTCTAATGTGAAAGTTCTAATGCAAAAAACCAAAAACTTCCAAAAAGTTCCCCAAGCTTGTACCGACTGCTTTCTGCCCTTCCCTATCTCCAGTATGTTTCTTATCTTTAAGCTTATTTTCTCTTTCTCCTCCCCCCTCTTAGGGACACGTAGTCATATCTGATTATAAATCACACACTAGATTCCCTATCTTCTCCTGAGGAGCGTACAGGTATGGCCAAACTACGAAGAGGTAAATCTTTTCAGTTAGTAGCACAACTCAAGATTATATAACTATGCTGTTATGTACTGTTGACTTGGAGCCAACTCACAGCTTATCATCTAACCTGTTTTCAAAGGCAATAAATTGTACAGGAAACTGCCCATCTTTCTCCCAAAGAACAGCTGGTGTATTTGAACCGTGTTCCCTTGGGTTGGCAGCACAGCTCCTTAACACTAAGTTACCAGAGGTTTATTCTGTTCACTTTCAATTTAATTTTATATGAGATGTCTTCATACTAGAAATGCATTCAAAATATTTGCTAAGGTTTTTCATTTGGAACTCAGGCTGCTCAACCAATTTGATTATTCAAACAGGCTACATTTGCAAAGAACAATACAACAAGTAGAGAATATTAACTTTTTGCAATATTTGACAAAATTAGAAATTTAAAGTATTTTATCTTGAATAACATTTTGGAAGAAGCACGTATAAAATTATACTCAGATTTTTTTAATGGATGTTCAGAAAGGAATTTTTCTGCCTATTTTCAAAAGCCTTGGAGGCTGATGCCACTGATTCTGCCTTATTTAATTCTTCACCCTTAAATATATAGTTCCTTTACTTTTCTTTCCTCACAAGGAGGGCCCTCAGGATTGTTTATATGGGAAACGTCATGATGACAGATTCTTTGGTGGGGGGAGCACAGGAGAGAGCCAATGTTCTTGTTATGTAGTAATTTGACAAGAGTTAGAAACAAAGAGAAAAGATTGGATAAGCAGTTGCCACTATGTCAATTCTGGCTCATCATGACTCTGAATGCAGAGTCCAGACTCGTCATAGGGTTTTCCCAAGGCTCTGACCTTTCAGAAGTAGATGTCCAGCTTTATTTTTGGAGGTACCTCTGAGTGAGGATGAACCACCAATCTTTTGGCTGGTAGTTGAGCACTTAACTACTTAACTATCTGTACAATGCAGAGATTCCTACTGTCAGAAACAGTAAATTCACACTCCTCAACACAGTGACCGCACCAACCAATGGCCTCCTGCTTCTCAGGGAAGTCTCTGCTTTTTCATGTTCTACATACAATCCTGTGTTTCATTGATTATGCAAAGGCATTTGACTGTGTGGATCATAAGAAACTGTGGCTGACTCTGAGAAGAATGGGAATCCCAGAACATTCAATCGTGCTAATGCGAAACCTATATATACTTGGACCAAGAGGCAGTCGTCAGAACAGAGCAGGGCAACAGTGCATGGTTCAAAATTGGGAAGGGTGTACACCAGGGATGTGTCCTATCTCCATACCTTTTCAACTTGTATGCAGAACAGATTATCTGAGAGGCTGGGCTCTATGAGGAGAAGTGTGGTGTCAGGATTGGTAGAAGATCTATTAACAATCTGCATCACACAGATAACACAACCCTGCTTGCCGAAACTAAGGAGGACCTCATGCACTTGTTACAGAGGGTCAAGGACTACAGCCCTCAGTATGGACTGAGGCTCAATGTCAAGAGTGCAAAGATTCTTACCAGTGGACCAATTGGTAGCATCAGGATGGATGGCGAAGAGATTGAGATTGTTCACAACTTCAGTTTGCTTGGCTCCACGGTCAACACTCTTGGCACCAGCAGCCAGGAAATCAAAAATCATATTGCGATGGGAAAGTCTGCAGTTAGGGACCTCTCTAAAGTACTCAAGAGCAACGGTGTCTCTCTGGAGACTAAGATGCGTCTGACACAGGCCATGGTCTTTGCAATCACTTGTTATGCATCAGAGAGTTGGACAATGACTAGGGATGACAGAAGGAGAATTGATGCCTTTGAGCTGTGGTGCTGGAGAAGAGTATTGAATGTACCATGGACTGGGGCTTCATCTGACATACTTTGGACATGTTGTAAGGAGAGACAGGTCCTTGGAGAGAGACGTCATGCTTGGTAGGGTGGAGGGACAGCACAGGAGGGGAAGACCCTCTATGAGGTGGATTGATTCAGTGACTAGGGTAATTGGGATGGGAGTGTCAGAGGCAGTGAGATTGACACAGGATAGAACAGGGTTTAGGGCTGTTGTACATAGGGTCGCTATGAGTCGCAAACGACTCAACGGCACATAACAACAACAACAACATACAATCAGGCAAAACTTCCAGTCTCAGTCTCTATTGTTTCCTCTATTAGAAATGCTTTTGTCACTGTGCTCTTGGCCTCAAAAATCCTGCATCCAGCTCAGACTACATTTACTCGTATTCTCAGACCAAATTTACTCGTATTTTCCAGAAAGTTGGTGAGGTCTTCTTTTCCTTCCCCATTCTACCTGCACATAATTCTCTCTCTCTCTCTCTCTCTCTCTCTCTCTCTCTCTCTCTCTCTCTCTGTCTCTCTCTCTATCAGTAGTTTTCATTAAGAAAATTTTCTAGCATGAAAGCCCAAGATAAAAAAATAAATTAAATAATACTTGGAGTTGCTCAATATGAAGCAAGGCTATCAGAAAATCTGTCCAAGACTTGCCCTTTTATTTTGCTATTTGAGATGTCCTAGAGAATAGGGGCTGAAAAGTGCTCTGGTGGTACAGTCAGCAGAGCATCACGCAGACAACTAAGAAATATGGCTTGAGTACCTGAGGACTTCTGTAATCTGGTACCTCTCTGGCCTTATTCTCGAGATGTTCCTACAGTGCCTCGGTGGGTCCCAATCTGAGTCTGCGTGGAATTTGATGCTTTGCTTCTCCTACATCAAGTACCTCCATCTAGTTCCCTGTTAACTTCTAACTGAACAAACTTCTCTCTCAGAACTGTGAGTGCAGCTCATCTCATCCTCTCAGTTCAAATGGCATCTGCCATTCCCTACCTACCTGATGGGGAATTTAGACTTGCTCACACAAAACTCACCCAAGTTTCCAAAGGCTGGACCACCAGAAGGACCTTCTGTGACCAGGCACACAGGCCATCTCTGAACCTTCAATAATCTGTAGATTTTCTCTGTCAATTCCTCAGACTCTAGGAATTTTGTGTGTGTGTGTGTGTGTGTGTGTGTAGTGTGTCAGGATAAAAGTATACTGTATATTGCTAGCTAAAAGGACAACTTCTAAAAGGAAGAACAAACTCACTATTATTGCCATTTAGCAATACCATTACTTATTTTATGTTTTACTCTACTGCTTCTGCAGCAAGCGCTTCAGGTCCTTCTCAGTTTCAGCAAGCAGGGCTGTGTCATCTGCGTAATGTATATTGTTGATGAGTCTACCTCCAATCCTGATGCCACATTTCTCTTCATAGAGCCCAGACTCCCAGATAATCTGTTCTGCATATATATAGAAAAGGTATGGAGACAGGACACATCCTTGACTCACACCCTTCCCAATTCTGAACCATGTAGTGTTTCCTTGCTCTGTTCTGAAGACTACCTCCTGGTCCAAGTATAGGTTTCACATAAGCACAATTGAGTGTTTTGGGATTCCCATTCTTTTCAGAGTCAGCCACAGTTTGTTGTTATCCACCCAGTCAAATGCCTTTGCATAGTCAATGGAACACAGACATTCTTCCTGTACTCTCTGCTTTTGGGAATGAAGGACAATATCAAGAAAACAAAGATTCTCAGCATTGCACCAAATGGAAGCATCATGATAGATGTGAAGAGATTGAGGTGGTTGACAGCTTAAGTCAGCTTGGCTCTACAATCAACACTCTTGGTACCAGCAGCCAGGAAATTAAAGACGAATTGCATTGGGAAAGTCTGTTATCAAGAATTTCTCCAAAGTACCAAAGAACAATGTTATCAGTCTGGAGACTAAGGTGTACCTGATACAGGCCAAGGTCTTTGCAATTACTTGCTATGTATCAGAGAGCTGGACAATGACTAGGATGACAGAAGGCCAATTGATGCCTTTGAGCTGTGGTGTTGGAGTATTGAATAGACCATGGACTGCTAGGAGAACAAACAGGTTTATTCTGGACAGAGTGAAACAGGGCTGTTCCTTGGAGACTAGGATGCTGAAGCTTCATCTGACATACTCTGGACATTCTGCAAGGCGGGATCAGTCCTTAGAGAGGGACATCATGCTTGGGAGGGTGCAGGGACAGTGCAGGAGAGGAAGACCCTCCATGAGATGGACTGATTCAGTCACTGCGGTAATGGGAGTAGGTGTGTCAGAGATAGTGGGATTGGCACAGGATAGAGCAGGGTTTAGGGCTGTTGTACACAGGGTCACTATGAGTCACAGGTGACTCGATGGCACATAACAACAACAACAACAACAACAACATTCTACTGCTACTCTTTAACTGCATCCTGGCTCTCCTACCAAAGATTTCAGCTTATTGGGGACAGGTACGGTTCTTTTACCAATTTTGCTTACAGATAATGCAGTCAGCAAACACTTTCTGAATGAAACTATGACTGTGTTCTCTCACAAGCAGGCACGATACTATGCCTAGACTGACTCCGAGACAATGATGGACCTACAAAATCATCCAAATACCAAAGAAAGAGGAAAACTATAACAAGATTAAAAATATGAAAATATTAGTTCTACATGCTATTCACAAACTACAAAATTGGTGTTTACTGCTGATAAAATGTTGGAACTACAGAAAATGTACAGCTACCCATTATTTTATTTGGATTCTAATTCCCCATTGAAATCAGAATGACACTTTGGGTAGTAAACAGCATCTGTGGGCCAGCAGGCTTGAAGTAAAACATATTTCATTAGAACTTTTTCTTGAACATTTAAGAAACTGTCCTTGCATGCCTTTCATGGGTTGTGGTAGAAAACCCAAGAAAACTCCACAGTAGACACACGTTCGCTTGATGGCTGCCCGCTCTGTCCTCACTCAGATACTTTGGTGGAGCTCCCTCCTGGCATATACCCAGTCAAATGCCAGCAGGGCATCCCATTTTCTTGTTTTTACTCTCCCTTTCATATCCAATTCAACACATTCCCCGTCCAGGAAAGAGTGGGCATGGAAGTGCACTGGAGCGCTCCTTCCTCCATTCTCATGGCATTCCCACCCCACTAGCTCTTAGCATATGTGGCACTGCTTCCAATGCAGTTAATATCTTCAAAATGTTGATCATTCCCTACATGCACTACAAAACCACTGTTATAATTTGAAAGTGAGAACATGAAGTATTTAGTTTAAGAATTCTTATATTTAAAGAACTATCCATATGTGAGAATAAGTGTGTTTAATAATGACAAACATACTAAAGAAAAATGAAAAATAGTAATGGCTAACCATGGCAAACAGGATATACATAAACCTTTTCTCCTCAAACCTTATTATATTAACTATTGTCGATGTTGTGTACCTTCAATCAGAACTGACCCCTAGCTGACTCTCCAGCCCATTTTCAGAGGCAATTAATCAAAAGGGAGGAGACAGCCCATCTTTCTCACACAAGGCAGCTGGTGGATTCAAACCACGTGCCTTTAGGATTATAGTACAGCTTTTTATCACTAGGCCACCAGAATTCTCTCACATATAAGTAGGATTTCCAAGTAGCTGAGTGGCAAAGGACTGCAGTAGATAACACGTGTCAAAGTTACGAACCATATGGACTAGATTCTGAGCCTAGATTTATCAACAGTGTCACCCACAACCTCTTTATAATGTGAGAGTTCAATCCAAAACCCCTTATCCCTTCTCAATCTTGCTCTGTAGGTAGGGATTCAGGTGAAACTTCATCTCAATTAGATGTGCTCGTGCTGGACTTTGGTTCAGAACCACGTGCTATTGGAGACCAGCAGGTTGTGTGGCACATGATGAGGTGGCCTGAATCGTGGTGGAGGCCAGGAGCTCTGGGGCCAGCAGCTACAGCAGTGACATGGAGGGACAAGCTCTTCCTTCAGTGGAGGCCATCGCTTCCTTGGAAGTTCAGGTCTGAAATTCAGTTGTGGAAGCTGTTCTGGAAACCCAGTTCAGCTCTCTCATTTTACACTCTCAAGGCTTCTTCACACAATTTATTCCCCTTAGCAAATGCTTTTCTACTTAGACTAGCTAGATCTTGCTGCTCAATAGCAACATTTCTTTAACATATATTAGCATGCCTTCACAAAAATAAAGAGTAACAATCAGTCTTGCACAGTGTTCATATACCTTGAAGAAAGTAACCAAGGCCACTGAACAATCTCTGTCAAAATTGTTGAATGAGAACTTAAACTTCTGACTAAACCTTCACCAAAACCACAAAATATTACTGGGAAAGAAGGAAGTCAGTATAGCAGAACAATAACATTCATCACTGGTATTTTAACACACACACACACACACACACACACACACACACACACACACCCCAACCCAAGCAAAAACATAGAGTGTGTGTGTGTGTGCTTGTGTGCGCGCGCGCGCACGTGCATTTTATGTGTATGTGCAGTCTGTAGTTTCCAGAATAATTCACTCAGGGAAACTTTACAAGGAAAAACGAATTACATGCATGAATAACACATGTGAGAAATTTTAAATTAACAATTACAGTGTAAGTGAGGGGAGTAGCATTTGAATAGCTTTAAGAGAGAGAAAATAAGGCAACAAACAGATGGAACCAACACAAGGAGAATTCCTAGTAACAAGCCTGTTCACCAACCACCACAAACTGCCTCTCTCACAGAAGCAGACCTCAGAAGTTAACTTTTCCTCTAATAGGTTCAGGACATGGACTTTGTGTGCATTTTATCATTTTCCAGTTACAAGAAAGAGGGGGAAATTGCTTAGCCTGGCAAAGTATGCTGTGAGCAATGTCAATTAACTTATGTCACATGCCTCATGGTCATGCTTATCCCATTTTTCTGTGTTACAAGGTAGCACAACTTATATCTTTCAAGAAGAAAAATTTTTACGTTTTAAATAGTGATTGGATTACTTGGTACAGTATACAACAGAACAGGGACTTGCTAATAAAATGCAGAGTGACTGAAGAAGTCAAATGTGACCTCCTCAGTGACTGAAAGTTACAAAGTAAACTTAAGAGACATAAATCCTGAAATAATGCTTTTTTTTTAAAGGAAAAAACCCACCACCCAACAGCTTTTAAGTAAACTATTAATCACACAAAGTATTACATGTTTAGCCCTTTGGGTAAACTTTTAATAAATGAATATATTATTTTGATTAACTATATCATACATTTCTAAAAGATCAACTTAATCAAAGTACCTTATTCATAAATATAACATCATTTTCTCACTTATTTGAGAAAATAGGGGTCAGGAAGGCATGCATAAATAAAATCTTCTGACAGTTCCCAGAACTCAGCCTACGAATGGTTGAAAATCTCCCCCCATCATTTGTCATCAAGGTGCAAACAAAAATCAAAGCTGAATTTGCCCCTTTCTCCTCTATCATTTCAGCAAACGCTGACTCGAAACAGTTTGAAGAAGAAAACCACAGGGCCTGAGTATTCAGCCAAGTAAGTGAGCTATTCTGAATATTTTTGCACAGAGCAGAATTTTCTGCCTGTGCTCACACTAATGTAATTCCATGAGGTTCCTTCTGAGAGGGAAAGAGTCTATTTGAAAAGCATAGTTGAGTAGCCCCGCCCTTTGCACTTCAGGGAAAGCCTTTCTCCTTGGGAGCCTGGAGAGCCAGCCCACTGGGAGACCAGCAAGGGAAGAGCAGCCCCTTCCAGGTGCCTTCTGAGACACAGTCCCAGACTCAAGATGATATTGAGCTGTTCTGTTCCTTACACAGCTGGTGCGCTGTGCAGAGCTATTTGCTCTGACGTGTCTGCAAAGAAACAGGTCTTTGGATGAAAAAGAACTGGGAGAGTTCTCCAGTACTAATCATGATTTCCAGCCTGTCCACTGCTTTCTGAGGAAAGGGTGAAGAACAAGGAAGGTTGGGATCCTAGGCAGAAAAAAATGACAGGAGCATCAAGGGAGGGGGTTTGCGGGGTGGGGAGAGAAGGAGAAAGGAAGCAAAGTGAGCAGGTAAAGGGGTTATTCACAACTAGGAAAGAATTCCAACTGCTCAAGCCAGACTGTTCTCTGCTTCTACAGTGTGCCCAGGTGTGCCCCCTCCCTAGTCCCGGGGAGTCTTAAGGCTGGAGAAGGCACCCCAGAGAGGCAGGTGGTTTGGAATGAAGACCCAGAGAGGAATATATGCTCTTGGCTAGGAGCTATGTGAAACCAAACAAGAGATGTGATTTCTTATAGTGGTACGGGGTGGGGGTGGGGGGGAGCAACTCATGCTTCACAGGTGGGACACAGATTAAACGAGATCATGCAGAGGGTTACACAGCTACGGACTTTTGATAAACATTTATTTCCTATTTCACGGGGAATATATTTTTAGCCATCATTTTGCCACCCTCAACAAACTTACAAGCGGAAGCTTTTATTATTTTCACTGCAAGGTTTTCATAATTCTAAAATTCATAGAATTAAAAAGTGAAGGGTATTAAAAGAAGAAGTTAATTACATCCAATTAACACACAAGGACTAGAAACAGTATCAAGCCAAGAGGTAAAACCAATTTAATTCCAGCAAAGTGTTATCACCAACTTTAAAGCATGCTCTTGTACTCTAGGAGGGTTTATAAGAAATTCAGGGCCCTGGGAGAGGGTCCATAGCCACAAAAGTGTGCAAACACAACTACAAGCTGAGGGCTGGTGCTTGGTTCTCTCCTTCATTCCCATAATAAGTTGCCCAGAAAAGATCAAGAAAGCACTTGGGGGATTTCAATTTCTGAAAGAAATACAAAGCTGAAACATCATTCACCTCTAGGTTTCAGAACTGTTGTTTTAAAAGAATGAATGACCATGATTGTCTAGACCAAACACCACTTCCCTCACAGCTTGGCTGCTCCGCTGGCTTCAGTCCAGGGTGTGCAGGCTCTGCTCTGCTATAGCTGCCTCTTCTCACTACTCTGCAGTTTCTCATTGCTCTAGCCATCCTGCATTGCCAGCTAGGTTTTAAGTACCCAGATGGGGACTGCATAAAAAATATCTCTGTGCATTCTACACCATTACTGTTGTTGTTAATGTTCCGTCAAGTCAGAACTAACTCAAACTTACTCTCCAGCAGTTCTTCAGAGGCAGTAAATTGCATGGGAGGGGACTGACCATCTTTCTCCCCTGGAGCAGCTGGTGGATTCGAACCATCTGCCTTTGGGTTGGCAGCACAACGCTCTATCGCTAAACTACCAGAGCTTCCTCAGAACACATACTAATAGGCAGTTAAATTGCCATCTAGACTATTTCAATTTATGGCACCTGCATGTACGTCAGAGTTTGACTGGCTCCCCAGGGCTGTCAAGGCTATAGACTTCCAGGAGTCTCTGGCTAGGTCACTGTCACTGGGTATGGACGTGAACCTTTGACCTTCCAGTTAAAGAAGCCTGCTAACTGCTTGCACCACCCAGAAACTTTGAAAGTGCACCCAAATCATCCCTACTAGTAGAAGTAGCTACTAGTAGGGTCCATGACTCATCCTGAGAACTCTAATCTGCTTCTTTAAGTCTTAAAGTAGTAAGTTTAGGGCAGCGTTTCTCCAATAGAAGTCTCTTAGCCCTCAGAGTATATGAGTTCTTGTAACATTTTTTTTTTCAATGTTTGTTGGCATTTAATAAAATTAGTATAAGGAATTTATGAATTATCTGGGGGCTACTTCATAAGTGAACACTGCCTTTCAATTATTGTGTCCATGTTTGCATTGGCACAAAGTGGTAGTACTTCACTTGTAGTATACTAATGAGAAAAAGAGCAGAGAGTGACTTAATGTTCCAATTATGTACTTTACTCTAGTGACATCACAGTGCCCCAGGTGGGTAAGCACTTTACTACTAGGATGAAAGTGATGGGAGGATGGTGGGCCATACAGCACAGGGCAGCTCAGATGTGCTGGTCTCAAAAAAACGCTATGCCTGGAAGCCCGAACATAGTTTTGTTGGCTAGTTAATTATTTATCCTAATAGAACACCATTTCTTACATTAATGTTGCTCAAAAGAAGTTTCTCAATGGTATGGTTCTGTTTGTATCTATATGTGATTTTGGTTTGCTACTTTTTATATCAAACAATAAGTGTAAGTTGTAGATACCGAAGAAGAAAAGGTTCTCTATTTGTATATATTTAAGTAATTCTTTAATATAGTAATTGGAAGCAGGAGTGGCATCCACTTCCTAAACAACATGCCTCTGGAAACTCCGTGAACTTTGATAAATGTCGATAATTGTAGAGGGGCTTCAGGACTTTTGTTCATAGGGTCGCTATGAGTCATGTTTGACTTGAAGGCAATCAACAACAACAACAACATAATAGAAAATAATTTGTCTGCACTCAGAATCCACAGTGGAGCTATGGTGCCTTAGTCTGTAGGTAGTTGTGCTGCTAACCCAAAGATGAAGCTTCTCTGGTGGTTCAAATCCACCAGTGGCTCCACAGAAGACTGGCAGTCAGTGTCTTCCCATAAGATTTACAGCCTCCAAAACCTCACTGGAGGGTCAGTTCTGAATCAACAGCAACAAGCTTGAGTTTTGAATTTTCAGAATCCACAAGGCGTCTCCTTTTAAAAGGGTGTTTTCACAATTCCCAAGGTTTGAGAAACATTGGTTTAGGAGACATATATCTGAAATCATTCCTCTCAAAGGACTGACATATTCAAAGCACTGTTGTTATTGTTATCTGCCATTGAGTTGGTCCCTAACACATGAGTGTGTGACACAATGCAGAGGAGAACAAAATTAGGTTCAAATAAATGACCTTGACTTATAAAGAATTTGGAGTAGATCTTTAGAGACTGCTTCAGGCTTTAATTGATCTCAGCTAACCAGGAGGAAAGCTCAGATCTGGCCTTCAGGGGCTGAGAGGGCCAGTCATGGCTAGAGCACACACTGGGTGTCCTTGGGGGTGATTATTTTCTTGTTCTGTGCTTTAGTTTCAACATATGTAAAGCAAGGATAATAATACCCAGGCTCAATCTTTTAAATTGAAAAATGAAAACAAACATGCCTAACTTTATGGGAACAAAGAGGCAAGAGATGAGAAAGCATTTTCATCTCCTCAGGGGGGGAAAAAAGGTATTATTTAAAAGAAGAGCTCTTGAAAATATCTCAACAAGATGTGTCTAATTCATACTGACATGTGTAATTTAACCTATGTTTAATTTTGCTGCAAATGATCTGTTTCCTTTTAAAACCTAGAATGGTAAAAAGTTGAATAGTATGCCTGGAAAAAAAAAGCTATGGAAGAATTAGGGATACCTGTGCAAAGAAAGAGGAGCCATTGTTGTGCAAAGCTTACATATTAGGCCTCTAATCAAAAGGTTGATGGCGTGGCAATCTACTCCTGTAAAGATTGCTGTTAGGAGTCATCATATTGGCTCTCACTCACAGTGACAACATATATGTAACAGAATAAAACCCTGCCCAATCCTGCACCACCCTCACAATCTCTGCTTGACTTCCCTCACTGCTGTAACCACTGTGCAAGTCTATATCACTCAAGATCCTCCTCTATTTGACTGGCTCTCTGCTTTTCCAAGTATGATGTCCTCTGCATGGACCAGCCTAACCTGTCAACAAGTTCAAAGTACGTGAGAAGAAGTCTCTTCTCTCTGTTTCTAAGGAGAATCTGGCTACCCGTCTCCCAACACTATGGAGCAGTTCCATTTTGTCCTACAGGAATGCTATGAGCTACAATCAACTTGGCAGCTGGGTATTAGTTTTGAGGGAAAGATACAATTTGTGCGTTAGAAAGATAAGAGAGAGCAAGAAAAGGACACAAAACAATAGGATGTGAAAATTCTGATGAAAATGGTATAGTCAACAGTAAGATAAGCTCCCTCACACTGAGAGGTCACCAAGAGCGGGTAAAAATAGCCTTTTTCTTGCTAACAGTAAAGCAGCAGCAGCAGCAGCAGCAGCAGCAATAATGACATATCTAAACTTCACTATAGACATTCAAAGAAGTGAGCACAGCAGCATTAGACACGAACACCCAGAGCAACTCAAAGAAAGGTAACAACAGAAATGCACACACTGACCTTGACCCCCCCTCCAGATGACGGAACCCATACTCTACTCTTTCCCTACCCTTTACCCTTACCTTCCTCTTCCTCCTACTTTTTGTATCTTGATTTGCTCTAAATGTAAATACTTACATGACTATTTAAAGTTAAATTTCACTCACGTGTGGTATATTTTATGACCTGGAATAACTAATTTCATTATGTAGAAATACATGTTAGCATGTTTAGCTTTATCATTCTTTTTTTGCAATATTAATATTCTTTATTAATTTTAATGAAAGTTTACAAAGACTTAGGGTTTACATTCATTCATTGTTGCACTTTTCTTCCTGCCCACCACCTCCCCCCAATTCACTCTTCTCCTTGAAGAGTAAAAGAAAAACACTTTGCAATCCCTATCCCCCAAGTCTACTCCACTGTGTAGTCTTCATTCTGGTCTCCCGTCATGACACTAATACTCAATCATATATCCCATTAAACAGTTCTCTTCCTCATGTGTTTCAATGATTCATTCATCCCCACCTTCTCTATCTTCATTCACTCAACCACAATGTCAGCCTGGTTTTGCAACAGTGGTACAATACAATACTGTCCTTTTGTGACTGAGATATTTCACTCAGCATAATGTCCTGCAGGGTCACCTATTTTGTATAATATTTCATGAGTTTGTTATTTTTCAATTCAGCGTAGTATTCCATCGTGTGACTATATCATAGAAAAGTGTAACAATGGATGAATGGAATTCCAAAATCTCTGTAGATGTTCATTGAAATAAAAAAAAAACTGAGAGAGAGAGAGAGAAAAGAAGAAAAGGAGAAGAGAAGAGAAGAGAAGAGAAGAGAAGAGAAGAGAAG